>NW_006159743.1:965330-1038354 GCF_000334495.1 Tupaia belangeri chinensis | reverse complement strand
ATTTTTACTTCTTGTATTATAGACTTCATCTCTAGCAGTTCCGTTTGAGTCTTCTGTAAAGTGTGTAATTCCTCTTTTAGATCTTGCAGGAATTTCCTCATCTCCTGGAACTTGTCAACTTCTTTCTCCTTTCTCTTTAGCAGTTCATTATCTCTCTTCTCTTCCATCTCTGTTAGCTTAGACATTATGAATGATCTGAATTCCTTATCAGACATTTCCATGATTTTCACCGAACTGCTTGTGGATGAAGAAGAGTTACTCTTTTCCCTTGGAGGAGAGGTATTTTCTCGTTTTCCCATATTTCTCGTGATCCGGTGGTGATTTCTTGTCATCTGATGGATGTTGTGTTTCTTTCAAATTCTTGAAGTTCAGCCTTAATGTTCAGGAGCAAGCAGGTAGGGGTGATCTAGAATCTCTTTGCCGTTCTATTGTGATCGCTGATGCACAGATTCAGTAGATAGTGGGGAATATTTTAATCCACTAGCTCGTTTGTTGGAGGCTGAATTATTAGTAGAAAATCTTCATTCCCTTAAAAATCTAGTTCACTGTAGCCATGTGGAACCTTCTCCTGAAGGCCTGTGGCTTCTTCTGCCGCTAGCTCGTTTGTTGGAGGCTGAATTATTAGTAGAAAATCTTCATTCCCTTAAAAATCTAGTTCACTGTAGCCATGTGGAACCTTCTCCTGAAGGCCTGTGGCTTCTTCTGCCGCTAGCTCGTTTGTTGGAGGCTGAATTATTAGTAGAAAATCTTCATTCCCTTAAAAATCTAGTTCACTGTAGCCATGTGGAACCTTCTCCTGAAGGCCTGTGGCTTCTTCTGCCGCTAGCTCGTTTGTTGGAGGCTGAATTATTAGTAGAAAATCTTCATTCCCTTAAAAATCTAGTTCACTGTAGCCATGTGGAACCTTCTCCTGAAGGTCCGTGGCTTCTTCTCGAGTATTTCCTCTTATACATGGCCTTCCTGGAATACATGGCAGACTGGAAGTACCTGCCTATGCCCTGGACTAGAATGAGGTTTCGGCTGCAATGGGCTTCCCCTTCTTGGGCTTTTAGCCTTGGGGTCACTCTTTTTTAACCTTCCCACTGGCATCAGCCTTCTGGGCTTCAGATTTCTTCTCCTTAGTATCATCCTGCTTTGTAGTTTTTTTCACCTGTCATCTTGGACAGTGGGAAAGAGAGCTAAGTTTCTAGTTTTCATCTTACTTGACTTCTCAGCAGAATGAACACAATTGACTACCTCGAGACACTTTTTCTAATTAACCACTCTCCTAAATTTCTTCGTCTCAGTGTCTATAACTTCTCCACCACTCTTCTCTTCCTTTAACTTTTTTTTTAAATTGCCAGAGGATACATGCACTAGCGAGAGAGAGAGAGAGCGGGAGAGAGAGAGAGAGAGGGAGAGAGGGTGAGAGGGAGAGAGGGAGGAAGAGAGAGAGAGAGAGAGAGAGAGAGAGAGAGAGAGGAGTACCAACTAATAGGGCATGGTCCTTTTCATTTTCTCCATCCTGTTGGGATTTTTGGTATATGTGCACAAGTGCCAGCTATTTTTCAAGGCACTTGAGGCCATGATTCAAAACTGCTGTCAGCCACGGGGGATCTGGCTCCCTTAATCACTAGGCTACAAGATTGACCCTTAAACTCTTCTCTTTAAAGTGTTTTGAAACCTTTTTATTCTCTAGTCCTCAACTTCCTAGGTAAACTACTTCAATCTCACACTTACACTTTTAGTTAGTTCTCTTGTGATTTTCAGACTTGGTACATTTGATTGATTGTCATTTCCACTTACTAATCTGATACTATGCTTTTCCTCAACTCCCACATTCAGTCCATCTCAAAGTCCTATCATTTCTGTTTCAAAGATGGATCCAGAATTCTCCTGTTCCATCCATTTCTACTACCTTCATCCTGAACAAAGTTGCCTTCATCATTTATCTAAATTCCTGGAGTCTCCTCACTGGTTTCTCTGCTCTCACTCATGTTTTCCTCAGTCCGCTGAACAGGCAAAGGGATCTTTAAAAAAAAATAACACACTATGATTCAATAAACTCCCACTATGCCTCAGGGGAGACCCCCCACCCCCAAACAACAACAATAACAAACCCTAAACACTTTACATCTACAATACAAGCCCCTAATGAACTGGATCTAGCCCAGCATCCTAGCTTCACTTTCGATTACCTTTTGCTTTTTTCCAATTTCCCCAAGTCACCAAAGTCTTGCCTGTTTTGGGTCCTCGCCAAATTCTGTTCTGCCTAACAATGCTCTTCCCACAGCCCCATCACATCTTTTAGGAGTGGATTTAAACATGACTTTCCCCGACAATTCCATGTTGTCGATTTTCTCAGTTGCTGTCTCTGCACTACTCATCTCATTCACCGCGAGAACATAATTTACATTTATATATGTATTTGTTTTCAACTCTAAAGAACTGTATGTTTGAAATAGGCAAGAGCAGGTATGTTTTGTTCAATGTTGCATACCCTGCACTCACCAGAGTGCCAAGCAGTGTTTTGGATGAATGCAAAATTACAAAGTGAGCTCTTTTCAAATTAGGACTGTATCTTTATTTTTAATTTTTAAAGGGTTAGAACCAACCATACTGTCAGTCTCACATCAGCATATAGATCATTTTTATTACACTGAACTATATTTGACCAAGAAGATGAGCTAAATAACTAGATGGAGGAAAGTGAGAGGAAGAGATAATGAAACAGTGGAGTTCACAGAATAGATGGTGGCATAGCATTTATGAAGACAGAGAATATGGCAGGAATAATAAGCAGTTTTGGGAGAGGAATAAGAAGTTCACTTTCTGACAAGGTGAGTAATCTGCAAGATATAAAAGTAGATTTCCGGGACCAGCAGGTGGTGTGGTGGTTACGGTGCTGGACTCTCATGTGACCCGGACATGGTGGCTTGCTTTCTCACTTTTCCTTTCTATCTCTGGTCAAATTAAAAAATAATAATAATAAAATAAAACAAATAATTCTTATATATTAAAAAAAGAAAGGCACTTAAAAATTGAAAAAAGAAGATTTTCAGCAGATATTTGGAAATAAGAGCCTAGAATTGAAGAAAGAAGTTGAAATATATAGATGATAATTTAAAAACTTTCTAAAGTCCTAACTTATTCTGAAAATATAATATAAAAAGAATATAAAATTTTAAAAAACTCATGGGAAAAAAGCTCTAGAAGAAAACACACACACCCTTTTCCACCGATCTCCTGAAACCCTTTCATGGTTTCCTCAACGATACAGGAATAAATTGTCATCTTGGAGATAACACTAATGAACTCAAAGAAAAATAAAGACCTGGAAGTCACTCTGCATCTGTATTGTGTACAGGTCTTACTCCTCTACTCTCACGTCCTGTTTTATCAGCTATCAAATGGACATGGCAATTATCTCCCTTGGAAATAATGGAGAAGATTAGGGAGGACATAGCGAATTACATGACATAGCACCTGGAGCACAGAAGGCCTCACTCTTGAAGTTCACACAGTCCTACTGGGACTCATCTCCAACAAGACAACATTTACACTGTGTTATTGTAGTTTCCAGTGTCTCAGTCTTGTCTCAACTAGAAAGTAAAGAAAGGACTGATCTTCATTATTTGCATCCTTCCAGGCCAAGGACAGCACTCTTCATATGGTAAGCGCTGCATAAATCTCTGCTGACTGAGGAAACAAGTTTCTGCTAGTGACTCATACCAGCTGTAATTAGGAGTACAGTGTAATCCCCCTTACAGGGAAAGGAAGAGGAAGGAATCTGAAGAAAATGGACATTTAAAAAGTTGTCCTGTCCAGGTCACACTGTTGTTTTTAAAAGTACTGCAGTGTTAATTAAGCACACACTTCCTTTGAGTTTTGTTTTTAATTTGAATTAAAGTAACTTAGCAGTAGTCATATAGTTCTCACCTGGCAAAACAAATAAATGCAAGGCACAAATCATACCTCACCAAAGCCATTCTTTACAAGCACATATTAAGGTTTGTACAGTTCTGCACCATCCAAGTAGAAGAATGCAATGTAAGTACTATTTTCAACAGTTACCTGTAAATTAATTCTCAGCTACATATATTCATCGCCCCCCCTCCCCAATTTAAATATGTGGGCGTTTGCTTACTAGGGGAATTCCAGATTGTGCTTTCAGCTGTTGAGCTTCCCCAGGCCCCTTTGCAGAAGTTTCACATTACCTGCTCCAAGGCTTGGTCCAGCTTTTGCTTGAGGCTGAGACAGCAGCTCAGGCAGCCTAACACAAGGGCAAATCTGGGCTGCAAACCCCTAAAAAGACAGCCCCAAGAGTGCTGCGGGAAGCAGGGCTGAGGAGCACGAGGGAATGGGTGAGGAGTGAGCAAGAAGCTGACTGCGAAGACACGCCCCACTGGACAAGGTCTCAAAAACCCCAACCCTGCATTTCGTGACTTAAAACAGACTAACAGCAGGGATCACTTCATCTAAGTCCCTCGGACACAAGGCTCGCCGTAGCCCTCCGGAGCCCAGATCTTCAGCAGCTCGGAACTGAAGACTCCTCCTGGGCCCTAGACCTCACGTTTCCGCCTTCCTCTGTCGCTGGGCTGCAGTTCGCTTCCGCCTGCCCCCAGCCCTCCACAACGTCTGAGCCAGGTTAAACTACTCACGTCCTTCTTCACTTCAGTTAGGTCTTCTTCCGTTAGGGATGGCACGGTGGGCTCCATGGCGGAGGCGGGAGATGGCGCCTCTTCCGGGTCCAGGGGCTAGGTTTGCACAGCCTAGTCCCGTCTGGAGCTTCGGCCTCCAGGTGAAGAGGAAATTCGGGAGGCGATGCGGACGGGGATTAAAACGGCTGCCCCTTCCGAACAGACTGCTCCGGGGTCAACCCGTAACGCTTCCGGCTCCGCCTCTGGGGTCAACGGCGCCGCAGACCCGCGCAACACAAGGCACACTTCAGAGAGCAGTTCCTTTCCTCTCGCAGTTGCTTCGGCGCAGGCGCCACCCCGCAAGGGAGGCGGGTGTATCAACAGAGCCCGCCTCACCTCTGCATCAGCCAATCGGTGCCAGCCTACGGGCCAATTCTGTCTCCGCCCCTCGGACAAAGCCGGTCCAGAGTGGCTCCGTCAGTGGTGGGCGTGGCCTCAGGCCGCGCCCCACTTGTCGTTTGCCAGTGGCAGCTGGTTTGCCCGTGGAGTTTCCGTGGGTGGAGCCGGTGACTACGCAGCCGGCCGGCACTCCCAGGCTTCGCGAGCTGCTCACTTTGGTGGAGTCCGGGCTTGCCTGGTCGTCACCTTGGGCTTCCTCCCCTTTTCCCAGACCCTGCCCTGCCATTTCCTGTAGAGTTTGCCTACTCAGGTTTTAAAATTATTTGGCCACACATAAACACACATATACTCACAAACAGCTTAACTACAATATTAAATCAATTTTCGAGAAGGAAAAAGAAATGCCTATAATTCCACCATTTTAACACCTAGTTAATCACAGTTCCTTTGTGTAATGGAGATACGCTTACTGATAGGGCTGCTGGGAGTATATGAAAAATTCTTAGAGGCACTTGACACTCTACTTTTTTTTTTTTTTTTAAGAATTTGTTAATTTTTTAATTTGAAGAGGGGGAGACAGAAGAGAGAGGGAAAGTGAGAAAGCAAGCTGCCAGGTCCAGGACTTGAACAGCGGGTGGCCATGTGGGAGCCCAGAGTCCCTGACCACCATGCTGCCTGCCGGCTGATGCTCTATTTATTTTCCATCTTTCTTTACCAAAGCATTTATTAAGCACCTACTAATATATTCTAGACATCTCATGATGTAGAGTTTTCCATTTTATTAGAGGAGACTGATGAAAAAGCAGCTATTCCCAGAACAGTATTCTAAGTTTATTTTTCTAATTGCCAGAGGGCGTGAACACTTGAGAGAAATAGCAACCCCCAGTGGGGTGTAGTCACATCATCACACAATCCCATCTCAGTTCGCAATCTGTCAGGATATTTAGGTGTTTTCCAAGGCCCCCAGCAGGGATTTATTTCATTTTTGGTCTGCCATGTGGGAAGTGGCTCCCTTAACAGTCAAACTCTAGAAATTTTCTAAGAGCCCTACTTACAAATCAACATGAGAAATGTGGATGAGAAAGTCCAGGTGGAGTCCTGTTCTCCGGACAACATGCTAAATAAACTAGATGGCATTTGAAGTTACAAGGATAGCTAAAAATGACAAAAGGACTGAGAGTAAACTTGAGAATCCCAATATGTAAGGGAAGGGAAAGCAAAAGAACCAAGGAGAAACAAAACAAAACAAAACAAAACAAAACAAACCCAGTGTTGGCAAAACCACACCAAGGTAGTTCTGATCACCACATAGGAATTCTGCTTTTTCCATGACCATGATGTCATATGTCTTCTTCCACATTGATCCACAGTGTAAGTACAGTTGTTTTGTGTGTGATTGTTTAATCTTCCATCATCCTGGTATAACTCGATGTACTTAACCATCTGTCCTTCCCCTTAGCAAATATTTATTGAACGTCAGTTATGTGCCAGATATTGTTCAAGGTGTTGGAAAACAGCTGTGAGCAAAACTGATAAAAAAAAATGGCTTTCCCTGTGGAATTTATATTCTAGTGTGGTTGTATTTGGAGCAAGGGAGGTAGACATTTGAAAAATGCTTTTAAGTTATGTAGCACATTAGAAAATAATAAATGTTTAGAGAGAAAAATAAACAGGGAAGTAGGATGCGGCTGTTTGGAGTGGCAACATTTAAAGTAGTGAGGTCAGTCAGTGAAGACCTCACCAAGAATGGTGGTTTGACTTACCACTGAAAGAAGTGTGAGAGGGAACCTAGTGGACCTACGGAGAAAGAGCCTTATAAATAGAAGGAACATATAATAAAAGGCTCCAGGGTAACTGGGAAGGAGATGAACTTCCGGGGTGCCCCTGTAAAAGTGTATTCTAACTTTGTTCTGAGTCATATGGGTTTGCTCTGAGTCAGATGGGAACCCACTGGAGGATTCTGAGCAGAGAAGTGACATGATCGGATTTATGATTTGAAGAGGAGCACTTTCACTGTGGGCTGAGGGGAAGGAAGATGCAAGAGTGGAGACCAGTTAGGGAGCTGCTGTTGCTGTCCAGACTCCAGGAGACTGTGATTCACACCAGGGTGGTGACAGAGAGGTGGTGAGGACCTTTTCCAGGGAGGAGCGGAAGCAGTTTGGCTTCATGTTGAAAGGATCTGGCCCTGAGTAAGGGTAGACAGTAGGGATGAGGGAGAGAGCAGAGGGATCAGCTGGAGGCTACTGCAACCATCCAGGCAGAGACAGGATGGCATGACCAGGGAGGAGCAGTAATGAGCATGCCTATTGTCATCTTAGATTGTTTCCAAGTTTCCATGTTCTAAAAGATGTGTCAAAAATTTTTTCATTCACGTAAGTCCTTTCTTACTTTTGAATTATTATTACCTCTGCATAAATTTTCAGTTGTGGTAATACAAAGCCCGTGGAAATGAACATTTTGTGTGTTTTTTTTTTCACACACACACACGCACACACACACACGCACACACACACACATATATATCCTTTTTAAAATAATTGTTTTATTTAACTTTATTTATTATTATTTTTTAATTTGACCAGAGAGAAAGAAAGTGAGAAAGGAAGCCACCAGGCCCGAGGCTTGAACCATAGTCAGCCATGTGGGAGACCAGCGCCTTTAACCAAAAGGCCACCTGCTGATCCTTATATATCTCTATCTATCTATCTGTATATCTCTATCTCATCTATATCTATATCTCTATATCTATTTATTTCTACAAATTGTTTTGGTATATGTGAGGGAATGAACTCTCACTACACCCATATCCATTCTGCTGATGTCAGAGATGATTTGGAACCAGTCAAACCAATGGTTTGAATGCTGCCAGTTTGCTTTTTGTTTTAGAGAGATTTTTGCTATAGTGTGCATGCACTCGCTGGAGACATGGAGAAAACTGACAGAGAGAAAGTGAGAAATCATTCCCCAGGGGAGATAGCCATGCTGCAATCTCTCTCTTCCATTCTCCTCTTGGGATTTTGGGCACACACTCATACACGCCTAGCCTGTTTCAAGCCAGCAGATCTGGGACTCAAATAGAAGCGGGCCCTGTGGAAGTCCACCACAATCGCTAACGCCACCTGCTGGCCCTGAGTGCTGCCAGTTTGAAGCACCCATTTTGATGCAGCCATTTGAGGTTGCTGTTGTACCATTGTTCCTTCTTGCTTATTTATTTTAAAGTAAGTTTTTTTAAAAAAAGAATTATTTAATTTATTCACTTACTTATTTTAATTTGACCAGAGAGGAAGAGAGTGAGAGAGAGAGAGAAAGAGAAAGTAAGAAAGCAAGCTGCCAGGTCTGGGACTCAAACCATGGTCGGCCATGTGGAAGTCCAGTGCCCTTAACCACCACGCCACTTGCCAGCCCCTTTATTTTTAAAGTTTATTTATGTATTTCTTCCCTGAGCAGAAGAGAGAGACAGAACACTTAAAAGGACATTAACTGTGACACCCCTCCCCCCTACTGGACAATGGTCCAGTCCTTCTTCTTTTTAAATGAAACATTTCCTATTTTTAAAGTTTATTTTAATTTATTTATTCTATGAGAGATAGTATGTGTGAGAAAGAGACAACACCCCCAACAGGGTCCTGATGCTGTGATCCACTCCCAGCCTCCAACCAGCCCCCAGATCATGGGCTCACAAGTGCTCAGAGCACTCAGGGAGGTCTCTAGACTTTAACCAGAAAACTTCCCATGACTGCCTTTCAGAGTATCGGACTTTACCCTTCACTGCCATCTGGCCCATAAATAAAACATTTTGAACCCAACAAAATGTAAAAAATGCTGTTGTAAACACCTAGCTCACTACCACGATTTAACAAATATTGCTATATTGCCACATTTGCTTCTGTTATTGCTTTTGATTACCAAATGCTAGTGGTAGTCATCTCTGATTTTTGAGACCTCTTTCATGCTCCTTACTCTATATCTGACTCTTCCCCTGTTCTTGAGTTTCATTTAATTTCTGATACTTTCAGCCTTCTTCCAGCCTTAGTATTCTTTCATTTACTCATTTAGTCAATGAAAACGTTATGTGTGCTCTGTGTCAGAAGTGGGAGTTATGGACCGAGGATCAGAGGTTGCATGGGACTCATGAGGTGCCTGGAAATTTTCTATAGCTGTAAGTTCTATATTTTACTTTTCAGGCTATGACTCTGTGTTCCTAAGACAAATTACCTAGATCAAGCAGCCATATGCAAATGCCATGTGACTAATCACAGAGCTACTCTGCAGCAGGCCTTGCAGTTCCCAGTCTCTGCTTTCTAAGACATCATGTTTCCTTCATTAGCAAACTTATTTCCTGTTCTCTGCTAGTGACAGGGTCAGGACATATTTTCAAGAAAGCAACCCTACCCATTCACTAGCTTGCAATAATTCCACTTCTCTAATACAACCTCCATCCCCACTTCTATTTCCAGGAGCATCATGTGCCTTCTACAGTGAAATACAAGGCTTTTGATAAGTGGATTGTGAAGGATACAGTGTAGGACTATGCACCCAAGCTGCTAATCACAGTGACGAAGAGTGAGGTTGTTTGGCTTTGGCAGACCTAGGCTGGTGTTTTGTTTTCCTAGCCCTGCCATAACAAATTATCACCACCTGGGTGACTTAAGACAGAATCGGGGACCAGCAAATGGCATGGCAGTTAAAGGCGCTGGACTCCCACATTGCTGATATGGTTGGAGCCCCAGATCTGATGGCTTACTTTCTCACTTTCCTTTTCTCTCCCTCTCTCTGGTCAAATTAAAATAATAATAAATAAAGTTAAATAAATAATTATTTCAAAAAAGCCAGAATCTATGTTCTCACAGTTATAGAGGCTGGAAGTTTACATTTGGCAGGGCCAAGCTCTCCCTGAAGGCTCTAGGAAAGAATCTTCTTTAGCTTCTTCCTAGCTTCTTGTGGTTGCTGGCAATCCTTGGCATTCCTTGGTTTGTGGCAGCATAACTCTGATCCTTACCCCCATTTTCATATACCCCTTCTTTGGGAATGATTTCTCACTGTCTCTCTCTCTGGTGAACACGTGTCTCACAGAAAAACTAAAAAAAATATATACTTTAAACTATTTTTTTCAAAGTTTATTTCCAAGAGAGGGAGACAGAGAGAGAGGAACCTCTCTTTTCTTTTTCTTTTTCTTTTTTTTTTTCTCCAGATGTGCATGTCCATGCAGGAGAGAAAGAGAGAGAGAAAGAGAGAGAGAGAGGGAAAAAGCACTATCCAATGGGACCTGGTCTTGCTGCAATCTTTTTCCCTCCAATTCCTCATCTTGTCAGGATCCTGGGTACACATATGCATGTGTGCATCTAGCAAGTTTTTCAAACCGACTGGACGAGGACTTGAATCCTGGTTGGCCATGTAGGATCTAGCTTCCTCTGTGCATTGCCTAACTACTACACTATGGGGTCAGCCCCTGTGTTAGTTTCTTACATTAATGTGGGAAAAGTATCTCTCCTTGAAGTCACATAGCTTTATGTCCTCCTTCTCCTCCCCTCCCTTCACCAGTCTAGCAAATATGTTTCCCACAACAAAAGAACAGTTTGCTTTAAGATAAGTACAATTAAAGGCCAGTCCTATAGCCTAGTGGTTGAGGGAACTGGATCCCATATGGTCATCAGTAGTTGGAGTCCAGGCACTGCCAGCTTGGGAAAAAACACTCTAGGAGCATGTGCATGCATGCCCAAATCCTGACAGGATGAAGAAATGGAGGAAAAGGAATCATGGCATGACCATAACCCATTGGGGATGGGTATTTCTCTTCTTCTCTATCTCTCTGTCTCTCTCTGGCAAGCCCACACACACTCTGGCAATTGACAAAAAAAAAATTCAATTGAAAAATACAAAGTGTGGTGTATAAGGCACTGGACTCCCACATGGTCATCTGTGGTTTGAGTCCTGTACCTGGTGGCTTACTTTTTCTTTCTCTCTCTGGTCAAATTAAAAAAATAATAATAATAACAAATACAATGAAATAAATAAGTTCTAAGAAAAAAATGCAAAGTGTTAAAAAAGACCACAAAAACCCAGAGTATGAGCTCACCTACTGTCACCTCATAATACACACACCTGGGCTAAAAAGCCAGAAATTCAATAGTATGAGTCAGAAATAGTCATCGAGAGAGGAATAAGGCTGTGTGAGCTGTCCTCATAACTACCCAAGGAGAGGTTATGTTTCAGGCACTTCCAGAATGCACTCTGTCATGTTTTGTTGAGTGGTTGGACTCAAGTGGGTATGTCCCAGGCATTGTTCTCTCAGGCCCTGAAGTTGATGAAAGAGGAAGGTAGAAAGCTGCCCACAGGATTTCTGTGGCACTTCTCTAGGTCAATTGAGTGACCCAGCAATTACTTCAGAGGACATTATGTTATATTTCATATTTCTAGTGCTATGTGACAGAGAAGACAATTGGAAAACACCTGGACACCTGAAAGGAAATGACAATAAGCTGCTTCTCAGATATTAGAGTCTGGAGCTACCACTATGTTGATGAAGGTAAAGATGGCCAATGTTAGGCTGGATAGTGGAGCAGTGGCAAAGTGCAACGCTCTGCAAGGCTGACCCACGTAAGAGGGTTCTGGGTTTGTATTCAGAGACCTCTTTGAGTATGCCAGGCACAAGTATGCCCATGATCCAGGACTGACTGAAGCAGGGGTGGATCATGGTGTCAGGACCATGTTGGGAGTGCTGTCTCTCTGCCTCTCTTATTTATGAAAGAAAGAAATAAAATAAACTATTCAAAAGAGAACTTCAATTTCTTTGGAATCATCCTCAATGGCATATCCCATTCTCTTAAACCTTGCAAGAGTTGCCACACACATATAGTCTGACTTATTCCCTCATAGCTGATTGGATGTGGACACTTGGCCCAAGCTGGATCTGTCATATTATCTCCAGTGGAATTGGAAAATCCACCTCCAAGTGTCTTGAGCAGCCCTGCTGGCCTCCGTGCATAGCATGAGAGGAGAGGCCCAGAACCAAGGAGAAAGAGTATGATGAGGCTGGAAGAGCAGCAGCATTGCAGCTCCAGGCTTCCGGCTTTCCAGGTCTGGCTCCAGGCCCTCCTGAGGTCTTGCTATGCTACCTGTTCACAGGTGCTATGATGTATCGATCATAATGCCCCATTTCTGCATATGAGAGACACATTCCTTACAATGTTCTTCCTCTGTATCTTGGATAATATATGCTTGAGACATTTCTTACTTCTCTTACCTCTTCTCCCACTAAAGATGTCTTTTGGCTCCTGCAATTTATGTTAAAGAGCAGTGGAGTGGGGACCAGCAAATGGTGTAATGGCTACATCACTGGATTCGCATGTAGTTGACTGTGGTTCAAATCCTAGATCTGGCAGCTTAAAACTCATACTAGGTATGTGTGCCCAAAATCCAGAGATGAGAATGGAGGAGAAGGGATAGTGGAATGGTCATTTTCTTTGGTGGGTGGTTTCACTCTATCTTTCTGTCTCTTTCTCTTTCTAGTAAGAGCATGGACCCTATAACAAAACAAAACAAAACAAGACAAAAACTCTTAAAAAAAAAAAAAAAAAAAGCAGTGGAGGGCCAGCAGGTGGTTTGGTGGTTAAGGCTTTGTATTCCCACATGGCCAATCACAGTTTGAGTCCCAGACCCGGTGGCTTAAAAATCATGCTGGGTGCATGTGTGTGCGTGCCCAAAATCCCAAGAGGGGATTGTGGTGTGGTCATCCCCTATGGGTGGCGATTTCTAACTTTCCCTCCTTCTGTCTCTCTACAGGGTGTGCATGTGCCCCATGGCAAAAATAAAATACGAAACAAAACAAAACAAAAGCCAGTGGGTCTGGCAGCAAAGGGCACACAAATTGTTGCCTTTTTCTCTGGGGAGAGTCCCCCAAGTCTGTATTTTGAACTATTGATTAAATAGTGTAAAAAAGAGAGGAGAGGCTGTCTTCTTTCTTCGATATCTGTTAGGCACTTATCACATGCCAGGGACCATTTAAGATCTAGAAGCTATGGTATGGTGTGGAGCTTTCATTATAATAGAGGGATTTAGACAAAAATACACCTACAGTTACAAGGATTTCAGGGTCTGGCCCCATGGCCTGGTGCTTAAGGAAGCTGGATCCCACACAGCTAAGTGTGCAGTGTGAATACCAGCCACTTAATGGCCTCTTGCTACTTTGTCTTTTGTCTTATCTCAATAGTTTGAGAATTCATGGTGGGAAGTAAAACATCATTACTGGGACCCCAACAGGGTCCTGGAAGATACCAGGTTAGGACAAAAGAAACCAGAGTGGTTTCTGATGTGATCCCCAAACCAAGGTCATAAGGGCTGATGTGCTCAGGTGTTGATCTGTAGGGGAGCTACCTCTCCCCAAGTCAGTCCAAGCAGCACGCTCCACAGTAATAGTCATCTCGCAGGAGGCTTGCGTTTCTCTCTGTCATTTTCAGAAGCCAGATAAGTTCTTGAAAAGCACTCTACGCACATGGGCATGCAGGCCCCAAATGCAGACAGGAGGAAGAAATGAAGGAGAAGGGATTGTAGCATGATCACACCCCATTGGGGATGCTTTCTTTCTCTCTGTCACTGGCAAGTGCATGCACCATATTACAGTTATTATTATTATAGTGTGTGTGTGTGTGTGTGTGTGTGTGAAGACAGAAAGAAACAGAGAGACATAAAGCGAAAAATCATTCCCCAGGGGAGATGGCCATGCCGCAGTCCCTTCTCCTCCATTCTCTACTTGGGATTTTGGGCATGCATGCATGCACACACACATACCTGGCATGAGTTTTAAGCCAATGGGTCCAGGACTCAAACAGTGATTGACTATGTGGGAGCCCAGCAACAGAACCATTATGCCACTGCTAGTTCCCAGTAATTATTATTTTAAAAGAATTATGTATTTAATTGTATTTATTACTATTATTATTTTAAATTTGACCAGAGAAAGGGGAGAGAGAGAGAGACAGAAAGGGAAAGTAAGAAAGCAAGCTGCCAGGTCCAGGACTGGAATCGGAACTGCGGTCAGCCATGTGGGAGTCCAATGCCTCAATCATCATGCCATCTGCAGCCTCCCCCATCCCCCATATCACAATTATTAAACAAAGGAAAATAATTTCAGATTGGAAAGAGGTATGAGGTAGATAAAGCAGGGGAGCAAGAAAGAGATTGCCTGTGTGTGCATCCACGGGTACCTGAGTGATGGCTCCTTTAGGAAAGGTGTCAAGAAGGACCTTAGGGTGATGTTGAACAGATGGGGGAATAAGAGAAAGAGAAGCCTGCTGTGGGAACCTGTGTGAGAACAGCTTTCCAGAAAGAGCTGCTAGTATATTCGAAGATGCTGGCACTTCCTTTCGGCCTGATCTTCCTTTTCTTTTCTTTTCCTCAACTGACATCCACTAGGAGTCCGGAGCTAGCTGGACCAGATCAAAAAAAGATAGGGCAGAGTTTTTGCCTTGGAGGAATTCACAGATCAGGGAAGAGAAAAAGAAGTAATTAAAATACGGATAGTGCATATTTAGTAAAAGGAAGTATAGTGTATAGAGTGTAACTGCAAAGGTGGTGAGAACCCAGACCATCTGCCACATTAGTTTTCTTTTTTTGGAGGTTTTTTTTTTTTTTTTTTTTTTTTAATAGGGTGCATGCCCTCACTGGAGAGACAGAAATAGAAAGTGAGAAATCACTCCCCCAAGAGGGATGGCCACGCTGCAATATCATCTCTTCCATTGTCCTCCTGGGATTCGTGCACACACACACATACACACACGTGCCCGGTGTGAGTTTCAAGTGGCCAGATCTGGAACTCAAACTATGATTGGCCATATGGGAGTCCAGCGCCTTAACCACTACACCACCTGCTGGGCCTTTCTGCCTTATTATCTTAAACACCCACCTAGCAGTTGGGTCCTTGGAGGAAGAAATTGAAAATCAGAAAGTTCTATTTCTTTTCAGCATAATGCTCTCAATCCTAAGTGCCTTTGGGAATTCTAAAGTAGGAAGCTTCTTTATACAACCCAGCAGAACACTCACGCCAAACACTAACAGGGAAACCCAGTGGAAAACTGGAATTGATTCAAGTTGCTGAGAAAACAGGAAAAGTGACTTATTTGCAGGATCAGGATACTGACATAACACACACTCACAGACACAGGCACACACACACACACACACACACACACACACACACAGAACTGAGAACAGTGACAGGAGTTGGCAGTCATCCCTGGACATGTGTAATCCAAGAACAAAAGTTTTACAGAACAAGAAAAAAGCCCTTAACATAATACAGGGTCAGAGTGAACCCTTTGGTATTTATGTAACCAATTCAAGGTTTAAAGCTAAACTGTGTACTGACTTCATAGTATGACTCATGTAAATGAAACAGACTTTGTAAAACACACCCACAATGATTAGGTTTTCCATTTATTATTGTTATGGGACCATGTGACATTTGACATTGAAGATCAAAAACATGGAAGCCACCAATAGAATGTGTGTATATACGGGCAAAAAAGGGACAGGTTGTATCCGGTAAAGGGTTTAAAAGGAAGTGCCAAACTTAAGCCACTGTGCTCTGTGTGCCTCAGATGACAGCTGATGGTGAGTAGGTGTTGGGTGTTAGGAAAATGGAAGAAGTGACTGCAGTAGTGGGAGGTGTGAATGCCAGAGCACGACTTTGGTTTGTGGTAAACACTAGAAAGGGCATGGAAGAAAGGTGTTTTAGTTACACAGAGGAGAAACGATTATAGGGTGATGTCCCACCTGAAGAAAACTGTCATTTGATAAACATTTCCCTCAAGAAGACTTTGAGACAAAAGAACAATCGTCTGGTTAAGTGTAATCCATGGCAGAATTTCTTCTTTACTTGATGAATCTGGGAAGCAAAACAGGGAGCTTGGCCCAGTGCCTCAGTTTCTCCTCTCAAGATCAGGCTCACCCACTGTGAGCACAAATTCTGATCAGTTTTTCCAGGACAGACTCTAGATCTGTAAGGGGCATTTTCCCTGGTCCAGTACTGGCTTGAAAGGGTTATACCTAAATCTGAGTTTCTATTTGCCTCTAGGTACCAGTTAGGTGTTCCAATCTAAACTTTTCAATAATAAATGTGATCAAACTTTGGCCTCTAATTATTTGGTCTTTTGTCTTCTCTCTCAATAGTTTCAGAACTCAATGTAGAAGTAAAACACCATTACTGGGATTCCAATAGGGTCCTGAAAGATACCACAGAGTTTTTCAGAGCTGTTGAAATTGAGATTCAGTCAAAGGGCTATGCTCCAGCCAATCTGCAGACAGGTCTTGTATGTTAGGACAAAGAAGAGTGTGGTTTCTGATATGATACCCAAACCAAGGTCACAAGGGCTGATGCACTGAGGTGTTGGTCTATAGGGGAACCACTTCTTTCTAACCAGTCTAAATAGCATACTCCAGAGTAAGAGTCATCCCTCAGGAGAATCATGTTTCTCTCTTGAAATGCCACTAGCTCCCTTACAAACTGGAATGCACGCAGCAGCCAGAATCAACCAGCTAACCAGCCAAACCCAAACCTCAAAGTAAATAAATCCAGCACATTAAATGGTGGTATGTGACACACATAGAACAGTTCCATTTCTGAAAAATAAATCACTACAACCTGCATTCTATATAGCCAAATAGTTATGAAGCACTTACAGACGCATCTGCTTTGGTCTATGTCACAACCTCCTAGCGTTACATCCATTAAAGGATGCAAAGAAGAAGAATGGAAAATAATAGAGGGGGCCAGAGAGAGGGAGGCCAGAAATGAGTTAGTTGAGACTGTGAGGCAGATGCCTGGAACCAGCGTGTACAGTGGTTCATGGCTGCGCACTGCACCACCGTGTCCAGTGTTCTCAGGCATCTCATAGGTCAGAAAGCACTCAGGATTAGGAACATGCATGAGATTATTGCCTTTATATCTCTAAATACATCAGATTTCAAAAACAAGTGAGGTGACAATTCTGCTACTCAGGAATTCACATTGTCCGGGTCTCATGTCCCATCTCTGGGCCTTGCCAGTCTTCTTGTGCCAGCACTGGGGCCTCTCCGGGAGCTTTCAAGGGCAGGCACAATCAGAGTGAAAGAAAAGTCCTATTTCTTGAGTACCTCCAATGTACCAAAAATGAGCAGACTAGGAATATGCATATTAGTCTCTGAAATTCTCTTAATGACCCATGTGGTAGATGTATACTTTGCTTGTTTTTTTAAGGAAGAATGCTAGCCTCAAAGAGGTGAATCAACTCTATCCAGTCCAACTCTAGGATCAAATGGCATCTGGAATCTGTGGGAAAAACTGGACAAACATGAAGATAATTGAAAGGAATTAGCAGGACCAGCAGGTGGCATGGTGGTTAAGGGTGTTGGACTCCTGCATGGTCAACCACAGTTTGAGTCCTAGAGCTGGTGGCTTGCTTTCTTGCTTTCTCTCTCTCTCTTTCTGTCCCTCTCTGGTTAAATTTAAATAAATAAATAAAGTTAAAAAAATCATTCTCAAAAAAATAAGGAAAGAGTTAGCAACAAGAAAGGAAAATGCTTGCTGAAGACAGGGACAAAGTAGGTAGACAGAAAGGTACAGACACATGGAGTATGATATTATATTATGTGAATACATGATTTATTGAGTTTGTAGCATGTGTGTGTGTGCCCAAGATCCTAAGAGGAGAATTGAGGAGAAAGGACTGTGGCATGGCCCTCCCCCCTTGGGGGTGATTTCTCACTTTCGCTCTCACTGTCTCTCTCTCTTTCCCCAGTGAGTGCACTTGCTCAAAGGCAAAAACCTCTAAAAAGAAAAGAATAAATAAAAGAAGCCTGGCATAGTCCTTTAATATTATGCTAGTTTTTGCAATTATGAAGTCAACCATGAGTGGTAAGCAGTTCCTCCAGCTAGAAGTCAGTCAGTATTTTGTTTAAACAACATGGTCAGGATTTTGGTTTGTCTTTGCTTATTGTTGGCTCTCCTGATCATGATCACATCCTCCTGATATTGTGTATGGTCCATGGCCTGCTCAAGGTCACCTTCATCATGGTCATACACACTGGTTTCTTTTTTTTTTGGAGAGATTTTTGCTATAGGGTGTGTGCGCTTGCCAGACAGAGAGAGACAGAGAGACAGAAAGCAAGAAATCATCCCCTAGGGGGGATGACCACGCCACAATCCCTTCTCCTTAATTCTCCTTCATTCAAGATCTTGGGCACGCACACACACATGCCCGGCATGAGTTTTAAGCCACCGGGTCCAGGACTCGAACTGCAGTTGACTACATGGGAGTCCATGACATAGTCATTATGCTAACGGCTGGTCCCCACACTGCCTTCTTGATAAAGAATGTTCAGATCCAAGACCAGCAGATGGTGTAATGATAAGTCACTAGACTCTCACATGACCGACTGTGGTTTGAGTCCTGGACCCAGTGGTTTCAAACTCATGCTTGTGTTTGTGTGCCCAAGATCCCAAGAGGAGAATGGAGGAGAAAAGATTGGAGTGTGGCCATCCCCCTTGGAGGGGGGGAGGGGGGTGATTTTCTCTCCCTTTCTGTCTTTCTGTCTCTCTGGCAAGTGCACATGTCCTACAGCAAAAAATCTCAACAACAACAACAACAAAAAAAAAAAAAAAAAAAAAAAAAAAAAAAAAAAAAAAAAAAAGAAAAGAAAGAAAGAAAGAAAGAAAGAAAGAAAAAGAATTTTCAGATCCAATTCCCTCATGGGCAAGGTTTCCTAGGTATTCCCATTCCTACCCATTCTACCAATTTTCCAAACCTCAGGTACAGGGCTGGTTTCTCTGCCTTCCAGTCATCTGCTTTCTATTTCCCCAGATCACTCCCCACTTCCAATATGGTCAAGGTCAAGAAGGGTCTGGGAGATGATGACCACTACACTTCAAATGGAGTGCATGGTATGACCACCAGGTCTAGCTCCTGCTAGAAAAGCCTAGGATCTGATTCATGCTCCACTCCCAGCCAGCAGCATATGCAGAGGTTGGTATCATTTGGACTCTGAACTTTGTCACTTGTAATGATAGCTCCACCCATCTTTCCAAGAGATGAGCAAATGGGAGGGATGTGAGTAGAGATGTAAAGGGCTAGTTTGGTTTGCAGATAAGGACAATTCTGGCTGTTAGAAATCCATTTCCGTTCTTCCCCAGATGATAGCATTGCTGACTCTTTGCTTCCATCCTCAAGTTTATTCCTGAACGGGGTGACTGCATTCCTATGGTCTGCTCATTCTTTGAGTTGGGGATTAGAAGGAGGCCGTGGCTGTGACTGTGAGAAGAGTGTGGGGCAGTACAAAGCTCACTGAGGGTGGGAGCTGTTCCCTGTAAACTGTTCACATCATTTCCATTCACCTCCCATTGTCCAGAACTTATTCCTGTGGCTATAATTAGCTTTATGGGAGGCTGGGAAATGCAGTCTCTAGTTGAGTGGCCACACGTCAGGCAGAATTTCAAGGGGTCTATTTCCAAAGGGAAGAAAGGGAGGATGGACACAGCTGGCCCATTGTAAGTTTCTATCACCCACTCTTGTAGTTCTTTTCCCAGTGCCCACATTGCCCTTGTGTGTTTGCATTATTGTCCTTTAAACTTCATTCCCGTATTCCCTAACCCTGTGGCTCTCTGGACTCCTGGACCTGCCCTACTCCAGACTCCTTCTTTCTGCTGTCCCTTAATTCCTGGAAAGAACCTTGTTGAGGGAGAGACCCTTTCTGTGGGAGAGGGTGCCACCAAGAGAGAAATACGATGTTGACAGTCTAGGCTGGAGCCATCCAAGATCAGACCCACCTACTCTACAGATCATTTTTCAGGCCCTCTCTTTGCTTCAACTGAGTGTGGATGAGTAACATATTGTGCCTGTGACATTGCCGAGACATTTCGGGTCACTCGGAGGGGAGGGAAAGCAGTTGTGAATGAGCACTTGAGGGAGGGTCCAAGACTAAGCTAGGACCTCTGCCTACTAGGAGCCATGATTGCATCTTCCTCCTCAACTTCCTCTTCCTCCTCTATTTCCTCATCTCCAGCTTCCCCATCATCATTGTAATTTTCATAACTACCATTTTGTTGAGCACTAGGCATTATATGCGTCATCTCTCTCTTTTTAAAAGGTTCTTTCTTTCTTCCAGGAGTGAAAGACAGAGAAAGAGAGAGAGCTAACACCCTCCACATGGTCTTGAGGCCACGATCCACTCCCAGCCCCAGTCAGTCTTGGGTCATAGGTACACTCATGCCTAGTGCATGGAGGGAATGTCTGCACACATGAACCCAGAACCTTTCCCAAGGAGGCCAATCTTATAGAGCACTGTGTTTCACTGCTGCCCTGCTGTCCGTCCCTCGGCATCATTTATTTTTAACCTCCACTCCAACACCAAGAAGTAGGCATTTTTATTTCTACCTTGCAACTTAAGAGACACAGTTTTAAGGAAGTACTTTTTACTCTTATTGTCAGGATTAAAGAGATAACTCACATAAAAGCATCTGACTCAGGGCCTGGCCAACCCAAGTACTCAGTAACTATAAATATATTAGCTGTTAGTGTTTTAACAGAGGGAGAAACTAAGGCTTAGAGCAGGTAAGTGATTTGCCAATGTTGGCTCCAGAATTTACAAACAGGAGACACAATGATGATTATTATCATTGTTTGGGATAGTTTGGGGTCTCATGAAGATCACGGGTGGCAAAAGTCCCTCTAAGTCACGCTTTGGTGCCACCACTGTAATGGGCCAAGCTAGTAAATGACAGCCAGGATTTGAGAGCAGTTCTGGTTCCAGAGCCCGTCCCTTCATTACTACACCCCGCTCTCCATGAGTTGGAGGGAGACATGACTAACCAAAGGTTTGGTTTTCTCTGGACTTGTTTCCCATCCCCATGCCACCAAGGAATTGGGGGGTGGGGTGGCAAACTCTCTCTACTTCAGTGTAAGTACCACACCTGCCTACCAACTTCTCTTTCCTCTCTCCTCACCTGTCAGCCTCTGGGGACACCATCAACATTGTTCCACAAGCAAAACAAAGACAAATGAGTGGCTTTCAAAAAGTTCATGAAAAAGAAAATAAATGCATATGATGATAAAACTATGCATGGATTTCAAAAATTTTGCATCAAAAAACTTGTACTTTAATTCCACCTGCCATGAACTCTTTGAAGTTTCTCATAGAAACCCAAAAGGTAGATTTCTCCTCCTTGCATTTCCTGAACAGCAGAGACTTCTCACAGGGAAATACAATGAAGCTGGCCGGCCTCTTCACCTTCTCTGCTGTAGAAACCTGTCTTGCAGTATTAAGGCAAGCCTCCTGCCAGCCCAGCAGCTTTGCTGAGTGTGACAGTCTCCGTTTAATCAGAATTTCCATTCTCCCCTGAATGGCCCAAGGTGCTGGTGTAGGCTCCTTACAGGCAGCAATAATTGTGTCATCTTCCTGCCTTTCCCCAAAGGGATCCTATTGGCTTTGACAGTTCTGGGTAACTGGTGACAACAGACAAGGCTGGGATTTTGCAAAGGCTTCTCAAATCTATCTGAAGAGAATGAATGTCAGGATACCACTTTGTCAAAGCTAGTCTCAGATCCTGACCAGAGGTAAGAGAGATTTTTTTTTTTAGTTTGCCCTAAGTAAAAAGCACCCTGTTTCTGGGGAAACAACCAGCTCTATTGTCTTCTAGATCCAACACTCTTGGATCACCACATATTTACTGACCACCTACTGTGTGTCAAACACCATGCTCAGCTTTGGGAATGCAATAACCTGCATGGTCCCTAATTCAGCAACTCACTGTCTTCTGAGAACTCAGGAGTATAACGAGACGATGACTATATTTTCTTTACACTGGACCCAACTCTGTGAATTCATTTGTCTAACTGCGTACTTTTCAAAACTCTGAGCACTTACTACTTTCTGTGTTAGGGAATCTGAAGCTAGAAAAGGCTGCCCTCTGCCTCTCTATCTAGGATAAGAGCAGCCTGCGGACAAACCACCAAAAAGCAGCCTGGCCAATGGGTGTTGTTGCTAAGTGTTAATTTTGTGCTGACTTGACTGGGCCATGAAATATCCGGATGTTTGGTTAATCATTAATTCTGGGAGTATGTAACGGTGTTTCTGAGTGAGATTACATTTGAATTAATAGATCGAGTAAAGCAGATTTCCCCTCAATGTGGTTGGACTTCATCTAATCCACTGGAATCCTGAATAGACTAACAGGTTGAGTAAGGAAGAATCTCTCTCTTTCTCTCTCTGAGTATATTTAAGCTGGGGCATTAGTCTTTTTCTGCCTTTGAACTCAGACTCTGACTTATACTAGAATTTGTACCATTGGTTCTCCTGGATCTTCAGTGTGCTGACTACAGATCTGGGACATCTTAGCCTCTATAATTCCTGAGTCAGTTCCTAAATACTTTGTTGCCTTCCTTACCTACTACTGACATTCATTATCTTTAGGCTTCCTTATTTAACTTAAAACACCTGTTACCTGGGGCCAGCCATGGCAGTGCAAGTGCTAGGGTGCTGCTGTGCAGTGCTGATGTCACATGGGAGGCCCAGGTTTGGATCTTAGGTTGACCTGAACATGCCCTGTGTGCTATGGTTCAGTTCTCTGGAAGGCTGATAGGATTGTGGTGTGGCAAGACACTGTCAGGTTACCTGTGTCCTTTCCCTCTCTCTTTCTCTCTCAATAAATAAATAAAATAAATTTAAACAAATATACAAAAACACTTGTTATCAGGTAAGGGTAAGATGAATATACTTCAGACTAAAATGTGAATAATAATAAGAATTGAAGTGTTGCTATCCCCACCCCCCCAAAAAAAAGTGAAAAAAATAACTTCCATTGGAGGAAATGCAGGTGTGGGTCAAGAGATGGGTGGCAGAGGGGGAGTTCTTGGCCATGAAGCCTTTAGTCTCTCCAGATCCTGGTATGGATCTTAAATATCCACACTAGAACATTAACCCTAATTCTGGTTTCAGCCAAGTGAGAGAGACCAGGCCTTGGGATTTGCCAGGTCAGGGCAGGGATTGGGTCCCCAAGGCTGGTCCAGAGCCCTGGTCTAGGAGGGCTCAGTTTCCTGAGAGCACAGAAAGGGCCCACACGCTGGTAAAACCTGCCAGGGGGAGGCGGCAGCGGCAACATTCATACCTGCTTTTCTCTTCTCTGGAAGGCCGGCTGAGAAAATGACCACCTGAGGGCACTGTTACTCCACAATTTTTCTGCAAAGCCTGAGGCCCTCACACATCAATGTCAGGGTTTCTTTTGTTTTGAGACTAAATGGTGGGGTGCTTTGGAAGAGAATGACCCCCACTCCCAGTGCTGCCCCTCACCCCCGCACTCACACTCAGATCTGCATTTATATCGAAAAGCAGCGGTAGGAAAATATTTTCTATATTCTGAAGACACCTTGATGTGTAATACAATACTTTTGAGATTTTAAGAGGGCACCTGTTTTTAACATGCCACATAGAATAACGCTGAAGAGCACGGACGTGCTGCCAGACAGAATAAGGGCTTGAGCCCCAGTGCCGTGCCCACTAGCTGTGTGTCTTTGCTCAGTGTCTGAGTCTCTCCGCATCAGTTTTGTCATTTGATTCATAGGGAACTTGTCATGGTTCCCTGGGCACATAGAACTAATAAATAAATAAATAAATAAAGAGAAATTATTGTCATTAAAAATTGTTCATAAAATTTAAAGAGATCAAGAAAGCATCAGCTGTTGTAAACCAAATGGAAGCCGTACAACTGATTGGGTGAAAAGAAAGGGGTGCATTAGGGTACATTTTGGAAAATGGACTGGCCAAGCCAGTCCAAACAAAGAAAAGTGGCACCAGAAAGGCTAAGAAGATCTCTCCCTCCTCCTATGCAAAAATTCTGTCTTGCACTCACAGGCTCACCTGGCCAAGAGCCATCTACATCACCCTCGGATTCACCATTTTGAGCAAGTTTCATTCTCACCTCCTTTTGTTCAGACCACTGCTCACCCCAGCTCAGAGGGATATAGCAGTGGCCCAAATGTCGTGCTGGGTTTAGAAACGTTAGAGGAAAGAACACTGGCTGTGGGCACATCATTCCAGGGCCACGTGGGCTCCAGGGTTGACACAGTGAGGAGTGTGGTGTGTGTGGTAATGACATGCACTTGAGTTGGTTTTTAGGAAACATATAAAAGAAGTGTTATTTTATTTTTTTGGTAAAGACTATGATGGTAAGACACATTCTGTAAGCAATTATTATGCAGCCCTATTTCAAGGGGTGGGCTCTGTCAATGAGTTTTAACTACTAGAGAAAAGGCATTCTAACTGGAGCTAAGGTAGTCTTCGAAATGGCAGCTTCTGAGTTTTGTACTGACAGGTGCTGGTGAAAAGTTGATTAATCCCATTCAATTATATAATAGGCTCCATTTGTATAGCACAGCATAGAGTACCGAGTACTTTTATATAAATCTTCTCATTTGATGTTCCCAAACACCCTTTGAGATGGGAGGAGGACAAAAGCATTATTACCGTCATTTTAAAAAACAGATTTGCTAAGAAGTAATTCATATACCAAATAATTTACCCATTTAAAAGTGTGCAATTCAACGGTTTTGAGCACAGTCACAAATATATGCAACTATTGACATGGCTGATTTTCAACTCAAAAAGAAACCCCTATCCTTTAGTTACCACCTCTTTTATCCTCTTCCTTCTCCTCCCCTGCTCGCTCTTTTCCTAGCAACCATTCATGGACTTTCCTTCGCAATAGATTTGCCTGTTGTGAATGTTTCATATAAACTGAATCATGTAATATGTGGTCTTTTGTGACTGGCTTCTTTCATTTAGCATCATTTGTGTGTGTGTGTGTGTGTGTGAGGTTTTTGCTATAGGGCACATGCGCTTGCCAGAATCAGAGAGACAGAGAGAGAGAAAGCTAGAAATCACCCCCCAGGGGGAATGGCCACGCCACAATCCCTTCTCCTCCAAAATCCTCGCCCAGCGTGCGTTTAAGCTACCGGGCTCAGGGCTCGAACCACGGTCAACTACGTGGGAGTCCAGCGACATAGCCATTACGCTATCCCACACTTAGTGCTGGTCCCACACTTAGCATAATGTTTTCAAGGTTGTCTCCTGTTGTAGTCCACTCAGTACGTTCCTTTTTATAGCTGAGTGATATCCCATTGCACTGACATGTCGTTTATTCACTCATTAGTTGGTATACATTTTGCTTATCTACTCATTAGTTGGTATATATTGCGTTTTTTTGCCCTTTGATTTTTTTGTCTTTTTATTTAAAACCTTTTTTCTTTCTTTATGATAGAGGCTGTGAAGTCCAGGAAGAAGCTACTAACTGAATTGGGTCCTGTTGGGTATTTTCTTCCTGGCATAGCCCAGACTTCCAGCTTTGACATGATAGGAAGAATGAGAGAGGAAGCAGGCTCTTCTGTCTCTCTTCTTATAAGGGCACTAATTCTATTTCTGAGTAGTTCACCCTCATGACCTAATTATCTGCCAAAGGCCCCCACCTATGTTAATATCCCACTGGAAAATAGGGCCTCAGTATATGAATTTTGGCAGACAGAAACAAACCCAGAGCCTGCGACATATTTTGTATGCTTTTATCTTTCAACATGTGAGAGTGAGCGAGAAAGAGGAACACCCTTGACAGGGCCTGGTCACATCACGGTCCCCTTCCTTCTGTCCTCCAGCATGTCAGATCCTGGGCACATGTGCAAGAGTCCTGGCGTGTTTCAGGCTGACTAGGCTGGGGATTTGAACCGTGGTTGCCATCTGTTGACATGGAGCCTCTCCCCAACCCTGCCTCTCTTGGTTGTTTTGAATAATACTGCTCTGAAGACTCATGTATACAAGTTTTTTGGTGGAGATATGCTTTTATTTCTCTTCGCTATTTACCTATGTGTGGAGTTGCTGGGTCATATGCTATCTCAGTGTTTAAATGTTTGAGGAACTGACAGACTGTTTCAAAATGGCTGCATTTTATCATCAGGAAGGTGTGATGGTTCTGATTTTCCCACCTATTTCCAGTACTTATCTGACTTTCGATTCTAGCTACTTTAGTAGGTATGAAGTGCTATCTCATTGTAATTTTGATTTGCACATTCCTGATAACTAATCATGTTAAATATATTTTGGGGCAGTTATTGACCATTCAGAATTCTTTGGAGAAATTCTCTTCAGATCCTTTGCCTATTTTCTTTTTAAATTTGCTATAGGGTGTGTGCACTCATTGGAAAGAGACAGAGAGAGTGAGAGAAAGTGAGAAAATACCTCCGGGAGAAATGGCCACACTGCAATCCTTTCTCTTCCAGTCTCTTCTCAGGATTTTGGACATGCATGCATACATGCTCAGTGTGGCTTTCAAACCATGCAGTCTGGGACAGCTGGCCATGTGGGACCCAGCTGCCTTAACCACCATGCCACCAGCTGGCCCCCTTTGCATACGTAAAAAATTTTGTCTTTTTATTATCAAGTTGTAAGAATTCTTTAATGTATTCTCTCTCTCTCTTTTTTTTTTTTTTTGAGGGATTTTTGCTATAGGGTATTTGCGCTTGCTGGGGAGACAGAGACAGAGAGACAGAAAGCGAGAAATCATCTGCCAGGGAGGGTGGCCCTGTCGCAATCCCTTCTCCTCCACTCTCCTCTCAGGACTTTGGGAACTCATGCACATGCACCCAGTGTGAGTATTAAGCCATCAGATTCAGGACCGCGGTCACCTATGTGGAAGTCCAGTGATGTCACCATTATGCCATCTGCTGGTCCCGATATGTTATCTTTTTAAAATTGTTATGCACTTGCCAGAGAGAAACAGAGAGACAGAGAGAGGGAGAAAGCACCCGCCTCCACTGGGTCATGGTCATGCCACAATTCATTCTCATTTCTCTATCCTGCCAGGACTTGGGGCACACATAAACATGTGTCTGGCATGTTTTTCAAGCTGCAGTCAGCCATGTGGAGCCAGCTGGAGCTCCTTCAACCACTGGGCCGTGGGGCCTGTCCTATACATTCTTTATATATTCTAGATACAAGTCCTTTATCAGGTATATAGTTTGCAAATATTTCCTATTAGGTGGGATGTCTTTTTTTTTTTTTTTTTTTGAGAGGTTTTTGGTATAGGGCATGTGCGCTCATGGAAAAGACAGAGACACAGAGAGACAGAAAGTGAGAAATCCCCCCCACCCCCCAGGGGAAATGGCCATGCCGCATTCCCTTCTCCTCCATTCTCTTTTCAGGATCTTTGGCATGCACACTCACGCCCACCGTGAGTTTAAGCCGGGTCTGGGACTCAACTGTAGCCGATTATATGGGAGTCCAGCGACATAGCCATTACGCCGACTGCTGGTCCCTTGGTGGGTTGTCTTTTAACTTTCTTGATAGTGTCATTTGAAGTGCAAAGATTTTAGTTTTGATGAAATCTAATTTATTTATGTTACTTGTGCTTTTGGTGTTATAGCTAAGAATCTGGTGCCAAATCTGAGGTCATAAAGATTTACCACTATGTTTTCTTTTAAGAATTGTATATATTAGTGCTTTAAAAATATTTTTATTTATCATTATTAGTATTTTTAAAATGTGTTAGAGGGCACATGCATTCCCCAGAAGGGTTGGGAGGAGTGAGAAAGCAAGCTGCTAGGTCTGGGACTCGAACCACAGTCAGTCAAGTGGGAGTCTGGTGTCTCAATTACCATGCCACCTGGTGGTCTCAGTATATTTTAGCTCTTATATTTAGGTCTTTGATATGTTTTTTGTGTTAGTCTTTTTTATATGATGTGAGGAAAGGAACTAATATCATTAATATTTAGCTGACCATAGACACATGAATCTGGACTCTCAAATCTATTTCATCCATCAATGTATCTATCATTATGATAGTACTACAGTGTCTTAGTTACTATTGCTTTTGAAGTTTTGAAATTAGTTCATATGAATCATTCAACTTTCTCTTTTTCAATACTGTTTTAGTTACTTGGGACCCTTTGTAATTCCCTATGAACTTTAGAATCAGCATGTCAATTTTTGTGGACAAGCCAGCAGGGATGCTAATAGGGGTTGTATTGAATCCATATATCTATTTGAGGAGTACTGTCATCCTAGTAATATTAAGTCTTCTAATACTTGGATAAGCAGTTTTTCCTGTTTATTTAGATATTTAATTTATTTCAACAGTGTTTTGCAATTTTTTTTTTAATTTTAATTTTTTGCTATAGGGCATGCATGCTCGTGGGGGTGGAGGGAGCGAGAAATTGATCTGCTGGGCCTGGGGTTCAAACCACTCTTGTAGTTTTAAAATTAGAGCACACTTGGAAACCTGGTATCCAGAAACAGCCAGTTGCCTTGTTGCAGGCATGCTGGATCCAGCCACTTTAATCTGCTAACCCAATGTTTTATTAGTTTTAAAGAGGAAGTTTGGCATTAATTTTGTTAAATTTATTCCTAAGTATTTTATTCTTTTTGATGGTATTATAAATGGAATTTTTTTTAAAATTTCATTTTTTTATTACTCATTGCAAGTGTGTGGAGACATAATTGATTGTTAAAATATTGATCCTGAAAACCTTGTTGAAATAATTGATTAATTTTAATAATTTTAGTGGATTCCTTAGTATTTTTCCATACATAGGATCATGTCATCTGCAAACAGAGATCATGGTACCTCTTCCTTCCTGATCTGGGTGCCTACAAGTTAGCCCATGTATCCAAGGAAACAACCAGTCTCCTTCCAATTGCTTTTCACCATGATCGGCACTATTTTTGAGAGCATCTTGACTTAAACTTCACACTCTTTTCTTTTTAAAGATTTATTTATTTATTTATTCATTTATTCCTTCATTTTAATTTGACCAGAGAGAGACACAGAGAGAGAGAGGAAAGTGATAAAGCAAGCCACCAGGTCCAGGACTTGAACCGTGGTCGACCATGTGGGAGTGTCCAGTGCCTTAACCACCACGCCACCTGCTGGTCCCATAAACTTCACACTCTTGAAGCGAAGTTATTTTTGGGGGGTAAGGACTTGGAGCTCTTTATCCAACAGTCTGCTTCTCCCCTGGGAAAAAAATCTTTGCACCTTGGCTCTGGAGCTGGGTGCGGAGAGGATGATCCACTTCTGAGTCACACTCTTTAGCTCTTGAGTGCTAGGTGGAGGGGAGGCAGTAGACCTGGGTCTTCTTGGCTTGTCCCTGCAGGCTGGAATTCTTGCTGCACAAGCAAGGACAAGGGCGTTCCGGGCTCTAGTATTCTTTCATTTCCTTTTTCCATTTCTTTTCTTTAATAATGAGAGTGTATTTGTGCAAGATAGAATAAGACAGAGGAAAATATCTTTGACAAGGCCTTGTCATGGCACAACCCCTTTTCTCCAGTCCCACAGCGCCTTAGTTTCCTGGGTGCCCCTCCTGCACTTCTGGCACGTTTCCAAGTCAACCTGGTGGGCCGCATGGCTTCCAGCCTTGCTGGCACCTGTGTTACTGCTGTGCCACAGAGGTTGAGGGCCCCTGCATTCTTACTGGTACCATGACTCCAAAGTCAAGTCTATATCATCCCAGAGTGAGGGAGGGAGGGGGAAGGGAGACCTCACCTCCTGGACACAGTGGAAACAACGCTGGCGTTCTGCCCCTCCCTGGGAAGGTAGACTTTGGGATCTGCAGGGAGAGAGAGCCAAGCATTCTGAGCACCACTAGCTGGAGAGGAGTTTTTGTCTCACTGAGCTGAGGTGGGGAGGAAGAGTGCTGGTCTTGGTTCAAATATCACAGGTTTGCTGACCTACCAAGTTAGAGTAGATTTTCTTGAGTGTTTCTTCATTTGCTAAGTGTATCTATGATCCTTTAAGTGTTAATTTTTTTCTCTTTTTTTGGAGAGGTTTTTGCTATAGGGCGCATGCGCTTGCCAGAAAGACAGAGATAGATAGAGAGACAGAAAGTGAGAAATCACCCGCCGGGGGGATGGCCATGCCGCAATCCCTTTTCCTCTCTTTTCCTCTCGGGATCTTTGGCATGCATGCCCACGCACCCAACGTGAGTTTAAGCCGCCGGGTCCAGGACTCAAACCGTAGTCGACTACATGGGAGTCCAGTGACATAGCTATTACGCTAACTGCTGGTCCCTTAAGTGTTAATTTTTGAACATAATTTTCAGAAGTTTCACTCAGGAGAGGATCCACCGAGCTCCTCAAGCTGCCACACCTGAAGTGAAGCCTTCTTTCTGCCATTTATTAATACAATGTCATCTGTTTGGGAGCCTGGCGGAGGACTGTGGAGGAAAGGAAAGTCACTCAGGCTCAGAACAGTTCAAAGCCCTGATCACAGAATTCCAGGTGGAATACCCCAGCACAGATGTTATCCATACACCACCCTGGCACAAGGCCCTTCAGCCTCTAATACTCTCAGGAAAGGGGACCTCGACACTGTTAATTTGGACTTTTATCCCCATGAGCAACATGTCCACAGAGAACCAAAACAGCTTGTGTCAGCAAGGTGGGCTGGCGGTACAAACAAAGGGGAAACAGAGAAAACAGATTCTTCAGAATCCTAAACAACTTTCTGTCACCAGAAGGTCATAGGCATGCTACAGAAAGGCCACTAGCTGTTTCTGGATACCAGGTGCCCAAGAGACTGCTCTAATTTTAGAACTAACAGAGTGCTTACTAAAGAGGTCCAGGACTCATGGGTCTGGAATGCGACGTTCTTTCACCCTTAGGCCACACATACTCATGATCTGTTGTTTATTCTGACACAATCATTTTCTGATATTGAGGAAGAGAGGACCAGACCACAGAACTGGCTTGTGCCCGAGGAATTTGCCAGGAATCATGATTTAAATACTAACCTTATGAGGTAGAGCTGGTGATGGCTCCTGTCTGGCAGGCTGAGGGCTCACTTCAGTGGTGGCATGGTGCTACCGTCATCTGACCTCTGCAGCTTTTCTCTGTCCTTCTCTGCCCTGGGGGGCTGACCAAGCTGAAAGCACCACCACCTGGGCTCCCTCTCTAGCATCTTGCAGTTGTGTTCAGCCAATGAGAAGCACCTGAAGCCCCAAGAGCGAGAAGAGACAGAGGCCGAGATATTGCTGCCCTGCCCTTGAACTTGTCTCTGGCTGGGGCTGAGGTCCTGCCTTCTCCATCCCTGGGCCGGCAGCACAATTTCTTGTCCTTGTCCTGTGGGCCCCTGAGAGCTACTGACAGCTGATTCTGTGTCTCACCACCCCTTGTTTGTACCCTTAACATTCATACCTCCGAAACAGCCTTCATTAAACTCTCATCATTCGAACCAAGTGGGAATGAATTCTATTTCCTACCAGACTCCTAGTTACCGTCTTGCCATGTAACAATGTTCCTTCTGTCTCCTCCAATTATTATCAAGCCTGGAAGAAGAAAGCTGGTGCTGCTGTCCTACAGCAGTAACTCTAGGGGGCCTCAGACACTCATCTGGGACCTCTGTAAACAGTCTTCACAGCTCACACTGGAATTTGAAGCCTCCCTTGAATCTGTGAAGCCATGTTTGTTTCACAAGCTCCTTCCAGAGGTAGAAGAGCTAACATTTCCACAAAGCTAGACTGTTGCTTGGAATCGGAACTTGTTTGGTTCCTGAACTTTTCCTGCTTTGATGTGAAGTATGCAGTCTTTGTACTCTGATGGGATAGACATTTCAACACCCAGCACTGAGTATCCTAGTTTAATTCTGAACAGTTCTCTGAATTCTTGCCCCAAAGTCCTAGCTAGTCAATAAGCAAGGACTTCTTGTCCACGAGCAGAAACTTAAATACTATTGTCAAAGTGGAGAAATGGGGAGGTATTTTGGTCAAAGTTTCAGTTATGCAAGAGTAGTAAGTTTTGGAGATCTGATACGTAGCAATATGATTATAGTTAACAATTCTGTTTGTATAAATAGTCTTCAAAAATTCACTGAAAGTGCGTATTATGAAAAAACTATGTGTGGATTAAAACTTTTTGCACCAGAACAAACTTGTATTTTTTTTAATTTTCAGAGAGAGAGAGAGAGAGAGAGAGGGAGAGAAACCACCTCCCAATGGGACATGGCCACATCTCAATCCCTTCTTCCCGTTTCTCCATCCTGCTCAGATTTTGGGTGCACACACGCACACACACACACACACACACACACACACACACACACACAGCTGGTGTATTTTTCAAGCTGCTGGGCTGGGACTTGAACAGTAGTTGGCCATGTGGAATCCAACTTCCTTAACCATTAGGTCAGCTTTGAACTCATACTTTAATTCCCTTTTGTCTTGAACTATTTTTTAAGCGAGTTTTCTTTTTTTTTTTTTTCTCCTATAAGGCATGTGTAGTTGCTGGAGAGACAGAGAGTCAGAAAGAGAGGAATCACCCCATAGAGAGGATGGTTATGCCCCAATCTCTTCTCCTCCATTCCTCTCTAAGGATTTCGGGCACACATACACACGCACCCAATGTGAGTTTTAAGCTGAGTCTGGGACTCAAATCGTGGTCGACTACGTGGGATCCAGCGACATAACCATTATGCCATCTGTTGGCTCCTGCCTTGAAGTTTCCGAAGTCCCCTTGTATACTTGAAATTTGTTAAGAAGATTTTAAATATTCTCATTACACACACTCTTCTCCCCTCCAAAATAAAATGGTAACTGTGTCAGGTAATAGATATGTTAATTAACTTGATTGTGGTGATTATTCCACATTGCATCAAAACAAAGTTGTACACCTAAATATATACCATTTTAATTTGTCAATTATACCTCTAGAAAGCTGGAAGAAAAAGTTTAAGCATAGAAAAATGTAAACTGCCTTCATAGGTGTACGTTTATAGCTCACTGATTACTTGATCTATTTTTAAATAAAAGGGGCTTCTCAAGACCTGGAGAGCCATCGTTTTTAGGCATTACGCCGCAACTCAGCCCAGCAATATTTTACCAAGTGATTCTTTGGCATATTTGTTTGAATCTTTCATTTATTTATAGTGACAGTAACATATCTGGCAATTACCAGTCTCCTCAAAGTCCGATAACCCCAGTTATCTTGTACTAGGCATGGTCCAGTTTTCACGAAGTTAGAAATTAGTATTTGGAGAGAAAATAGAAACGGGGAACATTGTGATTTCAGGCAATTTCCTAATGCAAGTGTGTTTGTGGAACAGCTCTGTCGGCCCTAAGGAGACCGGCGAGCTCACCACAGAAGCTGCCGGGCCAGCTTAGAGGCAGCGATGATGAAAATCCGGAGTTATTTCTGGAGTAGGTGATTGATGCTTCACATCTGAGATGACATTTTGATGGGATCCAGACTTGCTGTGATAGGAGTTAATGAGGATAATGATGATGATAATGATATTTACATCGTACCTTTCTTCCAAAGAACCTTTCAGTTCTTTTATCTCATTTGCGCTGAAAATGTCCCTTTGCAGTTGGGAGGGGAAGGTATTATTAATTTTTTTCAGGAGAGGAAATAGAGAGTTAATTGCCTGGATTTCTGGCTCCATTTTGGTGGTAAGAAGGGATGTTTAATAACCAATTAAACTTAAAGAAATGAAACTTACAGAAACACCCATCCTGTTGTTCCTAGTCATCCTACGCAATGCTGCCAGATCACCCTCCAATAGTATCACTCCCTGACCCTGAAGTCCTCAGGGATTCTCACAGACTGCCGGATTCGGTCCAAATACCCTTACTCAGCAGGCAAGGCCCGTGACATTCCAGCCGACACTGTCTCCCCAAGTTCTTTTATTTACCTTGTGTGCCAGCCAGGCAACTCCACGTGCTTGCCCTATCTGCTGCTCTGAGCATCCCATTCCTTTCGTAATGCTCATCACACTCGCCACGACTTGTTTAACACCTGTCTGCCTTCTTTGCTGTATGTGAGTTCCAGAAAATTAGGGACAGTCAGCCTTGGATGCCCAGGGCCTAGCAGAGCTCACTGGCACATAGTAGGCATTCAGCAAACACTGCTCTGAGGCTTCTGCACCTCAATACGTTTCTCAGGCTGGTCCCTCAGCCTAGAGTGCCTGTGCTCTCTTCTTGGTCTACTGAAGCCAAAGCGGTCCTTCCAAGCCAGATCAAACCTTACTTCCGGTGGTATCTTAATCATCTGTGCACTTGTGTATCATCTTTCCTTGTCCCTCCCAGACTGTCAGCTCTCAAAAGACAGAAGTTGCATCCCCAGAGGCTGGCAGAGTGTGGGCCTGGTTAAATATGTACTCACTTGTCTAACATTGTTGACTAGCATTGTTTATTCGGCACAATTCTCATTTCTAGAATCTACAGCTATTATGCAAGGGTGTTTTTTCTTATTTTCACTTTCCTTCATTCATCTTCACCTTCTTTTTCTTTTTCCTTTTTAACGTTTATTTCTTATGAGAGAAAAAGAAAGAGAAACAGGCATCCTCCACAGCACCTTTGCACCGCGATCCATTCCCAGTCTCAGCTGGCTTAGATCATGGGAACTTTCTGATGTGGGTCCAGTTGTGTTACTGCTGCCTTTCCCTTCACCGTCCCTCATTCTTTTAGAAGACTGGGAGGAAGACCACTCAGGGAGCCCTTGACAACTCTTGCTTTAAAAGCATGTCCGTGTCTCCTCTGTGGGGAGCCCTGTGCTCTGGCACTTAGGTGGAAAGTTCCATTTCCTCCTGGGGCTCAGAGCAGGTCTGCAGGAGTGGTATTTGGCATTTCTTAGCTTCACTGCCAATGCCAACCTAAATAATGAAGCACAGATCAATACAACAACACCGACAGAGAAGTTGTGATTAAATCGGTGACCTCCCAAGGAATTTTAGCACTGGTCTGTGCAGCTGATGACCATTCACACATACCATTCCGTTATGATAAGAATACATCAGATTGACCTGACTCTGGGGCTGAGTGAAAGCTTATCAGCAGCACATTTTTGATAGCCTAAGACCTCTCGCTAATAGCAATGTGGGCGTACTGACCATCTGTGTTATAACACTTGGTATAATTTTGAAGAAGTCACTTTAATATCACATGGTGGACATCTCAGGCTATTAAAATTGACAATGTAAATCTGTATTTATTGAGAGGGAAAGATGCCTACAATATATTACTCGTGAAGGAAGTCGACTACAGAATAGCATGATTATGTAAAATTATTCCACGTTTATATCTGCATCTATTCATAGATGCATAGATACTTTCTGAAATGTTAATATTGATTATCTCTGGGTGACAAAATTTGGGTAATTTTTTTCTTTCCCTTTTTAAACAAGGACACAGAGGAAATGAGAAAGTACTCCCCTACAGGGGAAGGTCACATCACAGCCCCTTCTCCATTTTCCTCTCTTGGAATTTTAGGCCGGCATGCACCCACCCTCTGTTTCTCAAGTCATCAGGTCTGGCACTTAAACCATGGAGTTGGCCATGTGAGATTCAACTGCCTCAACCACCACACCAGAGGCTGGCCCTCTTTCATTTTTACAGTTCTTTTTTAGAATTTTTGAATTTCAGTTTTTACTGTAAACAGTTATTTTTATATTCTGAAAAAACAATACAGCTCTTTCAGCTTGAAAAAAAATTGTTGAAATTAAAAAAAGCTTCATTTAAAGATACTTTCAATTTTCCATGCAGATGCTTACCATTAAAAAAAAAAATCTCTTGCATGAATGAGAAAGTACTTCTCATGAGGCATGGTCACACTGCAACCCCTTCTTCATTTCTGCCTTTCAGGATTTTGGGCACACACGCCCATGGGCCTGAAGTGTTTCTTAAGCTGCAGGGCCCTGTACTTGAAGCATGCAGTTGGCCATGTGGGATCCAGATGCCTTAACCACCACACCATGGGCTGGCCTCCTATTTTTTTAGTGAAAGAGAAAGGGAGGGAAAAGGAGAAGAAGAGATAGGTCTTGTTTTTGTTTTGTGTCAGAGGGTATGTGTGTGTATGGAGAGAGAGAGAACCTCCCCAAATCCCCCAACAGGACCTGGTCACACTACGATCCTTTTTCCTTCAATTCTCTAGTCAGGATCCAGGGCATGCCCTGGCCTACATAGAACTGATGAAGCCAGGGTTTGAACTCCAGTTGGTCATGTGAGATCTGCTTCCTCTGTGCAGCACCTAACTGTTGTGCTACAGGGCCAGGCCCAGAAAGAGGTATTTTTGATAGGGTCTTGTTGCGTTGTGATCCTCCTGGCCTAGCCTCCCAATTAGCTGGGATTAAGGCTGCTATATGCATACTTTTTAAGTGCTTGAAATATCATCTTAATCTAGGTTTTGATGGTAGCTGATCTACACACACCGTCTTCCTAGTTCCATAGACTATAGGATAAGAGACAAAACATCCCATGCCCGATAGAAGAAACGATTGCATCATTCCCCATGGTAGTTTCTGTCACACAAAAGAGACATCCACTGTTGATCACAGAACAACTCACACTTTATTCCATCGTGATTCGTAATACATGTAGGATTGGGACAACAGGAGACAAAAATCAGTGCAGGACTCCTCTGGACTAACGGGCCATGAAAGTCATTACTGGTTTTGGCACACAGAGTGGGTAACCATACATTGGCTGGAACGAGATGGTCAGGAAAATAAAATGCATGATTATAACACCATGTTGAAATTATATGTGAATTCTGTAGAATGTTAAAGAGAAAATAATTTCAAAGACTAACATGCAACTCTATATGTCATACTGTTCATCTACAGACTATTTTCCCCCTTAGAGAAGAAGAAGTGACCTTAGTCATCTGTTCACAGTAGCTTAAAAGATCAATCAATACACATGAACGGAATCTGCCTGCTGATTTCTACAGTGCTCCATCCTAGTTAAAGAAATAATGCTAAGTAATGTAGTTTCTCTATATGGTTTTCTTATTACATTGGATCATGTCGACCAAGTATTTCTGACGTAACTTGTACTTAAATATAACTCCTCTTATCTATGTAATGTCACGAAGCAGTTTCTGTTAGTTCATCTAGCCTTATAAGTCACAATGCACAAGAGGGGGACCTATGTGACAGGCATGGTTCCTTTGCAGAGATAACATGATGCCAAATGAGAACATCAAGGAAGTAATACTACTATGCTGCAAGTACTTCCAGCTTTCTTGTCTTCATATCACAGGGAGTCCAAAGAAGCCGGCCCAGTAGGTGAGACAGCAGGGCAGAATAAGTAGAAGAGGCACACAGAGTCTAAGTGATTTCTTGAGACAATGAGGAAAAAAAAGAGAGAAAGAAGCAAAGGAAAGAAACATGAACAGCTTTTTGCAAAGAAAAGGATAATCTATTCACTTGCAATTGTCTAAACCTATAGAGAGTGATTCCTTAATTTGGAATGATAGAAGAAAGGGAATTGAAAATTCTATGCCAGTCAGCCTGAACTGGCTGATTGGGCTATTTTCACTGTGGTTGTTTTTGAGATGCTGAGCCCTCACAGGGAGAATTTCTGTTTCTGCTGGAGTCATCCAGATTTCACCTGAAAGGGCAACCGTAACTGCTGAGAACAAGTTCTCTTTATTAACTTGGGCATGTGACTAACATTCACTTTCTCTGGTAAAAATGTATTATTCATCCATGATGAGGTGCTTTGAAATTTGACAGTGACCAAGATCTTGTTCATTCACAGGTGCACATATTGGCATGTGATATGAATTTAAAGTAAGCAACAAGGAATTTCTTCAAACTTATAAAATTATAAAATAAATGAAAAAGATAGTGGTTAAATATATCTGGATTTTCTCAGTGGTTCTCACTTCTGTGCGCTAAGGGGGAGATGAAATGAACAAAGGCAATTTTCTCTTGATCATCAACATAAGGAATGTTTGATGACAGAGAGGTGAGCAGAGTGTAGCTTGCAGTAGTATTCTTAATCTCCCTGATTCTTAATCTGAAATGACAAGCCAGAGGCAATACAGGAAAGGTGGGGATGATTGGGAAGTTTGATAACATGCCTGGATCAGTCATTCCTTGGAAAGTACCATTCTCTGGCCCGCTAATAGGCCGATTGGCTTTAAGCAAAAGAATGAGCTCTTCCTTCACAGCAGCATTGTTCTTTGTAAGAGACCTTTGCATCAGTTGAAAGTTGTGTAACTTGAAGGCTGGTGGAGAAAGGCATTTTAATTGAATTCCATAGTCAATGTTCACAGCTACGTTAAAAGTAGAATTGTCCATTGTCTGAAGCTGGTTGTGCTCCTTGACTGTGAGGTGCTGTTTCCTTTGGCTCACACTAATTATAGACACGATTTTCTTTTGAAAGAAATCATTTTACTAGACCAGGGTAACTGCAAGGGGTAGAAGGCTGGAAATAGGGTGAGTCAGGGTAAGGGAAACAGAAATGAGCTGAAGGGAAGAAAAGGCTTTCCTCCAAAGTCAAATATGGCCAGTAATGAAGAAAAACTCATAGAATGTGATTTAGAGGCTTTCCACCATGGTTATCTGTGGCTGTTTCCAAGCTCCTTGATTTGAGATCCCTTAGCAACTATCTGGGGGTGAATTTCCCTTCCTAGGTGTGGTGACCTACTTCTTGTGGAATTCAGATCTCCGGGGCAACCTTGTCCATGTAGCTAACACTCTCCCAAACAGTTGTTCCCATGTGGGTCACAGTTCCTCTGAGGTGCCTGCTTGCCCTTGGAGTGAGAGGGAGGTTTGGGGACAGCAGATGTAGCTGTGAGGCAGAGGACACCAATGGCAGACATTGGGACCTGCAGGAAGGTATTCAGAAGGCAAGACCTTGACTTTTACCCCAGGTCAAGGAGGCCATGATAGAAGGGAAAAAGGCAAGAAAAAAAAAAAAGTGACTGGATAGAAAGTTTTCAGAGTTCTGAAGAAAATTAGAGTAAGGGGGAAGGGTCCTCGGGCCAGGGAATTTTACAGGAACCAAACCAAACATGATTCATGATATAGAGGAAAAAAAAAAAAATCCAGCTTATCTGACTGATCAAGAAGACATTCTTCAGAATATATTGGCAACTAAACGATTTTCACATTGATAACATACAAACACTAAAATGAGTGTTTCCTTACTATTAGTAATCACATTTCAATGATTCATTAGCTCTATATTTTCTAGGTTGCTGAATTCATTTAGCAAATCCACAGTTTAGGTACCACCGTGAGGGAGGGAGGGTGGGGGTACAGAGTAAAACAATTAAACGTAGAATTAAATTTTTGTAAACAAGAGTTAGTAGCACAGTGGCACAGTAGATTGTCAAGGAAAACAACAGGAGTGGGGACAGAGTCGTGGGCCTTGCCTGTGCAGTCTTGCCGGCTACCAGGGAAGGACTTGGGCTCAAGAGTCCACCTTCTTGTTAATAAAAACCGAGGAGCAGGTGAGCAGTCCGTCCACCTTTTCCAGTTCAGAATTGCTCACAGGGATCAGCATGTGGTCCTTCAGTTTCTCATAAACCTACAGTGAGAATGAAGGGGACAGGAGAGGAGAAAGGTTATGTTCCTGCCTGTCTTACCACCTCATGTGCAGACAGTGAATTTAACCCCGAGATATACATGCAACCTAGACCACCCACTAGGCCCCAGCCTGCCCCACAGAGCTAGTAGCAATGGGTTAACCACCACTCTGTGCTTTAACCTCACAGCCAAAGATGTGTCAGAAATGAGGCTTTGGTAGTGATCCTTAACCCTGCCTTTGCCATTGATTAAGTGATACATGGAAGCTGGTGGCCATATGTTCAGTCTGAATATTGCTCTCTCTCCATACTTGGAAATTCTGCTGTCACTTTAAATGGTTTTGTTCCTTACCAACACCACCAAAAACACTTGACAAATTTTAATTTAAGGGAAGTGTTTCAGGTGAAACTGCTTTTACATTACAGGTGTGAATTTTATACCATCTTTTGACACTAGTAAAAAACATGTCTGAAAATTTCAAACTAACAGCCCAGAGGTTTTTCTCTAATGATCAAAGTACATTTTTAAAAATAAAATCACTTCATAATATACTGTCTTAAAACAATCTACCAGGTTCATCAGGAAACACTATGTTCCTTAAAATTTAGTATACTGGCTTAATTAAGAGTATTAGAAGCAGGTAGAGTTTGGTTCTAAACTCAATTTGTCAACTTCCTATTTCAGTCTCAGTCAAGTACATCCCCTTTGAGACTCTGTTTACCTCTATGTAAGGTTGAAATGATAATACTGTCCTCACAGGGCTAAATAAGGACTAAATAAGATAATGCATGCAGCATGCTTGGCACAGAGGAAGCCCCAGTAATCAGGGATGTTATTAATGTTCTGTTACTATTGACAGACAGACACAGGGTTGCATTAGGATGCAGTTCATGGTCACCTGGTTGTCAGGTGACACAAGTAGCTGAAAAGACATAAATGATCCAGAGCTAGATTTCTCCAAGTGAGCTCTGTGGCCTGAGTGCTTCATATTATAGCATCTAGGTGAGGGGCCCAGGAACTTGAGTTCTTTTTTTTTTTTTTAAAGAGAGTTTTTAATTTTTTTTTTTTTTTTTTTTTTTTTTTTACTGGGAGGTGTTCACAGAAAAATAGGGAGTGTATGCTTGCCAGAGAAACAGAGAGAGACAGAAAGAGAAAATGAGAAATCACCCAATGGATGGATGGCCACGTCGCAATCCTTTCTCCTCCATTCTCCTTTCGGGATTTTGGGCACACACGCACACACACCCAGTGTGAGTTTTAAGCCACCGGGTCTGGGACTCAAACAGCGGTTGGCCATGTGGGAGTCCAACATCCTTAATCATCCTGCCACCTACCAGCCCCCCAAGGAACCTGAATTTTTTATAACCTTGATGCACCTTAAAGTATGACACCTACTCTTCACCTAAGAGCTGGCTAAACTCCAGTGTGGGTCAGGAGTTCCATATTTTCCTCAAGTTGACACTTTCAGCCATGGAAATGATCTGTGTATCACCCTGACTTTTCTCTTTATCTGCTAAGAGGGAGATTCTGATTAAGGATAAATCTGGTAATTATATAACATTGCATATTTGAGAGGTGGTATAACATATTTTCTAATGTTTTCAAAGCTTAAGAAATGTTGAAAAGAAAAAGATCAACGGTATACTCTAAGTGTTTAGCTGTAATGCTTAGTATGAACATCTCGTTTCTCTGGACAGAAACGAAGATGCTGAAGTGCCTAGAAGATGCAGACACTGGCAAAATGTGTAGACAAACACGGATGCATGGCTTGGTAGTATGCAATTGAAATTACTAAAGCACAGATGAGACTGGCAGAGACAAGGAAGATTTTCTTAGACCAGGATGGGATTCTAGATTCAGGAATAACTACCATGTTGAAACACACACGCAGAGACTCTTAGAGGGACCAGTAGGCTGATTCCAAGCAGACCCTGTTTCTTTGCTGTATCTTTTCACTACCGAGGATGTTCAGTCACCTCTTTTTTGCAGCTCTGACAATGAGTACCTACCTCTCTGGGTCATTCACACTCCTCTGCCTTTTGAAATAAATGACCCTCTGCAGAGGGGCAGCTCAGATCTGTCAGAAAACAATGACACCATAGACCGTCTAATTGAAGGTTTTTAAGCCTAATGAATATCTGACTGTGGGAAGGTACATTTAATCAGAGCCAGAGCATAGACCAGGGCAATCTGAGTACTTATTTGAAAAGCTTTGAATAGAGGCACTATCATCTCAACTACTATGCACGCATTAGTGACCAATAACATGAAAGAAAAGTGACCTAAATAAACTTTCCCTGTGCCCTAAATTATATGATCCTTTCTGCTTTCTTAATGGTTTGACATGAAGAGAGAAAAAGGAAGCCCCTATTTGTCACTCCTTCAGGAAAGGATCCCCAGGGAGGCCTACTCAGCTGGTTTTTACCTTTGCACTTTCTGGATACTCTTCTGGGGTTCGGTGCAGCAAGACGTGCCCTTTGCTGGGGATATTTAGATATATACAGTTTGCAGCCATGTCATCAGGCACAGTGAGTTTGTCATAGCGGTGGTCACTCATCTGTTGCATGATCTATGAAATGAAACAAAGCAGTCTTAAGCAGAGTGTCACCTCGCACTTTCATACAGAAGGAAGGCAGTGTGGTGGGACTCAAGCTTGCAGCGATTGCTCCAGGCTCTCCTCTATTCACGTTCCCACCTAGAACCACCAGTCACTTAGAACCAGAAGAGGAAAACCTGGTTAAGCTATAATTCTTTGAAAGAATTGGAAAGGTTCTTCTTTTTCTTCTTTTTTAAAGTTTATTTATTTATTTCCTCATGAGCAAGAGAAGGAAAGGGACAGAGACCTCACCACCTCCCCCAAACACTGACCTTGCAATTCACCCTCAACTTCAGCCAGCCCTGGCTTATGGGCATGCACACATCTGGGATAGTCAGGGAGGTCTCTAAGCACAAACCCAGGACCTCTCACGTCTGTCAGCCTTGGAGAACATCGTGCTATACCACTGTGCCACCAATTGGCCCTTGTTCTTTTACAGTATGTGTTTGTCTCTAACTTTTTTTTTTTTTAAGGTTTTAATACTATTTATTACTCTTTTAGTTTTTGTTCATGAGACCTCTCAGTAAGACACAAAATGGTCACATATACTAAATACCTGGCAGTGGATGATATCCTAGGCTCAATTAACAGGGCTGCACTATTCTATAGGAAAGGAGGGCCATAGCAGAAATCAGAATGGTCAGTGTCTGGTTTAATCAATGACCACACGTGTACACACAAAATTTACTTTTCCATATACATTTAAATTGAATTCACTCACCTATTAGCAGGTGCTATCCTTAATACATTGAGTATAAAAATCATCAGGGGAGAGTGGTAAAGTCACCTCCGAGGTCTCACCCCTAGGGTTCTGGTTTGGCAGATGTGGGGTAGGCATAGGGATTTACAGTTTGAAAGCCCTCTGGATAATTCTGAGGCAGCAAATACCTGGACCACAGTTGGAGAAAAACTTTACTCAGCAAATCTATTCTTCTAATGGTAAGTTTATTACTGCCTTAGTATAGACTTAAAAACAAACAAAAGTGATGGGACTGGCAGATGGTGTAATGTCTACGTTGCTGGACTCCCATGTAGTCAACTGCGGTTTGAGTCCTGGACCCGGTGGCTTAAACTCACGCCGGGTGCATGTATGTGCGTGCCCAAAATCCTGAGAGGAGAATGGAGGAGAAGGGATTGTGGTGTGGCCATCCCTCCTGGGGGGTGATTTCTTGCCTTCTGTCTCTCTGTCTCTTGCTGTCTTTCTGGTGAGCACACATGCCCAATAGCAAAAACCTCTCCAAAAAACAAACAAACAAAAATGAACCTTGTGATTTTGATACCTCATCTATAGCTCCTCAACACAATCAAAACAAATCTTCCCTCCACTAAAAAAAAAATCCCCCCAAACAACAAAAATATACAAACACTGAAAACAATGGCAAGTATGATTTTGGCAAGCATTATTAGTCATGCAGACTCTTCCTTCCTGATCGATAGCCACATGTTTTAAGGAATCTGCTGAAATGTCATGCCATGATCTTTCCACAATCTGATCTAGCCTACCTTTTCAACCAGTTCTCCTTTGACTTCAGTATTTATTTGGAAACACGCTTTCTATTACTAGCTGAACCTGCCCACTCAGTCACGGTGGCATTGGATAGTAAGATTTATGGTTAGGAAGAGTGGAAGAAGATAGAGCTGAAAGATCAAGAAAAAAATTTGACACTGGCCCACAGATACATTGCAGACTGTTTTTAAAACAGATTTTAGTGGGGCGAAATTATTATATATTTTTTTTCTTTTTCCTTCAGCTTTCTATTAGGAAGAGTTTTATGTTGTTTAAAAGATATTTTGAATAGGGGCTAGCAGGTAGCATGGTGGTTAAGGGTGCTGGACTCCCACATGACCAACCATGGTTCAAGTCCTGGACCTGGTGGCTTGCTTTCTCATTCTCCCTCTTCTCTTTCTCTCGCTCTCACACACTCTGGTCAAATTAAAATAAATAAGTAAATAAAGTTAAATAAAATAATTCTTTTTAAAAAAGGTATTTTGAATAACTTAATATGATTTTTGGGCTCAGTCTTTATTCCTTTGCTCCAGTATTTTTACCCCTCATTTTAAAGAACTGCTTACCTCTCTTATTTATTTTAAAGGTGATTTTAATTTTATTTATTTATTTATTTATTTTAGAGGTTTTTGTCATAGGGTGTATGCTCTCACCAAAGAGAAACAGAGACAGAAACAATGAGAGGGAAAGTGAGAAATCACCAGGGGGTGGCATTGCTACAGTCCCTTCTCCTCCATTCTCCTCCTGGGATCTTGGGCATGAATGTATTCACACCCTGCATGATTTTCAAGCCACAAGGTCTGGGACTTGACCTACAGCTGGCCACGTGGGAGTCTAGTGACATAACAACTATGCCATCTGCTGGTCCCAGGTGATTTTTAAAAAAAGACTTGTGTAATACATTTTGAGGTGAAACTTAGTGGATTTTTTTTCTGATAACTTAGAGCATTTAATTGACTATTTTCTCTAAATTGATCTGTTGAATATTTGCTTAAGACTAGTTCCTTAAGTTATAACATTATGAATCCCAAACGGCAGTACCTCATTTTTTTTACTTAGCTTTTGTACTTATATTTTAATTGTACTTTATTTAGGTATTTACTACTTAGACTACTGTAAATAGTCAATACGTAACTGTATTGTATGTAAATCTGTGACTGTTGGCAATGTCATCCAGAAGAACAGATAAAGTTTATTTACTGTAAAAAAAGAAAAAGAAAGAAAATTCTGTCCCAACAGAGTATGAAGAGTGGCACTCAGTAAGCCCTTCCTGACCCACTGATTGGGTAAATCATTCTCTTCTCCTAGTGAGAAATGTGCCAACAGGGCAGAGAGGCCAGGGCGACCCTGGGAAGGAAAGTCCCTTCACATAGAAGGAAATAGAAGAAATGGGGATGAGCTTAAGCAGCATCTAAAAGGCTGAGAGATACAAAGATGGCAGGACATAAACCCAGAATCCCAAAAGATTAGTGTAATGCAGGTGGCTGACAAATAGAGAATTTTATAATAGGAACAAACAGGGAACTATGCCAAACATTTCATGTTTATTATTTAGTCTCAAACTTTTCATTTTACAGATGAAGACATGGTACTGAGAGAAGCCATTTAACTTGCTCAAGTTTGTACAAGCAGTTTCAAACTCAGATCTGTGCAACAAAACTTTTTTTTTAAAGAGAGATTTTTTGCTATAGGGCATGTATGCTTGCTGGAGAGACAGAGAGCTACAGTGAGACAGAAAGTGAGAAATCACCCCCAGGTAAGGATGGCCTTGCTGCAATCCCTTCTCCTCCAGTCTCCTCTTGGGATCTTGAGCACATATGCACACACACACACACACACACACACCACACACCACACGGCATGAGTTTTCAAGCCAGGACTTGAACCATGGTCAACTATGTGGGAGTCCAGCAACATAACCATTATGCCATCTGCTGGTCCCTCAAAACCTCCTTAATTATTACACCTTGTTTTCATTTCTGACTTCCAAAGTAGCAGCTCTTCTCCTACAAACTGCTATAGCTACTTTTTGGTACTTATTTGGTATTTATTATCTTTTCTTTCAGTGCCATTAATTCTTTTTTTTTTTTTTTTCCAGGTATAGTCTTAGTAGGACATGGTGCAGTCTGGTATAGCTAAAGGACTTAATTGGATATCTCTCTTGCATTTTCACATTTATATTGCTCTTTGAAGGGATGGACTCACAATGTAAATCAACTGTGGGGTGGGTCCTTTTTCAGAGCCCTGAATGAGAAACCTTAGATCTATTCCAACCTGAGGGCAATTAAGAAATTAAAGACACTCTTGGGAACCAGCAGTTAGCGTAATGGCTATGTCGCTGGACTCCCACGTTGTCAATCGTAGTTCACGTCCTGGACCCGGTGGCTTAAAACCCATGCTGGGCGCGTGTGCATGCGTGCCCAAGATCCCAAGAGGAGAATGGAGGAGAAGGGATTGCGGCGTGGCCATCCCCTCTGGGGGGTGATATCTCACTTTCTGTCTCTCTGTCTTTCTCTTGTCTGTCTGGCGAGCGCACATGCCCTATAGTGAAAAACCTCTCAAAAAAAAAAAAAAATTAAAGACACTCTTAAAGATGAAATTTTCAAATCAAATTAACAACATATTCAATTTAGCCCTTTCTATAAAGTCAATACATCCAGAAGTAATATGAAGAAGCTTAAGAGAAAAGAATCCAGACTTGAGTAGCTCTATTCTATTATAAATTACTTTTAAATAATCATTTAATTTGTTATTATTATTATTATTATTATTTTTAAAAATTTGATCTTAGAGAGACAGAGGGAAAAAGTAAGAATGTAATCCTTCAGGTCCAGGACAGGAACTGCGGTCACCAATGTGGAAGTCCAGTGCCTTAACCACATACCACCTGCCAGCCCCTAAAATTAATATTTTTTAATGAATTATTTAATTTTATTATTATTTTTTAATTTGGCCAGAGAGAGAGAGAGAGAGAGAGGGAAAGTGAGAAAGCAAGCCACTAGATCTGGGACTCCAGCTGTGGTCTGCCATGTGGGAGTCGAGGACCTTAACCCCCATGCCACCTGCTGGCCCCATGAATCACTATTTAATGACTTCTTATACATATTTTCTTTTTGTCTGCTTTCAAAGCGCACGCAGAATAGCTTCCATTTATTATGGAATTATAATGCTCCAGAAAGGAGCATTATTTAGACCATGAGTTCTGAAGTCAAATCTGGGTTTGAGTCTGAGCACCAACTATTATTTGTTGTGCAAATAATAAGCTTTTTTTTTTTTTTTTAACCTTTTAGTTTCTTCATCTATAAAACTGGAATAATAATAGTCTTTCATGTACTTACTTTGAAAGTGAAATAAAGATAATGCATATAGTAAGAAACAGTAATAAAGATGATAATAATAAACAGCAATAAACACAAATATAAACAGTAATAAAAATGGCAGCTTAACCAAACAAATGAGATTCATGTTTCCAGTCTACAATCCATCAACTGTTCCGGCAAGCTTTGACCTTTACCCTCATTTAAACCCCCAAGCTGTTTTGGAGGTCAATCTTTATTCTTAAAGTCATATAAGATGATACTCACCATGCCCACATGCTGATTTCTTCAGCCTCCTTCTTTCTAAGGTCTACATCCTTTAACACATAATTCCATAATCTTTTTTCCTTTAAAGAATTATTTTATCTAACTTTATTTACTTATCCATTTATTTATTTTTAACTTTACCAGAGAGGAACAGAGTAAGAGAGAGAGAAAGTGAGAAAGCAAGCTGCCAGATTTGGGACTTGAACCACGCTCAGCCATGTGGGAGTACAACACCCTTAACCATCACACTACCTGCCGGTCCATAATTCCACAGTCTTGCAGGTTTAGCTTAGATCTCCTACAGAGAACTGCTATAAGGTTCCCAAACCTTTTAAAGTAAGAACATTTTTTAAAAAGATAGTTTATTTATTTATTTAGAGAGACGGCTAAGTAGGTAGACAGATACATACCCCCTACAGGGACTCACCATGCTGTGATTCCCCCCAGACTTCCAGCCGCCAGGACTGTGGGCAAACATGACACATTCAATTTGACTTGGGATCTGAACCTGGGGTCTTCCTATATGACAGCAGAACTGGGGAACAACATCCTACCACCTGTGCCACTGTGGCTGGAGCAGAACCACATTCCTATATGTGAGTTTCTGTGACCAGACTGCTAGCTCCTTGAATGCAGGTCCAGGCATAATGGAGAAGACAGAGCCTGGGTTTAAACATCACAATGATATAGGTCTGAAGCCTTGTCCAGCCATACACTAACTGGGACCTTGGGAAAGCCATTTTAGCTCTTTGAGCCTCAATTTCCTCAGCTGTAAAATGGGATGACACTGCCATCCTACTTCCTCAAATAATCTAAAGACTATTTATAGAAATGAAATAGATCAGGTGCAGAAAATACTTAGCACAAGTTCCTAACATAATTGAGTGGGTATGAATGTGACTCCCCTTCTCTGTTTCTTGCAAGGCACTTGGCATATAGCAGGTAATGGACATACATCTGTGACTAGTTGATTAATTTCTTCATTCCTTTTACCCTTCTAAAAATTTTTTGCAAGAGGGCATGTGCACTTGCCAGAGACAGAGAGAGAGGAAACATGAGAAATCAGCCTCCATGGGGAATGGTCATTCTGTAATCTCTTCTCCTCCATTTCTCTCTCCTTTTGGTATTTTGGGCACACATGAACATGTACCTAGCATGTTTTTCAAGTCATTGTGTCTGGGACTCGAACCATGCAGTCAGCCATGTGAGATCCAGCCACCTTAATCACCATGCCACCAGTTAGCCAACCTTGCACTGCTCCCTGGTCAAATCAAACACAAGACAAAATCCATAAAGTCTACTATTCCCATTGACTTAATTTTCTAAGGAATTCGGAGAGTTTTGAGTAGCATATTTTGGCCCAACACATTCAGACCAGGTGCCACCATCTTTCAGAAGCACCAGATAATTGCCAATTGTCTTTCCAGATTAATTCATGATCTACAGATGGATCATTGGATCTTCTCATCCATAGATCAGTACATCGCCCACATCTTGGTGCAGAAAGAGTTGAAAAAGAAGCCTGACTATTCCCTCATGGGCTCCATCTGCAGTCTGGGCAAATCCCCCACCTCTCAGTCTGACTCCTGCGTATCCCGTGGTGACTATGAGGCACAAACAGGGAATGTCCTACATTCCAGAGGAAGTATTAACGGATCGTTATCAGAAATGACTTCTTGTTTATCAGTGAGGGAGCAAACTACAATCTTCAAAGTCTTATCTACCTCGGAAAGTGCCAAGTTTCATTGGAGTAAAGAAACTAATTGTAGATTTACCTTCCGGTTGTGGTTTATGTTGGCTCCAGCTCTCTCCAGGCTCCGCCCCCTGGCCCACCCTTACCTCCTTGAGAGAATAAGCCTCTTCCTTCTTGGTTCCTATATGATTTGTTATTCTTCAATTAATGGCACTTATTTGAAATTCTAGTCATTGCTTTTCTTCACTCTTAATGCTTCCCCCTTTTTTCTTTTTCTTTTTGAGAGGTTTTTGCTATAGGGCGCATGTGCTCACCACACAGAGAGAGACAGAGAGACAGAAAGCAAGAAATCATCCCCCCAGGGGGGATGGCCACACTGCAATCCCTTCTCCTCCATTCTCCTCTTGGGATCTTGGGCATGCATGCACACGCGCCTGGTGTGTTTTAAGCCACTGGGTCCGGGACGCGAACTGCGGTCGACTACGTGGGAGTCCAGCGAGACTATTCCCTCATGGGCTCCATCTGCAGTCTGGGCAAATCCCCCACCTCTCAGTCTGACTCCTGCGTATCCCGTGGTGACTATGAGGCACAAACAGGGAATGTCCTACATTCCAGAGGAAGTATTAACGGATCGTTATCAGAAATGACTTCTTGTTTATCAGTGAGGGAGCAAACTACAATCTTCAAAGTCTTATCTACCTCGGAAAGTGCCAAGTTTCATTGGAGTAAAGAAACTAATTGTAGATTTACCTTCCGGTTGTGGTTTATGTTGGCTCCAGCTCTCTCCAGGCTCCGCCCCCTGGCCCACCCTTACCTCCTTGAGAGAATAAGCCTCTTCCTTCTTGGTTCCTATATGATTTGTTATTCTTCAATTAATGGCACTTATTTGAAATTCTAGTCATTGCTTTTCTTCACTCTTAATGCTTCCCCCTTTTTTCTTTTTCTTTTTGAGAGGTTTTTGCTATAGGGCGCATGTGCTCACCACACAGAGAGAGACAGAGAGACAGAAAGCAAGAAATCATCCCCCCAGGGGGGATGGCCACACTGCAATCCCTTCTCCTCCATTCTCCTCTTGGGATCTTGGGCATGCATGCACACGCGCCTGGTGTGTTTTAAGCCACTGGGTCCGGGACGCGAACTGCGGTCGACTACGTGGGAGTCCAGCGACAAAACCATTACACTAACTGCTGGTCCCCTTCCCCCTTTTCTGAGCCTTATTATTTATAGCTTGGTTGGGGGTATTTCTAAAATTACTGACATACGGCCCAGCTCCCAACCTAGAAGTGTTGGAGCACAGTTTCATTTTCTCAGTACAGGGAGGAAAGGAATTCCAAGATCCTTAGTTGGGAAAATAATTTAACTGGGAATATATTAAATAACTCACTGATAATTCTACTGAGAGTTACATTTCAAGTAAATATCTTAACAAAACTAAAACTACCTTAGGAGAAGCTTTTCAACTAATTTATCGAGGTACCAGGTTATCATTTTAAGAAAGATTTAAAAATATGCCAAAAGAAATGACTTTTAATAATGAACAGTCCTCATTGGAGAAATGAGCGGTTCTTCTTAACTATGGAAAGGAGAAACACAGAAGTTATGTCAGGCATAGTCCTTCTAAATAAAAAGGATTAGGAAGTGGTAACTTTAGAAAATAAATAAGAATTTTTTTTCATGAAAAAGGTAATGATACTTTTTCTAAGCACGGTTTCTTTTAGGTTGAAGAATGATTTGCTTTTTTCTGTGGGAGTGATCGTTTTCCTTTCTTATATATTGGTATTGTCTGAGTAAAACAGGTCACCATTTATTTATAGCTGGGCTCCAGAGATACATTTATATACACAAGGTAGGGTGCTCGCCATTCAGAGGGGCACATGCAGAGAAAGATTCGGGGGGACTGCTCCTCTCTAACATCTTCCCTGTTATGTCTGAGTAGGTGCTGTGTGGAGGTGCCCACCCAGCCCACGTGCAGAGTATCACCTTGAAGGGCTCAGGCTCCTGCAGACGAGCCATGGTGAGGCCACGGAACAAGTTCCGTCTCCCCTTTCTGGATGCCAAGAGCCTTTGTTGAACATGAGCATCATTTCAAATATCCCGAGAATGCAGCTGTTGGACTGTTTAGTTCTATGTTCCAACATTTTTTCCTAAAAAAAGCATGGAGGAGGTGGCATTGCTCCAGAGCCCTACGTAGAATGTTCTTTCAACTCCAGGGATTGTACTTCCTGCTGCTTATGGCACCCCAAGCCAGAACGGAAAGGAGAAACACTGAAACCCTCCACACGTCACTACATATTCCTCTCCCTAAAAGCAGATTATTCTATATCCTGAGAGGCCTCAGACTCATCTCTGAATAATACATGAGTTCTACAGGATTTGGGGAGAAGATTTGAGAAGTCAAGCTGCTAGTCTCAATATTTTTTCTGACTTTTGACAAAGGAATAATTTCACTTCATGCAAAATAATTGCAGCGATTATTATTGGGACTGGATACAATTGGAATTGGATTCAATTCAGTGATCCTTTATGGAGCACCCCGTGGGCTAGGCACAATGGCAGTGTGAAGAGGAGAAGGGACACAGATGAAAGAGGAGAAGGGACACAGATAACTTAGTTACAGGTTTTGCCTTCAAGAGATGAGAATTTATATTTTAAAGGAAGACAAATGTGTAAAAGTGTTCTAGAAGTAAAAAGAAGTCAACCTCACTTCTGTCAGGAGCCCCCTTAATGAAGAAGGCACGCAGTTGTGGAGAGGAAATGGCTCTGAGAATCCACTTGGCCACGTTACAGTGGACTGTTACACAGCTGCTGGTTTGGAGGAACTGGCCTCGTTCCAGAGTGGACCTGTCACAAAGTAGAGTGGGAACAGTCTGGCTTTCAGCCCCAGAGAATCTGCATGGGTAGTTGCATTAACAACCAGGCATTTCCGGCAGTTCCAACATTTCTGGGAATTTTCTCATTCAAAGGTCTGGAAGGCAGATCCATTCTCCAGCTTCTTACTCATATTTTCTTTGTACTACAGCAATTATGTTAAAAAAAAAAATCCTGGGCTATTGTTTCACAGAACAATTTTGGACTTACCAGCCAAATACTGGAGCAAAGGCATACAGAAGACATTTGGAGATGTTGAGAAATAACACTCAAAGTGCATTTTTGGCTCACTCATAATTGATCTTCCTATGATATATACATATATACCCACCTGAGCATATCAAACCCAAACCATTACTGAAAGCAGCTGGGGCCAAATGGTGGTTCAGTGGTAAACTATAATGCTCTGTGAGCCAATCCACACGGGAAGGTTCCTAGCTTGAGTCTAAGGATCATCCTGAGTTAGCCCAGGATTCAGTCTGGCTGAAGGCTGGGGGGTGATCAAGGCATCAAGACCCTACTGGAAGTGTTGTCTCTGTCTCTGCCTTTCTCTTGCTCATGGAAGAAATAGACAAAAGAATTGTAAAAATCAACAGATTTGTATATCTATGGAGATACACAATATATGACACTCAATCACACTTTTCATTAGATGCTTTCATCTATCCATTCATTCATTTGTCTATCTACCAAAAGTTTACTGAGAGCCTAACAAAACACCAGACATCAAGCCTGGCAATCCGTTTTTAAAAAAAATTAATTTAATTTATTTTGATTATTATTTTCCAATTTGCTACAGGGCATGCACACTCACCAGAGAGACATAGGGAGAAAGAGAGGAATAGTGAGATAGCAAGTTGCCAGATCTGGGACTCAAACCATCGTTAGCCACGTGGGAGTCCAGTGCCTTAACTACCACACCACTTCCTGGCAATCCTTTTAAGGCTGAACCAATATAGTTATGGATAACATTCTAGAATTGATATCAGAGTTCCATGTTTTATAGTCTTTCTATAAATCAGCTCAAAATGAACAGAGCCTGAGAAGTGCTGCCTTTTAAACATTCTCTCGGAATTGATGGGCTGTAGAGATCCAAAGAATGAGGCTACATGGTTCTTTTTACTTAAGTCTGGACAAATTTTCAAAGTCAAATATTCCCTTTAAAGCCAGCTGCCATTTTCTCCACAAATTCTCTCATTCTGGGACTATTACTTTTGTTCAGATCAAACAGTCCTCATCAATATGTGGAGGAAAGACTTTTTGTATTGCTCAAGCTATAATCATAATTCACAGGAACCCTTTCTGGAAGGGACCGTCAAAAACAGTGGCTTCTGTGGAAAGCTGGGAAAGTCTCTCACGCTCCACTCTGGGGCTACTCTGAGCTCTGTGGAGGGCTGGGGAGCAAAGCATGGGCAGGACGAATAAGGGGAAACCTTTTTGGGTGAATGACAGCCCCAATTTTAGTTTAGCTTTTGATTTTAGAAGTGGAGAAGAAAGAAATTCAGACCATAGCACCTCTTTCAAAAAGCAAAATCTGGGCTCCTACCCTCTCTTCTCTACCTCTGCCTATGCACATTTTAAAATGAGCTCTACAGCACAAGAAACCCTCAGTGATCTTTTTCTTACAAATTGTATGGAAGTACAGTAGATGCTGCCTACTTAGCTATTGAGGCCATGCCCTCATTCTGCTTCCCCAGCTACCTGAATTACCATACCTTTTTGCAGCCTAAATCCCACTATCAAAGATTAATTCCTGGCCCAAGCTGGTAGCACAGTTGGTAACAAGCTGAATCACAGTGCTGGAAGCCACATGGCTGACTGTGGGTATGAATCCCTGGGCAGACTTGAAAACATGCTCAGTATCTGCACAAACCCAGGACTCTGATGAGCTGGAGGGATGGGGTAAGGGGATCATAGTGTGATGAGCCCCTGTCAAAGGTGCTCCTCTCTTTCTCTCTCACACGTGTGTATGTGTGTGCTTTCAGTTATGAATAAAATAAATAATCTTAAAAATGAAAAGATGAGTTCCTTTGGGTATTGGGAGCTTGCTGCTCTTTAAGGTTCCCTTGGCTGTTCGACAGCAAGAAACCACTGGAGCACTTACTGAGTCATCTATTTATTGACGCATCCATCTGTTCTTCATTCACTTCTCACAGCATCTCCATATGGAGTGGTATAATCTCCATTATCACAAACGAGAAAACCAAGGTTCAGAGAATTCAGTTATTTGTCCAGGGTTACACATTAAGATAGTTACATCTAGGATTCGAGCCCAGGTGTGTCAGCCTCCAAATACCCACGTTTTTCCTGTCACACCAAACTACCACCCTGTCCTCTGGAAAGACTAGACTCAGAATTCATTCCCTGCCAGCCTGTGGGCTAATTTGTTCTGTAGAAAGAATTTATTTGACATGCATATATAGTTTTTAAAGTTTGCATTTGAATGCATTTTAGACAGAATGGCCCCTGAAGCTATCTGCGCTGGCTACTGACTGAGTGGTTTGGTTTCCTTGGAGCTGGCTATTTTGTTCTTTAAGTAAATGAAAGAAGACGAAAGCCTTTGGAATGGAAAAAGACAGTGAGTGAAAAGGCGCTCTGTCCTCTGCAGTAGCAGAGGGGCAGGTTCCAGGGTGAGAGACAAGATACCACCAAATATGCACACTTCCCCTGTGATGCCAGGATCAGCCTTGCTCACTCCGACCCTACTGTGGTGTGTTAATGCTTATTCTCAGTATGAGCAAATGATTTCTTGTTTATTTCACAAGTAGGGCCTGCATTTGAAAAAAAAAAATTTTTTTTTTGCAATAACTGTGATTGCTTTCCTCTGAGTCACTCAAAGTGAATTGTCTACTGTGCTTGGCCATTGCGAAAGGGTTGCCTGGGGGGTTAAGGAAAAGTTTGTGCCCACGTGGAACCCTGTCTTTTCTTTTCTGGAACAGAGTGAAGAACATCATCATTGGGACCCCCAATTATATCTCTCTACCTAACTGTACTCAGCCTTGGCGGCTGGGAAGAAGTCTTTCGTACTTGTTCACTGCCCAGAGATACTCAGCTCAGGGAAGTAGTGCTGACAAATGTGTGTGGGAGAGGGGGATGCACATGACTTATCATAAAAGGTAGTGATATAAAGAATAGGTAGCACACAATTTATAAATAATAAAAACATGTTCAATACTCTATTGCAAATTTCTTTTTGCCAGTTGATTCTCATGGAAGGCTTTTGTTGATTCTTGTAGAACTCGTGTATCTGAGACGAACTTGCTGCTGCAATTGACTAAGTACTCCAACACGGCTGCTGGGTGGCATTTATGTTTACACTAATGAGAAAGACAAGTGGGACCACAAAGACATACATATATTGGAATTTCACATATTTGGCAATGGTGTAAGTGACTTCTTTGCTGAATTGTATCATAGTTTTTGAATCCTGAAAGAAAATTCCCTCAATGTAATGGTTATATACATGATACATGTTTAAGTTTAACCTGCATTATTAAAATTTTCTCTATCACTTATGTCTAATCAATCAATAAAATGGTAAGTCCTGATTTAAAGCATTGGCTAATTCTTGTGGTATAAATGCTCCCACTATGGCCAGTTTTGAGCGGTCAACATAACATCACCGAGTGTGGAGCTGGGACAAGATGTACAGTGGCACACTGTTATAAAACACTATCACCAAACAGCCACAATAAGGGTCAAGAACCTCAAGAACACAGCCAATGGTAAAACGTAGTACTGTCATTAAGAAGTGAAGAGTTTAGATATTTATTGCCTTTGTTTTTAGTATAATTTACTCAATCGTAAATTTGCATGATTTAATTTTTGCTTTTCAGATTTTTTGCCAAAGGGCGCTTATGCTTGCCAAAGAGAGACAGATAGAGAGGGAAAGTGAAAAATCACCCTTTGAAGGGATGGCTACACTGCAGCACCTTCTCCTCCATTTTCCTGCAACTTTGGGCATTCATGCACATGTGCCCAGCATGGTTTTCAAGCTACCAGGTCTGGGACTTGAACCACAGAGGAGTTGGCCATGTGGATTTCAGCACCTTAGCAACCACACTACCTGTTGGTTCTGACAATTTAATTTTTAATAATGAATGTGTTTCACAATCAGCTTGAAAAATTCCAGAAAATGTAATAATCAACTCTAGTAAGCTATTATAGTAGGGGCTGGCTCCAGCTAATCACTACCCTACTCATGAGACTACAATTTTAAGATTTGGTTCCTGGACTTTAGGGGAAATTGATTCGTCATAAAAAGTTACCATAAGTCACCCACCATCCTCTTTGTCAATGTCATAGATAACCTCAGCTTTAAAATTTGCCTCCTGTAATGTTTGCTTTCTCATGGGCAGATAGTAATTGGGGATTAGCTGCTAATGAGTTTATGAAATACACTGGTGGTATAAGGTGTCTTAAATACTTGGAGGGCAGAATGGCAAACTGGATTTGCTAAACAGGAGTCTAAATTTATCAAAGCTCTCAAAACATACAGGAAAAGATACTGGGTTTCTCTTTTCATGTTGACTGATCAGATGCTTAAAGTCCACTTGTTCTATGGATAAAAAATAAAATGAGAACTCGTGGTATGCATTCTTTAACTTGGCTCTGAGCTAAATCCTTACTATTGTTTCCTCTTTTACATCACCTTCCCGGTCTATTGGGTTGTCAGGAAAGTCATGATGCATTTTTGCATAGAAAAACAGAAATATACGTCATGACTTCCCCAACAACCTAATATTTCTAGTTTATTTTGCTATATTCTTCATCTACTTTTATAAGTCACTTTCACAAGATGAGCTGAGGTTTGATTGTACAATTTCAAATATTAATAGTTCTTTAAAAACATATCTAAAAAATAAAACTAAAGACATCCTCCAACTTATGATGGTTTGACTTAGAATTTTTTTGACTTTGTGATGTTCTGGGCTGTCCTTTTTTTTTTCCCTCCAAACTGACAAGGACTTTGGCTTAAAATAATAAGAATTGCATTCTGCTTTTCACTTTTAATACCATAGTCAATATATTACATAAGATATTCAGCACTCTTTTTGTAAAATAGACTTTGCATTATGTAATTTTGCCCAACTATAGGCTAATGTAAGTGTTCTGAACATTTTTAAGGTAGATTAGGTATATTAAATGCATCTTTGAATTATAGTTCTTTCAATTTACAGTAGATTTATTGGGAAGTAATCCTGTACGTTGAGGAGGATCTGTATTACAAAATAACAAGCTTGTAAAAGACTAAAATATGAAAAGTAAAAATTCTCTTGGGCTTTTGTTAAGAGTTTTGACAAATGCACGCATTTGTCAAAACCCATTCAATTATATAGTTAAAAACTGAATTTTATTGTATAGAATTTATATCTCAATAAAGCTATTTTTTTAAAGTTTTTTTTTTTTCCATAAGCACATACTTGCCAGAGAGAAACAGAGAGAGAGAGTGAGATGGAAAGTGAGAAATAACCATTACCCCAAGGGGATGGCCATGCTGCAAACTCTTCTGTGATTTTGGGCATGCACACACATGCATCCAGCATGATTTTCAAGCTGTCAGGTCTGGGGTCTGGACTCTAACTGCGGTCAACTGTGTGGGAGTCCAGTGCCTGAACCACTACTCCACCTGCTGGTCCCAATAAAGTATATATTTTTAGGAGATATTTTTGCTATAGGGCCCTTACCAGAGAGACAGAAAACAAGAAATCACCCCCCATCCCCAGAGGGGATGGCCATTCTTCTCTTGGGATCTTGGGCATTCACGCACACGCGCCTGGTGTGAATGTTAAGTTGCTGCGTCTGGAACACAAACTGTAGTCGACTACATGGGAGTCCAGCCACATAAGCTTTATGCCATCTGCTGGTCCCCCAGTAAAGCTAATTTTTTAAGAAGTCAAAGCTGGATGGGGCTGGCAGGTGGTGTGGTAGTTGAGGCGCTGAGTTCCCACATGGCCAACCATGGTTAGGATGCTGGACCTGGAGGCTTGCTTTCTCACTTTCCCTCTCCGTCGCTCTCTCTGGTCAAATTGAAAAAATAATAATAAATAAATAAAATTAAATAATTAAAAAAAAAAGTTACAGCTAGACCAGCCTGTGGCGTGGTGGTTGAAATGGCTGCATTCCACATGGCTGACACAGCAGATTGAGTCCTGGACTCTGCAATTTGAGAAACATGCCGAGCATGCGTGTGTGCACGTGTATCCAAAATCCCCAAAGGAGGGAGAAATGGAGAAGAAATTGCAGCGTAAGCATCCCCCATGGGGAGCGCTCTCTCACCTATCTTCTCCCTCTCCGGCTAGTGCACGTGCCCTCTGGCAAAATTTAAAAAAGTTCAAGCCCCCTTTTCTTCCCATTCTACCTATCTTTCAGCATTTCAGCACTCTTAAAGTCATTCTGAAGTCTCCTGATGCAATTTCCCAAATAAGAGGTTTTCCAAAAGTTCATGGAAAATGTGTATTATGAAAAAACTATACATAGATTTCAAAATTTTTTGGTCCCCAAATAAACTCATATTTTAATTATATTTTCCACAAATGTTTTGAAGTCTCCTCATATAAGACTTACTCAGAACTCAACCTTCAGTGAAGAGCAAAGAGGCTGGCACTGGTACCATGCCTTTCTGTGTAATCAAGTCACTGAACATCAACCTTTAACCTGCTTTTGCTGCCCTCCAGAGGCCCTGACCAAGTTCTTCCTCATAACCTACAGGGATGGGACCGAACTTCTTACTCAAACAGAGATCTAGGTTTTCTTCCTTCTGCCACTAATCTACTTGTAGAATTCAGTATCAACTTTGTTTTCAAGCCACAGGACTTCAGACCTGGGAAGGACTTCAGACCTACTTAAGTCAGAGGGGGCCTATGTGCCCGATGAGAATCAGCGTGAGAAGAATTAATTGCAGATACATTATATTTTAATATACAAGTGTGATTGACAGAGAGAAAATACAGAAAAACATGATAGATCTCTTTTACTCTCTAAGCACTTCCCCTAAAAGTCATAGCATTTCAGAGAACAGTTGGCATGTGATAAACACTTGAATTTTGATAATCCAGGAAGTTATGTATCATTTTCCTTCACACGCGAGCTATTTCTCTGAAGTGCCAGTTATTTTACTCACTATGATATTCTTCCGGATGATTTTAGGTAGCCGTTTTCTGTTCAAGGACACAGCAATCTACCTTGGGAGTAAATTTTCTCCTTCTGCCCTCAAATGGTAACATGGGAACTGTGTCCGGTGAATGACAGACCAGCAGGTGCTTCTCCCAGTGTGGTCTGTGCTTTACCTGCATCAGAACGTGCAGCGGTTCCTGGACTCCATCCCAGGCTTGTGGAATCTGAATTTCTCATGGTAACCTCAGGAATGGGATGTGCATTTTAAACGGGTACTCTAAGAGGATTCTTGGGTACACTGAAGTGTGAGAACCACTTAGACTATACAAATTAAATGAATGCAATGTTCACATGTAGTGGTAGTGTTACTAGTTTGTTACTATTGCTACTAGTGGCCAACCTCTATTGAGCTCTTATAATTTGCCAAGGTCTGGATGGAAATGAAATGAATGGTTAGAAAATATACACAAAATGCAAAAGGCTCAGCAACTTTCATTTATTGTCTAGTTTTGTTTGTTTGTTTTTGGAACTCTATGTTTGTTTGTTTGTTTGTTTGTTTTTGAAGCTCTCTGTGAATCACCTCTGGGTATGCTCACAGCTTTGAACTTAGGCCCACTTCAGAAAGAGATAAAAGGCTGTTGTAACCTTCTCAGAGCTTCCTTTTCTATATGTAGACAGATAATGCTGTGTGCAATACAGGAACCTAACTGCTGCAGTAGAAACATCCAGTGACCATATTTGAAAAATAAGACTTGGAGGGCTGGCCCCATAACACAGCAGGTAAGCCCTGTGCATCTGGATCCCATGTGACTGACCTGGGTTTGAATCCTGGCCCTGGTGGCTTGAAAAATATTCCAGATGCATGTGCCTGTGTGCCCCAGATCTTGTTGGGATGGAGAAAAGGCGGAAAGAGGAAGCAAGCATGACCAGGCCTTCCTTGGGGGAGTGGGGTGCTTTCTCTCTCTCTTCCAGGTGAGCACATATGCCCTCTGGCAATGAAAAACAGTAACACCAAAGGGAAGATTTAGAAATAAGATTATTGGGCTCATTTGAGATTTTATTTTTTAGTTGCCATGGGACTTGTGCACTCACCAGACACACACACACACACACACACACACACACACACACATGCGCACACAAACACACACAGATAGAGACAGAGAGAGAGGGGGAGTACCCCTCAATGGAGTGTGGTCATGCTGCAATCCTTTTTCTTCTACTTTTTCTTTCTATTAGGATTTTGGGCACTTAGGCACACACCCATGTCTGTCAGGCCTGGGATTTGAACCACAGTAAGCTCTTTTAACTCCTGTTCTATGAGGCTGGCCTAACATTTTGAAAAATGAAAATAAAAAAGAAATAATAAGTGACTATTAAGAGCAGGTTAACAGTTGCAGGATGACTTCGCAGAAGGTTGGTGGCAACTTTACTTTTAATTTGTTTCGATTGCTTGTCATTATGTCTAAGGATGGTCCAAATCCCAGTATGGGGTCAGGCAGTGGGGACATTTTCCCCAGAGGCTGGAGAATAATTCACGGTTAAAATATCACTTCTAATTTGGTGTCTACACTTTATCATATGCTTTATTAATCTTCAGCCAAGCAAAAGGATACTCATCAACACCTAAGTCACTTAATACATGTGATTTCCACAGAGAAACAGTAACTCAAAACTCAACCATCCTCCTTCCAGCTCAACTGACACATTTCCTAATCCCTTCAACACCAAAGGTACTGGTGCTGGCGTGGCTGAGAGGGTCACATGGGTCATGCTGAGACATACAATTTCAGCCCAATGAGACAACCTATCCTACGTGTTATTTATTTATTTATTTTTTGCAATCTTTTGTTGATTCAATTCAGCCAAAAATAATCTGACACTGCTAGAGATGGAGGGCACACAAATGTCATTACAGTGATTTTTGGTGGGCTCGAGGGTGAGTAGATAAGGATAAAAAGGTGGAAGAGGGTAAAAGGACAGAGCCACTAATTTTGGATGAGTACCGATTCCACCGCTGCCAATGGAAAGTGAAATGGACGCCAACCCTGCTAATGTCTCACAAGCTTAGACATCGGATGTCTACCGGAGTTGTTGTCAGTTGGATGTGTCTGAGTATTACTCAGTTCCCAAACTGTGAATCTAGGGCAATGAAATCCAGCAACATACTTTTGCCTCCCAATTTCTGATGGTTTGTTTCTTTGGAGATGGGGACAACTGAGTTTGTGGTGACAGAAGAGTTTGACTCAGAGAGTCTGCCAAAGGCACACCATTCTGGTAACCATTGGTTTTTCTTTTCTTTTAAAGATTATTTATTTCTTCCATGAGAGAGAGACAGAGAGAAGGAGAAAGAGAGAGAGAGAGAGACAGGGAGAGGGAGAGAGGAAAAGGCACCCACTACAGAGTCCTCATGTCATAAGCCGTCCTAGTCAGCCTGGATCACAGGCACACACACATGCCCCGACAGCACAGCGGGGACTCCGGGCATGAACCCCAGACCTTCCCATGTGGGTTCTGTTTTGCAGAACACTCGCCACAGTCTGGCTCTGGTAATCACTTCTGCAGTAGCGCTGTCCTTCAGGGCCTACCATGGTGCCTGGCACAGAACGAGGGCTGGAATTAGCTATCAAGGTGTTGCTCCAAACCCCCTTACCATTTAAAAGCCATCGGTCACACACTCTGTCACTTCTCTACATGGGCCTCACCTTCTGCGGTGCCCCTGACATTTTCATGGCTACATGTCTAATCTAAGACCTTTTCTCATTTACTTCTGAGTTATTTCATGATGACTAGCCTTATTATTCTTCATCTTTATTTCTGTTCAATTATTACAGGCACCGTGCCAGACAGATCTTTCTGAAAAGTCATCTTCAGTGTTTATTCCTCTGCTAAAAAATGTTGTGTGGCTCCCCACAGCTCACAGATAAGAAAACTCCAATTCCTGGGCCAAACTGAACATCGCACCAGCCACAATTTACATTTTAACCCTCATCTCTCCAGCCACTGCCTCCGGGTCAGGAGACAGGGTGTCCTGTTTGTAATGACCATTCTTTTGTGCAAGCTGCCTGCTACTGTTTGTCTAAGTCCCCATAGGCTTTCACTCTCACCTCCTGAGAGCACTCCTCCTCAGAATGCCTATCCCGAGGCATGTGTTAGGCATTTATCGGGCATTTTTAAAAAGGGGTTTTTAACCTGAGGGCACATGAGCTCACTGGGGGGAGAGAGAGAGATGACAGAGACAGTGAGAGGGAAAGTGAGAAATCATTCCCCAGGCAGGATGGCCATGCCACAATACCTTCTCCATTCTCCTCCCAGGATCTTGAGCACTCATAGACATGTGCCTGGTGTGAGTCTCAAGCCACCAGGTCCAGGACTCAAACCGTGGTCAGCTTTGTGGCAGTTAAGCAATGTAGCCCATACATTATCTGCTGCCTCCAATGTTTATCGTTTCTTCAGTTAAGTCGGAGCAACCTTGAGGGCAGACCTTGTTTCTCATTCCCCTCAGCTCCCTGTGCTTGAGATGTTATCTTTCCATACATCTGCTACTCAGTAAATATTGCTGTATGGTGTCCAGGAAACCCAGGCTTCAAGTTCACCTGTGATCTCTTTTCAGCTGCCATTTATTTATTCATTTTCTTGTTTTGCTACAGGGCATATGTGCTCACTGAGTGAGAGAGAGAGAGAGAGAGAGTGAAAGAGCACCCCCCCAGAGGGATGGCCATGCTGACATCCCTTATCCAGTCTCCTCTTCAGATTCTGGACACACACACACACACACACAAACACACACACACGCTCGTGCCCAGCATGATTTTCAAGCTGCAGGGTCCAGAACTCAAACTTCTCAGTTGGCTATGTGGGATCCAATAACTTAACCTCCATGCTATCTGTTGGCCCTCAGTTGCCCTTTAAAAAAATTATTTATTTAGTTATAATTATTTTTTTACTTTTGACCAGAGAGAGGGAAAGTGAGAAAGCAAGCCACTGGGTCCAGGACTTGAACCATGGTCGGCCATGTGGGAATCTAGTGCCCCAACCACCACACCTCCTGCTGGCCCCCTTTAATTACCTTTTAAAAATAGTTTTTTGTTTGTTTGTTTGTTTTCTCCCCAACAGAGGAAGTAGGAGGTTTTGCAAGCCCTTAGTTTATTTTTTTTTCTTTTTTCCTATCAGATGTTTCTGTGTGAATTAGAAAATGATTTCATTTGTTAGATATCCAACTTAATAGTCATATATGCAATTGATGCTTTCTCAGAGAAAATGGAACGAGGGTGGAGTCTGTGTTTTTTTCATCCTCAAAGAGGCATAAAGATGCTGGTGAGGACAAGTCCTCTGTCCCTTACAGCCACTGGAAGGACAGTATCACAGTAGCTGAGAGTCTACCAATCACCCACTTTGGAATCATCCTTGTCACCAGTGCTTTATAATGAAAAGGTTGATACTCTTTGCCAAATAGTCATATATCCCACATTTAAGATGCGGCCCTTCACCTTGACTACCTGTCATAAAATTTTCAAAGGGAAGAGAAGACACTCTCATTTTCTAGTGAGTCCAATCAACTTTGTTTTTCAAGAAGAGATTGCGTGCAGGAGACAGGGGTCACACAGGGAGAGCTGGCGGCAGAGCCAGAATGGCAGTCCATGAATGTGGATCGTAAATTCTCTGTCCTTGTAGCCATAGTGGACCTTTAGACAACTGTGCTGCTTTAGTAGAATCAACACATAATTACTCTTTAAAGTAAGCTCTTCTCTAATACCAGTACTGGTGTGAACTTTTTTTTTTTTTGGCACATATCGAGATCAGGTCCTGTTTTTTTTTGAGAGGTTTTCGCTATAGGGCGCGTGCACTCGCCAGACAGAGACAGAGAGATAGAAAGCGAGAAATCACCCCCCAGGGGGGATGGCCATGCCACAATCCCTTCTCCTCTGTTCTCCTCTTGGGATTTTGGGCACACACGCACATGCGCCCAGCGTGAGTTTTAAGCCACCAGGTCCGGGACGCGAACTGCGGTCGACTACATGGGAGTCCAGTGACATAGCCATTACGCCAAGTGCTGATCCCCAGGTCCTGTTTTTTTCTGTGAATACTTATGTGTAGGGGGAGGGAATGTGGAAACATGAGTCAAATGTAATTGCCTATTCTCAGAAAACAGTAACTTAATTTCTATCACCAAAGACCCTCTGCCCAGACTTCACCCTCCTGCTCCCCAGTCTAGCCAGGAGTCAGGTTAGAGTACCCTACTTATTCTACCTATTTCCATCTCTCTTTTTAAATTTTTTCTTTTCTTTTTAATTTTTAAAACTTAGCTCTCTCATCTTTTTAATTCTTACCTTTCCCCCTGCCTCCACAGGATAAACCAACCAGCAGTCATCTATATTTGAGTTCTGAGCGGCCACTTGCTGTGCGGTTTTCATTTTTTGACAAAAAAATGTTTTCTTTGTCTCTTTTTTACTGCTTTTGCCTTTTTTTCTCTTCCTAGATTTTTTTATTGACTCCTTTTCTTTTTCTTTTTACCTTTCTCACTTTTCTGCTCAGCCTCCATACACTGATTTTCTAGACAAGTCTAGGTGCTCTGTAGCCAAATATCTGAATACTTTTAGGGTCAGGTTAGTCCTCAGTTTTCATCGAACCAGTTGTGCAAAGGGAGAAATATGATACTGTTTACAGACTGCAGGTTACCTCCTTCTGCATTCTTCTGATTGCTCAGATTTAACTACAAAAAATAGTAAAAAACTTATACTCCATCAGATGACCAGAAACCACTGCACAGGCACAAGAAATATGAGAAATGAAGAAAATATCTCTCCTCTAATGGGAAAGAATAATTCCTCATCCTCCACAAAGAATACAAGGAAACTCATGGAAATGTCAGATAAAGAATTTAAAATATTCATAGTGACAAAGCTAATAGAGATGCAAGAGAATAGAGACAACAAACTACAGAAGATGCAGGAGAAAAGAGACACTGAGTTCCAGGAGGCAAGGAAGTTCTTGCATGATCTGAAAGAGGAGATAAATATCATAAGAAAGAATCAAATGAAATTGTTAAGAGATGAAGGCTCTAATATAGGAAATGAAACTTCCGTTGAAAGTATCAAAAGCAGATTAGATCATGCACAAGATTGAATCTCAGATGTAGAAGACAAAACCTCTGACCTAAAGAAATTCACCAAAAAGACTCAGAAAATAACCCCCCAAAATGAGAATAACATACGAGTAATATTAGATACCATTAAATGCCCAAACATCCAGATCATTGGTATCCCAGAAGTTGAAGAAACTAATAAGGGTATTGATAATCTATTCCATGAAATCCTGGAAGAAAACTTTCCAAATCTAGAGAGGCACTCAAATATCTAGACTCAAGAAATACAAAGGATCCCACATAGAATTGACCCAAGAAGATCTTCCCCAAGGCACATTATAACCAGATTGACCAAAACCACAGACAGAGACAAGATACTAAAATTGGCAAGAGAATTGGCAAGAAAACATCAAGTTACTTTCAAAGGATATCCCATAAGGCTAACATCAAACTTTTCATTGGAAACAATGTAATCAAGGAAAGAATGGAAAAATACATTCAAAGTGTTAAGTGAAAAACAATGTTCAACCAAGAATATTATACCCAGCAAGATTATTTTTCATATGGGAAAAAAAGATGAAAGACATTCTCAGATAATCAAAACCTGAAAGAATTTATCAACACCAGACCAGCTCTCCAAGAAGTGCTGAAGGGAGTGCTATCCCAGGAAAACTAAAGTTGGACACAAAGAAACAACCAAGAGAATGGCCAGCCTAATGGTAGGGACAAATCTGGAGCTGAATGTTAATTTTCAGAGTTTAAATGGAAAGATCGGACTGCAGTAACATTGCAAAGTCAATAAAAGAGAGATGAATTATGTGAGTCTGAACTAGTGAAATAGAATTTTTTGACTTTAGACTCAAACATTACTGATTTTCTTTGATGCATTGATCTCCATGTTTAAAGATTTTCCTCTTCTCTCGAACTGTTGATAGGTTCATCTACCCACTATTTGAACTGAATCCTAACCTTTTTCCTGTCTTTAAGTTTTAAGCAAATTTTTAAACATATTTTCTATTTTGATCTATTAAAATGAAAACTTTTTTTTGAGATTAAAAAATGCATTAAAAAAAACTATTAATACCGGAGGCCAGCAGGTGGCGTGGTGGTTAAGGTACTGGACACTCCCACATGGCCAACCGTGGTTCCAGTCCCAGACCTATTGGCTTGCTTTCTCACTTTCCTTCTCTCTCTGTGTCTGTTTTTCTCCAGTCAAATGAAAATAAATGAATGAACAAATAAAAGTAAATAAATAATTATAAAAAAACCCAAACCTATTAATACCTTTTTAATGACTGCAGTAAGCTATATAGCCCTAGCAAGGTGCTACTCTATAGTATGCTCACTTTACTCACTGAGGTTTACACCTAAAATCAGACATGCATTCATAAATATGTATATATCAGCTGTGCTTGCAATTGAAAGTCTTTAAATTAATTAAGATCTTTAGTGAATCAAAATGTGAAAAAAAAGATATGGAAAACAACTGTACATAACAGAGACAGTGTGGGAGATGGGAGGGGGTTGGCAGAAGGTGAGAGGTAGGGAATCAAGGGGGGAAAAAGCAAAATATATAAGAAACAAGGAATAGAAAATTAATTTTTGATGATAACATGTATGGTAATATACTTGATTGAGTCAATATACAATGTATACTGGATGGAAAAAATCTCATTTTGTATTCCATATTAATGTATGTACATTGAATGACTATAAATAAATAAAGAAAAAAATTTAAAAAAAACTAAAAAACAAGTCATGTTAAAAAAAAGATCAGGTCCTGTTAGTTTTCTTCTGTGAGTATTTATGTGTAGGGGAGGGGATGTGGAAGCATGAGTCAAATGCGATTTCCTTTTCTCAGAAAACAATAACTTAAGTTGCTTTTGGTAACTGGGAATATTTCAATGAGGAATTTTAGCATGTTGAATGGACTGAATGATGGTGGCATCCCAATTATTACTCAGTCAGACGCAATTTTCAAGTTTATCCCGTGTTAAATTCTAAATAGATGGCAAAAAGGTACAATGTTTTTTTTAGCTTTTTAAGGCTTTAATTGGGATACTTTGTCTATTTTTACTGGTACTGACGCAGGAAGGCAGGAGGGCAGGAGTGATCGGGCCCACTCTCACAGTGAGACACAGGTTCTTGTCCCACGCTCAGGAAGAATTAGAGTCGCAGACACAGAAGGGTAGGTATACCAGAGCAGGGAGTTTATTAAAAGAGAAGAAAAGAGAAAACAGAGTTCCCAACAACGGAGGAGGTCCCCGAAAATGTGTTGCCCAGGAAGAACTGTAGCTAGGGGTTTTTATTTGGGTCAGGAAAGGTTTTGTCCGGACTTGTTCTAGGTGGGGCTTGTGCATGCGGACCCCTCCTGATGGGCAGAGGCACTTGCTGGACGAGTCTTAATTATTCTCTTACTTTGGAGTGGGTACCAAGGTCAGGAGATTCCTTGTCTAGAAGCCTTGGGACATGAAAACCATTATCTTATCTTCTTCCTGGAATGTGATGGGACCTGGAAAAATCCTTTGTTTTAGGTCTAGGTCATGCTGCCTAGGTCAATCACTGAGCTGCAAGAGGTCTCTCAAGAGCAAGCAGCAAAACTGCTTTGTCTCCATCTCAAAACTTGGCCATTTTATGATTCCATTTTGGGCCCATACCTATTTTTTTTCGGGTACTTTAATTAGAATATGGTCGTTTACATCTATGTTACACAGGAGTTGTCCTCTTTGAGTGCACATTGTTTGGGGTCCCAAGTGAGGTGTTTTGGGAAGCTGTAGGTATCCTTGAAGGCAATGGATCTCTGTACATGTGATCATTTATGGGCCTTTTTAAAACTGCAGATGCCTGTGCTCCATACTAGAGTCAGAACACCAGAATTTTTCAAGATGGGCCCATGGCAGAGTGCTTTCAAAAAGCTCCTGAGATGATTCTAAACTACATCTCTCACTCGGAACCACGTATTTAAGGTCATTTAACAGACTCTTCCATAAGCAGTCTTAATTTGAAAGACCCTTTGAAGGCCATTTGCCCAACCACCCAACAGATGCTTAAATTCCCCTACAAGCCCCATAGAGTCAGTTAAATACTTTTTGATGTTCCATTGCATAGTGGACAGAATGAACAGCACTTAAATATGACTTCTTCTTCCTTTTCCTCTGACTTTTTTTGAAAGCTCAGAGGGAAAAAAAAAAAAAAAAAGCAGCAGCCCATAATAATTCCCTTTCTCCTAGTTGGCCAATTTTGTCGTCTTCCTGACTTGGAACTAACGCTTAAATTCAGCATGGCTGTTTTGGTCTCACAGCTTCAAATTATTTATGGCCTTATCATGCCAAAGCATTTTATTTTGGCCACCCCAGCCTTGCTGGCATACAGCTCTGGGAATATTGTCAGATAAAGCAACTGCCGCCAGGAAGAGGAGCATGAGCAGTAGTTATAAATTCAGAGGCTATTTGGTTATATGTTTTAATTTCTTAATACAGGCATGATATATTTTTAAAAATATCATCATTCTGTGGATATGATGAATACAAGTGAAGCAGACAACCTGATAAAAAGACAAATGAACCTACAGTGAGACTGTCAGTTTGCCTTTCATAGCAGAGATCCAAAGTGGAAAATCTTGTGGCTGCGTTATAATCCCCCGTGACAATAACAACTAAAAATGCAAAGTCTTTATTTTTCCATTTCAATCACCTTGTTGATACTGGTTAATTTATATCTAGTCTTTGGGGTTAGCTGTCGCTGCTCTAGTTGTCATTAAAGGAAATTCCAGGCAATAAAAAACATACAAAATCCAAACACGTTAAGGGTTTTTTCCATCTTCATTTTTATATGATCATCTATAAAATAAATAGACATTTTCGGGCATAAATTCAATGTTGAAGCTGAGTCAAAACAAGAGGAAATACTGTCTGAGTGATCTCTTTTATATAGTTAGTCATTAAAAGAAAAACAGACTGTGTGCTAAGCAATTTAAATTAGCTGCAAAGCTGCTCTGGTCTTCATTCAAGGCATCTTACAAGTACAGTTAGTTATTTCAGGAAGTAGATAAGAAACCTAAAAGACATTTCCATGCATTGTGAGCGTTTTAATTTAAAATTACAAGCCTATTGGAATTCCACTTATTGTATTTCAACTCAATTTACATGATAAAGACATGAGAAAAATGAATGATGGTCTCATAATTCTTCTCTCACCACATCCTTTTTGTATTTCTATGAAAAATACTTTTAAATAAGTGTTTGTGATACAAAAGAATATGATTATTAATAAAGAAAAAGGAAGGAAGAAAGAAAGAAAGGCCACTAAACAAAAACCTTTGATGCCAAAAGGAGAGAGCAGAAAGGCTTTCTTGCACTGAGTTAGGAAGGTGAGAACGCTCTTCTCACTGCCCGGCCAGCAGGTGGCGCCACCCGCATCTTCAGTGCAAGGATGAGTCTGTAACTTCCTCTTCGGATTACGTTCAGGAAAGTTTTAGTTAAAGGTCATCTTCTCCATCTTCCTGCCTTCCTTCCTCTCTTCCTCCCTAACATCTCCTCTATCTGCTGTCCCTCCTTCCTTCCTTCCTGCCCTCTCGCCTTCTCAATTGGCTGGGGACTGAATGCTACCAAGGAGACTGAGTTAAAAATCTTTAACGAGAATTAACTGCAAATTCCTCCTGTGGGCACAAATTACAATCTGTAGGTCTAGGTCATGCTGCCTGCTGTTAATCCTGTGACCCATCGCATGTAATTAATCAAAGTTCTTGGAGAAGGGTAATTTTGGAATGGACCTAGAAAAAGAACTGGATAAGATGTAATATACATTTATTCTTTATGATGTCTTTTTTTCTTTTCCTTACTTAAAGAAATTAAGAAGGGGCTGGTGTGTGGAAAAAACAGGCATCACGCAGTGGGTAAATCGGGTTCAGAAGTTACACAGATCGAACTATTGGAGAATCTTCTCAGTCAATCATAGCCCACTTCCAACAATATTCGTATTTTTCCTAAGCTTTAAAAAACTTGAAGTATAACATAACAAGTGGCCCTCTGGACCATGACTCCCTTCCTGCCTCTTAAGGTAATCACTACTCTGCTAATAGTAATTTTCCCTATTGTTTAACTTCATTTGAATGAAACACAGGTTGAGCATTTCTACAATTTGCAATCCAAAATACTCTAAAATCTGAAAGGCACCACCGTTACAAAACTCTACACCTGATAACCTCACTGTGATGGGCCACAGTCAAAATGCTGCAATACGAAAATATCCTATGAAATGACCTTCAGGCTATGTACATAAGGTATACATGAACCATAAATGAATTTCTTGTTTAGACTTGGGTCCTATTCCCAAGGTACTGCATAATGTATATGTGAATATTCTGAAATGATGAGCCCTTCTGGTCCCAAACACTTTGCATAACAGATACTCAAACTGTAATACTGAGTCATTGAGAAAGTCATGATGCATTTTTGCACAGAAAAACATAGAAAAATACGTCATGGCTTTGCCGATGACCTAATAGAATATGTGTTCTTTGAGGACTGACTTCTTTTGCTCTGATTATGTTTGCAAACAGTAGTTTCAGCTGTGGTGCAACGAGAGGTCTCATCTTTGAAAAGACAAATGTTCCTCTCAAAGAGTATTAGTAGGTCTAATGTCTGTGCATGAATGAAGTAATCTTACATTATTTCATTTTATAAGTAGAAGGGCAAGATGAAGGCGGTAATTGTCTGGGGGGCATGAGGAAACGATGGAAAGTATGGGAGAAAAACTTCAGTAAGGGGAGACCAGCAGTTAGTGTAATGGCTATGTCGCTGAACTCCCATGCAGTTGACCGTGGTTCAAGTCCTGGAACCGGTGACTTAAACTCATGCTGGGCACGCGTGCGTGTGTGCCCAAGATCCTGAGAGGAGAATGGAGGAGAAGGGACTGCGGCGTGGCCATCCTCCCTGGGAGGTGATGTCTCGCTTTCTGTCTCTCTGTCTGGCGAGCGCACGCGTCCTATAGCAAAAATCTCTCAAAAGGAAAAATAAAAACAAACAAACAAAACTTCAGCAAGGGAAGGTTGTTTTAAAGACTCACTTTGGCTAAATATCAGTATTTCTAGCAACATACTTGTTCAAATTTATCCAAATCAACCTAACGTCCAGTACCTCAGCCATAACAATGGTAAAATGGAGTAATGATATGTCCTCTTTTCTTCCTTCCCTAGGTTGGCACCCTGTATTAAACGGATTCTGGGATTTTTAGCAGTGTTGCTAAAATCTTTCTAGGTGGGCGATTTCATTGACGTGTACAACGCACATACTTTTAAATCCACAACTTAGACAGGTATGATTACTATCTCCATAAGGAACCCCCCTACACAATAACCACGAATAGACTGCAACCCATTACAAAGAATTTCCAGTGTAATAAGACTACCAGAGACCCTTGGGCTCCCAGCTTCACGTGAATATGTAAGTAGTAGCTTTTGAACTCTGAAGGAAAGAGTACTCAGAGCAGTGATAGATGTGTGAAATCATCAAGCTTTCAGTGGCACAAGAAGGCAAAAATCTTCCTCTGCTTAAATATATGCTTTTTCAAGAGTTGCACAAGTGGCCAGGGGCATCTCTATAGAGGCCAAGACTGAGACATCAAGGGTTGCCAGGGAAAAATGAGGTATCTGTGACCAAACTCACACCTTCCCTGAAACTGGTCAGATCATGGATAACAGCCAAAAATGGGAAGAAGGTGCTTAGTTGGAAAGAATGTGAGGAGAAGAGGAGACTCAGGACTGATACTGGCAAATAGCAAGTAATTAGGAAGATTTTTCCAATAGAAAAAGAATGGATATAGATGGGGTGGGCAATTGGGACACGAAGAAACAGGGCCTAGGATGCCTGATTCTGGAACCATCAGATCCTACTTAAAATGCTTATTTCAACAGGTATCAATATTTTTACCTGTCATATGGGGAAAATAAAACCAATAATGCCTTTGTTATTTTTAAATGATGTATCTGTCGCTACCATTTGTCTTCCTGTCTGTCTATGTCTGTATTTACAACTCTGTGTTAGTAGTAAGACGTACCAACCATGATCAATTTTATTGATGTAAAAGTTTTACCCTAAGAACCAAACTGTTCTCAAATATACAAGCAGCTCGGGTCATCTGAATCTGAATTTAATCAACCCCCCTACGTCTGCCCTGATACCATTCCCTCAGGGACAGCTCATTATTCCCAGTTCAGTTTGGCCTTCTGCTCATTATAAGGTAAGAAGGCATTTCTGATGCTGGGAACATGGCAGGTGGGTGCCAACCCCACAGGTCCATGGTTTAGGCGGCACATTTGCTGATGGAAACATGATCTCTACAGAAAGCCTTTCTAGCTAAGTGAGGTTTATTTATAGCTTCTGACACAGAAGTTTCATGTAGAGAATGAACATCATTATTAACACCAACTCTACAGGAAGGAGGTTTAGAAAGTACTCACAGAAAGCTTGTGAAGGATGCCATCTTAAGAGAACTTGACAATGGGAAGGAAGAACAGGAGTCATGGGGCCTTAGGACTTGGCTTTTTTTTTTTTTTTTTTTTTTTTAGGCCACCGGTGGTACTCTTTTCTGACTGTAGGATCTACTTCCTTCTTTTTTTTTTTTCCTGCAAAAGGAATGTTAGTCCAGCAACTCCACAGCAATGCAGCACCTGTGGGTGCTCCTGCTCCTGCTTCATGAGGATAGTTTTGTTGTCCTTACTTTGAAGTTCCCATCTCTTCAGACCTCATCTGCCCCATCCAGCTGTACCTTCAGAAATCCTGAGAAAATCCTCTGACAGTTGGACTGGTTTACTGACATCTTATGAATGTGCGTAGCTCAGTCATTGCTTGTCATGTCCCCACCTGTCACTGAATCTTCCTCTGCCAAATGCCACCCATCCTTTAAGGCCCACATCAAGCCTCACTTTCTCCAGGGTAGCTTTCTCAGGATATCCAGCCCTCAGGGGGCTCCCCCACTTCTGGACTTTGAGTAGCAGTTAGGGCCTATTTCATAAAACAGTGCTAATTCACTATATTGTATTATCTCTTATTTTCTTATATAGTAGTATTTGAGTTTGGAACCTACTAAGCTAGGAACCAGGTAATATGAATTAGAGACCTGTTCTACTCAGTATGGAAGAAGGGTCTACTTTTTCTGGTTGATCCACCCAGGAGGGTGGGTTTGGCCTTTTAATAAGTCATATGTATTGACACTCAGGGCCACCTGAGGGGAAGGGCTTCTT
>NW_006159743.1:930983-951618 GCF_000334495.1 Tupaia belangeri chinensis | reverse complement strand
GGAAGGAAGAGAAAGATTGTAATTATTGGCTTTTTTTTTTTTTTTTTTTTTTAGGCCACCGGTGGTACTCTTTTCTGACTGTAGGATCTACTTCCTTCTTTTTTTTTTTTCCTGCAAAAGGAATGTTAGTCCAGCAACTCCACAGCAATGCAGCACCTGTGGGTGCTCCTGCTCCTGCTTCATGAGGATAGTTTTGTTGTCCTTACTTTGAAGTTCCCATCTCTTCAGACCTCATCTGCCCCATCCAGCTGTACCTTCAGAAATCCTGAGAAAATCCTCTGACAGTTGGACTGGTTTACTGACATCTTATGAATGTGCGTAGCTCAGTCATTGCTTGTCATGTCCCCACCTGTCACTGAATCTTCCTCTGCCAAATGCCACCCATCCTTTAAGGCCCACATCAAGCCTCACTTTCTCCAGGGTAGCTTTCTCAGGATATCCAGCCCTCAGGGGGCTCCCCCACTTCTGGACTTTGAGTAGCAGTTAGGGCCTATTTCATAAAACAGTGCTAATTCACTATATTGTATTATCTCTTATTTTCTTATATAGTAGTATTTGAGTTTGGAACCTACTAAGCTAGGAACCAGGTAATATGAATTAGAGACCTGTTCTACTCAGTATGGAAGAAGGGTCTACTTTTTCTGGTTGATCCACCCAGGAGGGTGGGTTTGGCCTTTTAATAAGTCATATGTATTGACACTCAGGGCCACCTGAGGGGAAGGCTGCTGATTTATTCAGAGGTATGATATAAGTCAGTTTCGGCTCTTTCCTTCCCCTGTAATTGATTTTAGACATGTGCAAGCCATCCCAGCTGCCATGGATAAAAACCACAGTTAGTCCCTAAGGAGAAAAATCATCTTCCTAGACCTTCCGAGTGACACATTCATCAATGTCTTTCTTTCCAGGCATTTTTTTAAAAAAAGAATTATTTATATTTAACTTTATTTATTTATTTATTTATTTATTTAAATTTGACCAGAGAGGGACAGAGTGAGAGGGAGAGAGGGAAAGAAAGCAAGCAAGCCACCAGGTCCAGGACTTGAACCGCGATTGGCCATGTGGGAGTCCAGCACCCTTAACTACTATGCCATGTGCTGGCCCCTATGCATTTTTAATTATTTTTATTTTTTTAGTGTTTGTTATAGGGTACATTCACTCACCAGAGAGAGAGAGATAAAGTGGGAAAATAAGAAACCATCCCCTTCCCGCCCCTGCAGGGTTGAGAGGGATGGCTGTGCTCCAATCTCTTCTCCTTCATTTTCCTCTCGGGATTTTGGTACATGTTCCTTGAGTGTTTTTCAAGCCTCCTGGTCTGGGACTCAAACTAAGCAGCTGGCCATGTGGGATCCAGCCACCTTAACCTCCATGCCAACTGCTGGCCCCATCTTTTTTTTTCATACACAGAAAATTGGCACAACTTTTTAGGTCAAGAAAAAAAATTCTAAAGCAGCAGTCCTCAACCTTCCCAGCACCAGGGACTGGCCCTGAGGAAGACAGTCCCTCCACAGATAAGGCAGGGGCGTGGGGAAAAGTGGAGGTGTTGGTCCTGGGGTGACTTAAGCGCATCATATCCACTGTGCACCCCATTTCCACCACTACCACATTGCAATATACAATGGAACAATCACACAACAATAGGGTTTGAACTCCCATGAAAATCTAATACCACTGCTGATGTGACAGGGGGCAGAGCCCAGGCGGCAGTGCAAGAGATGGGGAGTGGCCGCCAACACAGACAAGGCCTCACTTGTTTGCCTGTTGCCCATTTCCCACAGCATGGCCGGCCATGGACAAGGAGTCTGGGGACTCCTGCTTTAAAGGAAACAAAGAGAAGCCATCAAGATACAAATCAAATTCTGAGACAGTATGCTCAGCAGTAATTGTTTAAAGTCCTGGAAGTACAATTGAAGATACCATTTGGGAAAAGGGAGAGAGAAAGGCCATGTGTGCTAGCTGAAAGTGTTGCAGGTAATGCAGAGAGGATATCAGCTCAAAGCAATGATTGCTTCCCGGCTAAAATGCACCAAGTTCTAGCACTGGGGTAGTGGAGTAAAAGCCTGAATGCAGACCAATAACCTGTACACCTTGGACTCACAGGTTTGCTTTTGCCTAAGAGGAATTTCTGGGTTTAGCTCTTAATAAGTCATGTGTGTTGACACTCAGGGTCATCTGAGGGGAAAAGGCTGGTAGTCTCAGCCTTAGACTACTAAATTACTTGAGCAATTTAGAATTAACCTTGTGACCTGACGCGAGTCATCTAATCTAGTTTTCTCATCTACAAGATGGCGATAGTACTACTCTCTCATTCATTATTCATCCATTCACTAGAAATTACTAAAGGCCCACTACAGGCCAAGCAGGAGTATATGGTGAGCAAAACAGGCATGGTCTTTGCCCTGTGAGCTGACCAGCTCATCTCGCAGGGCCATAGGTACAGAGCAGGTTTCCTACTGGAGAGCATTCTAACAACAGAAGGAAAGTCTTCAGAATTACCACTGATGACGTCCACGCGTGATCTTGCTGTGTGACCTGGGCAAATCATAACTTTTCTGGGCTTTTCTACTCTCCTCTGTGAAACGAGGAAATGTTCTGTCTGAAAACTTCGTTATTTCAAACACAAATGAAGACGTTAAGTTCTTTAGGTGCATCTGAATTGTGGTTTTCTAAAAGCATTTCAACATAAGGAAAGAGTAAGAGCAATATAACAAACCCTTGTGTAGCAACTCCTCAGCTTAAAAGAAAACATGAGAAGGGGCTCTCTCTGGTGGCATGTCCTCTCTTTCCTAGAGGAAGTAACTGTGACAAGCCACCAGATTCTGTTCATTTTTCAGAATCCTGGCCTTTCTGGAAAACCTGGTGTGAGACTAAAAATGGCTAAGCAGTGAAGAGCTCTTCCTACACTTAGGAGTCCACGTTCCTAATGAACACCTGGTCAAGGTAGTGCACATCACAGAAAGCTCAAGCATCTGTCCTTTCCCTGTTTCCCGCCCAGCAGACAGTTAGAAACCCCTGTGGCAGGCACTGCCTGCTGCCCTTAGAAGGAGCACAATTTTGTATTTACCTTGAGGGCCTTCTGGGCAGATTCACTAGACCCAATTGCAATCAGGTTAGGCCCAGCCATGCTGCAGAAACTCTTCAGGTGCAAAGTATCAGCCACAGGGACTGTGGATACAGCATAGTCCTAGGCAGATAACAAAAACACAAACAGTTTGGTATTACAGAATAATTCGAACTCCAGTGAAAAACCTGCCTGAACCATAGCTACTCTTTTGAAAGCTGCCAAGGCCTTGAATATCTGGAAGAAAAACTGGGACCTACAGGATTTGTTATTGCCAGATGAATAAAGAGTGCTTCTAAAAGAAGGCACAGAGTTTCCTTCCAGATGTGTGACTTCATCGATAGCTTTGCCATCTGTTTGATCTGTGGAGTGGGCCACTCTGAGAGGGTGTGTTTGAATAACCCACAGAGTCGGCAGCTTAGCTGGAGCTGCACACCTTCACGGGGAACAGAGATTCTTGGGGTTATATCCCTTCCTAAGCAGTCTGGAGAGCCGATCTTAAATGATCAGGAGGGTTAAAGGACCTTGGGGGGACATATGTGCAATTCTTAGCACAATTTCCAGCACATAGTAGGCACCTGTGCACAGGTGACCCCTAATTCTAGTCTGATAAATCCACATTTCATGTAAAAGTCAATTTGGTCTCCAGAGTTTTGTTAAAAGTCATCAATTGTGCCAAGAACAAGGTGGTTGTATGGCTATATCCCGCCGCGTCTCCACGGGTCCTCCATTTCGGTCGTGCTAGATGCAGCAATTCCAAGCACTGCGCACACTGGCCAGTGTTTTGTTCTTGTTTTAAGCTTTTTTTTTCCCATAGGGTACATTCACTCACCAGAGAGAGAGAGATAAAGTGGGAAAATAAGAAACCATCCCCTTCCCGCCCCTGCAGGGTTGAGAGGGATGGCTGTGCTCCAATCTCTTCTCCTTCATTTTCCTCTCGGGATTTTGGTACATGTTCCTTGAGTGTTTTTCAAGCCTCCTGGTCTGGGACTCAAACTAAGCAGCTGGCCATGTGGGATCCAGCCACCTTAACCTCCATGCCAACTGCTGGCCCCATCTTTTTTTTTCATACACAGAAAATTGGCACAACTTTTTAGGTCAAGAAAAAAAATTCTAAAGCAGCAGTCCTCAACCTTCCCAGCACCAGGGACTGGCCCTGAGGAAGACAGTCCCTCCACAGATAAGGCAGGGGCGTGGGGAAAAGTGGAGGTGTTGGTCCTGGGGTGACTTAAGCGCATCATATCCACTGTGCACCCCATTTCCACCACTACCACATTGCAATATACAATGGAACAATCACACAACAATAGGGTTTGAACTCCCATGAAAATCTAATACCACTGCTGATGTGACAGGGGGCAGAGCCCAGGCGGCAGTGCAAGAGATGGGGAGTGGCCGCCAACACAGACAAGGCCTCACTTGTTTGCCTGTTGCCCATTTCCCACAGCATGGCCCAGGTCCCCAACAGGCCATGGACCAGGAGGCTGGGGACTACTGCTTTAAAGGAAACAAAGAGAAGCCATCAAGATACAAATCAAATTCTGAGACAGTATGCTCAGCAGTAATTGTTTAAAGTCCTGGAAGTACAATTGAAGATACCATTTGGGAAAAGGGAGAGAGAAAGGCCATGTGTGCTAGCTGAAAGTGTTGCAGGTAATGCAGAGAGGATATCAGCTCAAAGCAATGATTGCTTCCCGGCTAAAATGCACCAAGTTCTAGCACTGGGGTAGTGGAGTAAAAGCCTGAATGCAGACCAATAACCTGTACACCTTGGACTCACAGGTTTGCTTTTGCCTAAGAGGAATTTCTGGGTTTAGCTCTTAATAAGTCATGTGTGTTGACACTCAGGGTCATCTGAGGGGAAAAGGCTGGTAGTCTCAGCCTTAGACTACTAAATTACTTGAGCAATTTAGAATTAACCTTGTGACCTGACGCGAGTCATCTAATCTAGTTTTCTCATCTACAAGATGGCGATAGTACTACTCTCTCATTCATTATTCATCCATTCACTAGAAATTACTAAAGGCCCACTACAGGCCAAGCAGGAGTATATGGTGAGCAAAACAGGCATGGTCTTTGCCCTGTGAGCTGACCAGCTCATCTCGCAGGGCCATAGGTACAGAGCAGGTTTCCTACTGGAGAGCATTCTAACAACAGAAGGAAAGTCTTCAGAATTACCACTGATGACGTCCACGCGTGATCTTGCTGTGTGACCTGGGCAAATCATAACTTTTCTGGGCTTTTCTACTCTCCTCTGTGAAACGAGGAAATGTTCTGTCTGAAAACTTCGTTATTTCAAACACAAATGAAGACGTTAAGTTCTTTAGGTGCATCTGAATTGTGGTTTTCTAAAAGCATTTCAACATAAGGAAAGAGTAAGAGCAATATAACAAACCCTTGTGTAGCAACTCCTCAGCTTAAAAGAAAACATGAGAAGGGGCTCTCTCTGGTGGCATGTCCTCTCTTTCCTAGAGGAAGTAACTGTGACAAGCCACCAGATTCTGTTCATTTTTCAGAATCCTGGCCTTTCTGGAAAACCTGGTGTGAGACTAAAAATGGCTAAGCAGTGAAGAGCTCTTCCTACACTTAGGAGTCCACGTTCCTAATGAACACCTGGTCAAGGTAGTGCACATCACAGAAAGCTCAAGCATCTGTCCTTTCCCTGTTTCCCGCCCAGCAGACAGTTAGAAACCCCTGTGGCAGGCACTGCCTGCTGCCCTTAGAAGGAGCACAATTTTGTATTTACCTTGAGGGCCTTCTGGGCAGATTCACTAGACCCAATTGCAATCAGGTTAGGCCCAGCCATGCTGCAGAAACTCTTCAGGTGCAAAGTATCAGCCACAGGGACTGTGGATACAGCATAGTCCTAGGCAGATAACAAAAACACAAACAGTTTGGTATTACAGAATAATTCGAACTCCAGTGAAAAACCTGCCTGAACCATAGCTACTCTTTTGAAAGCTGCCAAGGCCTTGAATATCTGGAAGAAAAACTGGGACCTACAGGATTTGTTATTGCCAGATGAATAAAGAGTGCTTCTAAAAGAAGGCACAGAGTTTCCTTCCAGATGTGTGACTTCATCGATAGCTTTGCCATCTGTTTGATCTGTGGAGTGGGCCACTCTGAGAGGGTGTGTTTGAATAACCCACAGAGTCGGCAGCTTAGCTGGAGCTGCACACCTTCACGGGGAACAGAGATTCTTGGGGTTATATCCCTTCCTAAGCAGTCTGGAGAGCCGATCTTAAATGATCAGGAGGGTTAAAGGACCTTGGGGGGACATATGTGCAATTCTTAGCACAATTTCCAGCACATAGTAGGCACCTGTGCACAGGTGACCCCTAATTCTAGTCTGATAAATCCACATTTCATGTAAAAGTCAATTTGGTCTCCAGAGTTTTGTTAAAAGTCATCAATTGTGCCAAGAACAAGGTGGTTGTATGGCTATTCATGGGGAGAAAACAGAAGACGGTCTTGCTAACTTTGTTTCTCTCACAGTAGCTTAATGAGGCTGGTTTATTGAGAAATGTGAATTTGACAGCTTCTAAAACTTCTAACAGATGTAAAAATATTAGGAATTATTTTGCAAAGCTGGAGAAATACAAACATCCTTACTCGTAACATAGTGATTCAATATGTCTATGAATATGTATTTATTACCATGTTCCCTGGCATAAATTATGCTTTACCTACCTTAAAAGTATCAGCCAAGATTTCAGCACCTCGTTGGTTTGTCCTTTTGGAAAGGCCCACAAAAAATTCTCTGCCTATAACAGACGTCATGGAACATCATGAGTGGGTGGCACCAGTGACTATGCACCATTTTTCCTACCAATAAACAATGGCCCTAGAACATCACACAGTTCTATCCTATCAGAGGGCGCTTCCCCTAAAGAGATCTCTGCTGTCTTTACAAAAATTGATTTCAAACTGTTGCCCTTAAAAAAAAGGCCTTGAGTTAGTGTGCCAGGAACAACATCTGGGTGGATGGCAGAGTAAGGACTCTGTTGGGGGGCTCTCTGTCTCTCGTGGAAAAACCAAAAAAAAAAAAAAAAAAGTAAACTTAGAAAGTTTTTTAAATTCATGGGGACAGAAAGTAGATCGTTGGTCTTCAGAGCTGGATGGAGGTAGATAGGGAGAGTGATTATTTACTGGCTGTCGAGTTCCAGCTCAGAAAGATCAAAAATCCCTGTATGCATGGTGGTGATAGTTGCACAACAATGAGAATGTAGTTAATGCCTCTGAATTCTACACTGAAACTGCTGGAAATGGTAAATTGCATACTATGTATATTTAATCACAATAAAGAAAACATTTTGGGGGCCAGCAGGTGGCATGGTGGTGAGTGCTGGACTCCCACATGGCTGACCACGGTTCGAGTCTTGGACCTGGTGGCTTGTTTTCTCGCTTTCCCTCCCTCTTCCTCTCTCTCTTACTCTGTCTCTCTCTGGTCAAATTTAAATAAATAAATAAGTAAGTAAATAATAAAGTTAAAGAAAGTAATTCTTTAAAAAAAAATGAATACATTTTTATTTTTATTGCCAGAGGGCATGCGTGCTCACCAGAGAGAGACAGAGGAAAAAAAAAAACACCCTCCAGTGGGGCGTGGTCAGACTAGAATCCCTTTCCTCCATTTCTCCTTTCCATCAGGGTTTTAGGCATACAGGCACACGTGACCAGCATTTTGTTGTTGTTTTTTAAGCCACCAGGGCTAGAATTTGAACAATGGTCAGCCATGTGGGATCTGGCATCCTACACCCAGTGGTTGACCACTGTGCTATAGGCCTGGCCTTAAGAATACACTTTCAATGTAAGAAATAACAGAACCCAACACATTAATAGTATGTAATTCAAAATTAGGTAATAGCAATGATGCTAGCAGTGCTCTTTTCCCCTCTCAAAGAACAAAAGGAGACGTTTTTGACGAAATGAAATCCCTTTCTTTTAGTGATCATCTAAGGCCTGAAGAAACTCTCTGGGTAAAGTGAGTTTGGTGTTGACTGATCTTTAGGTCTGGCGTCTAGGATTTCTGTCTTTAAAACTACATATCTATTTATTTCACATCAAAACATTAAAAGACACCTATCTACAAATTGCACAAGTGTAGGAAGATTTGACTTTCCTGGAATTCTGCAGTTTTTCTACTAAAAATACAAAACACTAGATGAAAATGGTCTTATGGCGATCGGCAAATATAGTACATGTGTAGGCAATGCACAAATGTGGGAAATTCACTCCTTCCTTAATTCTTGGGAAAGAATTCTACAAGAAATGTGGGGAAAAAATATTCAAAGGGATGAGCCATTTGGTGGTGTAGAAGTTAAGGTGGCTGGATCCCACATGGGATCTCAAATCCTGGCCCTGGCGGCTGAAAAAAAACCCAAAAAACCAAACCAAACATACAGGTCACGTATGGTGGTGGGTGGAGAGTGGAGATCTCCTAAATATCTTCCTGATGTAAATAACTAGAAAGCTGGAATCGAAATGCTGTTCAGATTTTTGCCATGGGTACGTGCTCTTGTTGGAAAGAGAGAGAGAGAGAGAGAGAGAAAAACCACTCCCCAGGGAGGATGGCCTCACTGCAATCCTTCCTCCTCCATTCTCCTTTTAGGATTTTGGACATACATGCACACAGACCCGCATGCTTTTCAAGCTGCCGAGTCTGGGACTCGAATCACAGAGTATGCCATGTGGGAATCTAGTATCTTAATTACCATGCCACCTGCTGTGCCTATTTTGGGGTTTATATGTCTCTAGCGTCGTTTTCTTCTTACCAACTCATGTTTTGTTTTGTTTTTCCTCTCTACTTTACTCATGTAGAGGAGAAAGCTAGACATTTGACCTGTGGATTATTCTACACTTTAGATTGAGCGAATTGCTTCCTCTTATTTAACAATGACATTTTTTTTAATCCTTTTTTTTTTTTTCCAGTAAATTGATAAGTTGTATGTGGGTGGTCAATTAGATTCTTATTTAAATTCTTTTTCTTTTTGGACAGGGCTACTTCAGAGGTGGGCCTGTACTTCTATCGCATCACATCACGAGGCACATGACAGTCACATTCTCAGCAAATGACCAGTGGGTTTAGGTGGTATCAGCCTGATTCCTCCATTACACAGTTTCCTACTGAGCTTCCGTGTGGTGGTTTTAACATCTTTGGATGATCAGTACACAGAGCCATTATTTCGTTAGAGATCCTCATTTACTGGCTTCAATTCCATAAAGAAAATCTTAGTCAAGTATTTGGTCTTTTTGAAATACAATTAATAAAACAAAACAGATAGGCTAGCTCTTTAGTTTTTCCTTTATGTACCAATTATTAGAGAAATGAGATGCTATTCCAGCAACTTACAATAATGGCCAATGCATCTTTAAAAAACATCATTATCCACTAATGAGTCAACGATAAAATCATAATGGAAATTAGAAAACATTTAGAAATAAATAACAAAAATATTCATCTCAAAACAAGGATTCTGCAAAAGCAGTGTTTTGACAGAAAGTTATAAAGCCTCAAATGCTTATATTTAAGATGAAAATTTCCAGATAAATGAGACAAAATTCCAACTTGAAATTTAAAAAAAAAAAAAAAAGACATAATAAGAACAAAGACATGTGCTGGCTGGTGCCAAGGCTTACTACTTAAGAGAACTCGATCCCACATGACCAACCATGTGCTTCTAATTCCAGCCCTGGCAGTGTGAACCACACTCTGTGTATGTGTGTGTGTGTGCATGTGCATAACTCAAGTCCTGAGATGATGAAGAGATGGAGAAGAGACTGCAGCATGACCACACTCCCTGGGGAGGGCGCATTACCCCTCTCCCTCTCTGTCGGTCTGTCTCTCTCTGGAGCCTACATGCTCTCTGGCAAATTAATACACACACACACACACACACACACACACACGTGGAGAAAGGAAATAAAGATAGAAACAGAAAGAAAATATTCAAAAGAATGGGTTTGAGAAAGCCTATAGTTGGTTCTTTGAAAAGAAATAAAATTGACAAACTTCTGGCCAAAAAAAAAAAAAAGACATAGGCATGGATACACAGAATAAGAAAAGGAGACATCTCCAGTTGCCGTGAGGCTTAACACAAACAAAGAAGATATGAATAATCCTATACACAACATTTTGAAAACTTAAAGAAAAAAACAGAAAATGGAACTCACCAAAGCTAATTCAGGAAAACCTAAACTGTTGTATAAAACAATGATATAATCATTAAAGAAATGGAATCAGTTTAATATCTCCCCCAACACACAAAAAAGCACCAGTACCCGTTCAACATGTATGTTCTGCCAACGTTCAAGCAGCACACAATTCAGAGTACTGATTCCAGAAAATAGATAAACAGGAAGTACCCTTTAAAACATTGTACGAGGCTAATGTAACTCTCCTACCCAAATTAGATAAGGATATCTAGAAAGAAAAATTATATACCATGGCCATGAAAGTCTTAATAAAATATTAACAAGCTAAACCCAATTCTGTATTAAAAAAAAAGAATAAATCATGATCAAGTTTGATACCATCCCAGGCATACAAGATTGATCAAATGTCAGAAAACCAGTGAATTTCACTAACCAAATGAACAGATTAAAGAAGAAAATCATATAATCATCTCGAAGCAAAACGAGTTTACCCTATCACCTGAAATTCACTTTCAGGGGTTTACCTTAGAGCAATGCTTGTGCTCGTTCCCGGGACACACACACAAGAATGTACGTAGGAGTACTGAAGATAACAGACAAAAACACTGTTGCATCCATCAGCAGAAGAAATAAACACACTGCGGTGGATTCTCACAGAGTACTACACGGCCTTGAAAATGAGTTACAGCTACTGCACGCATCAGCGGAGATCAAAAGTGGGAAAAAAATCACATAAAGACAGACAGAACCAAAAAGCAGATACTGTGGGAATACATAGATGGAGGTCAAACTCAAAGGCAGGCAAGGCAATGATTACTACACAACCCAGGAAAGTGGTCAGCTCAGCTGGGAGGAGGAATGACTGGGCTCAGGGACCACATGCGGTTCTATCACAGTATTTCTTTGGTCAAGTGATGGGCACCCAGATGCTTCTGTTATTATTCATCTTTGAAATATACTTAACCATTTTATCACTCTTTTTCACATACTCTAGATTTCACATAATAAATAAATAAATAAGTCGATATTGCCTACTTAAGAGAAATGGTGCCGAAATAATTTTTGCCAATAGCTGCTTGCCTGACCGACAGATTTCCCAAGAGGAACTGGAGTTGGAAAGCAGTTTTCCCTCTGTTTCCTGATAAATTATTAATGAAGCTCTTAGTTACAGAAGGTAGAGCCGAGCACACAGAAAGTGCTACAGATTTGTTTCTTACTCAACTCTGTCTACTCCGAAAATGGAGGGGTGGCAGCTGTGCGCACTGTGAACGTAATTAAGGCCACCTGAACGGGATATTCTACGGTGGTTGACGTGGCAAAGTACATTATATGTGTTTTGCCAAAAATAAAAAGACGGAAAAAAATTTGAGAAGTTGGAAATAGAAGGTAGGACCAGACATTAGGCATGAATATCAGGCAGATGAAGATATGTCCACATCATCTCAGTTTTGAATAAAATAACTATTAAGACATCAACTTAAGTATTGAATATATCAAGTAAAAAAAAAAAAAAAGCCTGCAGAGTATCAAAGGCAAGCCTCGGTGTGTAGTACCTAATTATTAGATGGTGCAAATACATTAGGTTGGAAATACTCTAGAAAGAGCCATGACCAAAGAAAGAGACTTCTGGTATCAGTTGTGCCTTGACAATGAGGACATTTTAGGAGTCTGCCAGCTCAATTGTATGATCACTAAATGGCTGTGAACATAGCTTGTTTAAACCGTATTTCAAATGTTACCTGATTACAATAAGTTATTTATTTCTTGGCTATGTTCTGCTGAAAGAGAGTTTTCAAGAATATGTGATTTACACATCTTGCTTTTCACAAAAGCCTATTTTCTAAGGAAAACAGCCTGTTGTTCTGTGCTGCCAAAAAGAATGACAGTCTCATCAATGGGAGACACAAAGAATATTCTAAGGGGAACTCACTGGGCAGATTCAAAGAATGCCTGAGTCTGCTGGGGGCACAACCGGAGCGAGAATGCAGCGTAGGCCTCCTAGACTCCTTGTTCTGAGTGCTGAGGACGCAACAGGGTGCAACACGAACTCCAGAGCCCTTCCCTTGGCGCAACGGCAAGGTTGTGTGGAGGACCTGACAATCCCACAACCCACGACAAGAATGACATCCCCTGGAGCTGGAGTCACCTCACCCATAGGTACAGACTCAGGCAAAGAACTACTCAAATATCCCAGGATAAACATCACTCCTCCAGGAATAGTCACATATTCAGATTTAAGTAATAAGAAACTTTGTTTTTATATTCAAACAAAGATGGCTATATTTTTGGTTATAGATAAAATTCACATCAGCAAAAATATTAGACTTCTAAGAAGATTTACACTTTCGGTGGGCCACTTGGGGTTATATTCCCAAATTCCAGAGGATAAGCTCTTCTGTGAGGGCAACATTGGTGTAAAAGGTATTTATTCTCTGACATTTAGGGGAAAATAAATTCTCACTATAAATTAAAATTACTATTGATATTCTTGATTAGAATACTATTGATTACTCTTTCTTGTCAGTATAACCAGAACGTATCTGGGAATCTAAATTGTACACATGATTTTACTAAACAGTGAAAATAAGACCTTAAAGAGTTGAAAAGGTGAAATACTAAAATTACTTTTCTTTAATAACTATTGTAAAAATTGATTCTGGTTAGATTAATAATAATATTATATATATATATATGTGTGTATATATATATATATATATATATATATATTAAAGTTTGGTATAGGGCATGTGTGTTCACCAAGGAGAGAAAGAGTGAGAGAGGGTAAGTGAGAAAGCAAGCCACCAGGGCTGGAACTCGAAGTATGGTCTGCCCTGTGGGAGTCCAGTACCTTAACCACTATGCTACCTGCTGGCCCCTAGCTATTTATATTTTATTGAGTTATGCTATTATTCATCTGGCATTAAGCTAAGTCCATTTGCATGGAAAATTATTTAAACTCATCTTGCCATCTGGCAGAAAATTATTTGTAAGTGACACTAATCTTGAATTAAGACTCCTTTAAATACAAACCAGATACCTAGTTACACAATGGAAAATTACATGATCTATAAACTCGAGTTGTGAAAGAACATCCTAGAAGCAAGACATGTACTGATAACACTCATGGAAAAACTGTGCAAATATGGCCCAAGTGGTGCAGCAGTGACGTGACGTGCTGTGATGTCGACGCCACGTGGGAGGCTTCTGGGTCCATGTCCTGAGGTTTTCCAGCACACACTGGGCGTGCACACGTGCCCCCAGTGCTGGCTGAGGCTGCGGGTGGATCAGGGTATGAAGACCCTGCTGGGGGTATTTGCTTCCTTTCTCTGTATTTCTGTTTCTCTCATGGAAGAAATAAATGGGTATACTTTTAAAAATATGCAAATACATGCATACAAAAATACTAAAAGGACACACACTCAAGCACTGAAGTGACTATCCTTAAATGGAAAGTCAATTTTTTTCTTGTGCTTTTCTGTATTTTCTGAATTCTTCACATGTAGCATTTCCTACTATGACAATTTTTTAAAATGTAATGAAACAAATGAATCTCAGGCAGGTGTTAAACATATTTTGGGGGACCAGACAGTGACACACCAGACATGCAGTGTCTGCAATGCCAGGCCCACTTGGGAAAGTCCTGGGTTTGCATCCCGTCTCCCTGCGCATGTCGAGGGCAAGCCTGTGCCCATGGCGCAGATTTGCTGAGGGCGGGCTAGATCTCAACTAGAAGACTGTGTTGGGGATGTCTCCTCTCCCTCGCCCCCACTGTTTCTCATGGAAGAAACAAATAAGCTCAAATATATGTTTGGATGAAAGAATAAATACAAGTATACCTGTGAATAAGACATCTCCGCCATCTAAGGTTGCATTTTCATCTTTCATCTCTACTATGTTGAGCTGAAGTTTTTCTAATGCTTCTTTCATCATGTCGACCTGTCAAAAATAAAATGATTCAGATTAATATCTACCATTTCCTAACAAGAAAACCAACTATCTAAAACTGGTGAGCACTAAGTCATGTTCTCATATATACACTGGCACATTCACACAGCCATCCTGGTGACTACATGAATGTCATATAGCGTAGGACCAAATTATCTGTCGAAAATGCCCCATTTTGTTCCCTTCTAGCCTGAAGTTGAGTCAGTTGTATAGTCCCCCTTTGTGTAGAAAGGTTGATTAGTTAGGACATGGAGGCTGATTAAGACAACAGGAGTCAAGGAAGGTAAGAAGCACAGCACCTAATCCTCCTACATTTGCCAGAAAGTACAAGAATTACTATTCAACTTTAGTCAGTTAATCAGAATCACACACGGAGTAATACATGAAAAGAATATCAATAACAATAACTAGCAATCTGAAATCATAACTCTTAGTATGGCTATTGTTTCCTAATCAAGTATGTTCTAAAGTGTCAGAATATCCAAGGCTTTTGTGTAAATCTAAACTGTTATGTAAGTTTATCCTTAGACAGTTGATATGATTACCTGTCTTTTTTTTTTTTTTTAAATTATAGACCTTGCAGCTAAATTTTTCAAGTGAGACTTAGACCAGGTCTGGCTGAAAACACATTGTATTTATTCTATTAAAATAGAAACAGGGAAAAAGTAGACTCCAGAATTCTTTTTTCTTTTAGTATGTAAGATGGAACTTTATGTTTTGCCATTTATTATGATTGTTAGCAGTTTTTATATTTTTCCATTTGTCAAATGTTTACCTGTCTTTCAAAACATAGTTCCCGAGACACGATGAACAAATACAATAACCACAATCAAACCAAAGAGTACTTGAAAATGAATTTCAGGGACTTTCTATGACTCTAGGTTGTATCTAAATCACAGAGATATTCTGGGCTCAGCTCAAGTTAGGGAACACTTCTAGTGAGACCTATTTCAATAGGAGAAAAGATAAAAGGCATAACAAGTGCCCCCTCCAAGCTCACAATTGAATTCAAGTCCTTCCAGCAGTTTGACAAAATGATTTAAATATTTTTCAAGGCTAAGGAAACAGTGAACACACACATGCACAAGACATGAACAGAGACTAAGGTAAGAACAAGAAGTAACAGCAAACTGGGCAAAGCAGGTAGTCCTGCCAAAATACAGCATGCTGAGGACAGGCAGAGACCCATCAATGAGGTGAGGAGTCATAAATATAGTAAGGTTTCCTCTAAAGTAATACAAATAAGGACATACTTTAGCAAACAAGCCCAACATTCATGCATTTAAAAAACATCCAAGAGGATACAAAGTAAAATAAATACATCATCTCATCCTTGTCCTGGAACTCATGTAAAAATTCCGTGAACCAGAGTGACTCAGAACAATAAAAATTATTTCCATGGATAAAATGGTCTTACCATTGTAATAAATACATCCAATGACCTCTTTTAACAACAGAATAGGTTTTCCTATGTAACAGGAAGTGGAATCGTTGCTATAGCATAAAAAAGGAGCAAAACAGCATTTAGCATGATTTGGGCTACTGTGAGCCCAACAAAACATACAGTTGTTTCCCTCTGGCATCTCTGAGTCTGTGTCCATGGAAAATTCACAGGTTTTAGAGAGTGAACATGGGAACCCAACTGCAGTTAGTTATCTTTTGTTTCTATTACTAATGCCACTGTTTCTACTATAAAGTAACATTTCACAGATTCCTAGGACTTCAACAATAGCATGCATTTTGGTCTGGAAAGTTTAGGTGTAACATCTTAACTCAGTAACTTTATTCAACCCTCAAGAGTTAAAGGTGAGAATAAAAATAGGGAGACTTCTGTACACCAGTTTCAGAATCACCCATACTACTTTCTCTTTTTTTTTTTTTTTTGAGAGGTTTTTTTGCTATAGGGCGCGTGCGCTCGCCAGACAGAGAAAGACATAGAGACAGAAAGGGAGAAATCACCCCCCAGGGGGGATGGTCACACCATAATCTCTTCTCCTCCCTTCTCCTCTCGGGATCTTGGGCACGCACGCACACGCGCCTGGTGTGAGTTTTAAGCCACCAGGTCTGCGACTCGAACTGCGGTCAATTACATGGGAGTCCAGCGACATAGCCATTACGCTAACTACTGGTTCCCATCTTCTTTTAAAAAAATTAAAATTTTACTTTATTTATTTATTATAATTTGACCGGTGGGTTGGGGGAAGAGAGAGAGAACAAACCGCCAGGTCTAGGACTTGAGCCACGGTTGGCCATGTGGGAGTCCAGTGCCCTTAACCACCATGCCACCTGCTGGCCCCACACCTGTATTTCTTTAAGTCTTTCAAAATTAAAGTAGAGGATAAAATGTTTGTGGTTTCTTAAAAGTTAAAACAGCTGCACTGACATTAAAAAAACTGGCTTTTGTGCAAGGCAGTACTTTAAAAAAAATGTTTTAATAGGCAGTCACATCTCTATAAACAAAGTCATCCAGACAAGTCCACACCATAAACAGCGACTCTACTGCATTACTCTCAGACTTAAATGCACGGACAAGTTTTTAAAAGTTTTGAATGTCTACTAAACACTTTTGAGAACTGCAATGCCATATGACATCAGATAGGCAATGCTGACCCCAGGGAGGGTTCTGGAGCAGAAACACGAGAAGCTGAACCCGGCAGGCTGTCCATTGAGAACTGCGTACTCTTGGCATGGAGGTCCCACGGTGAAGCAGACACACTCAGCTGCAAACAGGCCCAGCATTGCCCTGATGCACGGTCCCACAGCAAGCCAGCTATTCAGGCAGTTAGAACACTAAATGTAACTATAAAAGTGGGAATCTGAGCAGGAAAAGATCCAGACCATGAGCCTTCAAGAAACTGCCCATTCTGCGGTTACACAGCCATGGCTAATGTTGACTTAATTAACTTTAAAGAGGAAGAAAAAACCGACGAAACAACACACCCACCTTTCACTGAGACACTAACCCTGCAGAGTGGAACTTAGCATTACTCACAGAAACTGTCAGAACAAACAGTATTGATTCCAAAGGCTGGGTTGAATGGGTCATTTTAGCCCATGAAGTTAGAAATGGAAGGAGTAAATCAGAGGAAAAAACTTTAAATTAATTTCAACCTCCACTTAAACCTTAGGGTGTGGGTATATAATTTTCATACTCTATTCTAAAGATTTACAAGAACTCTTTTCCATCCTTTTTTTTTTTTTTTTAAAGTTTTATACTTCCATTTCTTTTTGCCTCATCTTTTCTCCTCCCACCTTTTACCAGGGATTCTTTCCTTGGCTACAGAGGCTTCAGACCTTCTCTGCTACTTCCATTCATCCAACTTGTGTATCTTTCTCTTCAAGGGCTGGTTGTAGTCTTGAGGTACTCTTCTTTTTCATCTTCTTTCTTTTCATCCTTCCCTCCTCCCCCATCTCTTCCTGTTTTTCCTTTCTGGAGTAGTAATGCTTAAAAATGTAGCATTACTGGGCTTACCATTCAGTCATTGTACTAGGAAAGTTATACAGTGTGTTGTGATGTAGGGCCTGGGGTTCAAATCTCAGCCCTGCTACTTACTAGACAGATGACCTGAGGTTGTTAAACTTTCTGAGGCTCTGCTTTCCCATCTTTAAAAGGTAATGTGTATTTATAACAATATCAACTTCTTAAATGCCTATTGATCATCCAGTGTATACAAAGCACTTAGCATAACTGCTCAATAAACAGCAAAAAGGACTTTTTCTATTTTGGTAAATACCAGTTTGTATGCACACAGATACATGTGCTATGAAACTGACCCACAAGAAAAAAGCTGTTGTTTTTTCTTACATTTGGACGAGTTGCTTGTGTTTTACCACACACGGCAGATTCCCATCTGCTATCCAGTGAATTCAAATTGCAGTCTTTTCTGCAAAGTCCATGTAAAGTTACAGCACATACGTTGAAGACACATTTAAACTGAAATCTAAACCATTCAACTTTGGTTTCCTTTCAGCTCCTGGAAGCTGTTAGGATATGTGGTAGATTTCTCACACGTATAATCTCTGCTTTGAACTAATCCTCTGGAGCTACTACAGCAGGTAACAAATGGACCTGTCTGGTAAAATGTTCCACAGGACTCAGGAGCCTCAGCCAAAACCATGGAGAATGATTTGGCTGCTGAGAACTCCCATCAACCTAAAGCATCCCTTTTCTGTCACCGTGCCTGGTCTCCTCTCCTTACTTTCCGGTCTGTCTATTCTTACCTTCTTTTACGGCCTCATTTCTGTGCCCTCGTTGGGCCTATCATGTTTACATCATCATCCTTCTTTCTCATTTCACTCCTGAACCCTCATGATGAGTGGAAGGCGCAGAGATTTGAATCCTGGCTCTATCACTGACCAGCTATGCAACTTGGCATGAATTAACCTCTCTGAGCCCCAGTTAGGAAAACTGCAAATGGGATCTGTGTCCTTTCTATCAGGAAGGATGTGAATAACTAATAAGATAATACACATAAAGGCCCAGTTCAGTGCCTGGGACACTGTGTCCATAACTCAGCAGTTGGGGGTACTATTATTTTGCCCTCAATTAACCTAGTCTTTGGTTTGAATTCTGGCTATCTTTTCAAAAAGAAACAAAAGATTAAAAAAAATCAATTTAAGCTTTAAATAAAGTGTATTTAAAGCCCAACTCTCCTTTTCTCCTCGCAAACTCTCGCTAAACCCAAAATACCAAAGAACCAAAATGAAGCAAAATAATATACCTCCCCATTTTCCTAAAATACAGCAAAAATAAAATATAAAACTTTATGCAGTTTTATTAGGAAGCTATATTCATAATAGCTTGCAATAACACTGTAGTAAATTTAATATTCTTTAAGAGCAATATTTTCTAGCTGACTGTCCAAAGTTGACTTTTGCTGCAAATTTGAACAATGCTCGGTTTCAGTGTTTCATATCTTTACTACGGATGTTGTGAATTGTGCTCACGAGGCCTACTGAACCATTCTGTGCTGCAACTAATAAAAACTATGCATTGGATCGGCTCCATGGCCTGGTAGTTAAGGCAGCTAGATCCCACATGGCCAACCATGCAATTCGAGTCCCGGACCCAGCGACTTGAGAAACATGCTGGCTGGGTATGCATGTGTTCAGAATCTTGAAAAGAGGGAGGGATGGAGAAAGGATCATGGCATGGCCATTCCCCATGGGGATGCTTTCTCCTTTCCTTCTCTGTTGAGCACATGCATCGTGGTCAAGTAAAAACATACAAAAACCAAATCAAAACAAACAAACAAACAAAATGACCCACACTGGCCTCTGTTAACTACACCACTTTCCTTTAGCTGTTTCTAGAAATTATAACTAAAAATGAGATCCTTGGGATTGGCTTGTCTGCAGCTGACGTGTCTGTCAGCCACGGGTCTGTCATGTGCTCGAGCTGCGTTCTCACTACTACGGCCACTGTCTTCATTGTTCACATACATTTTCTGAGTTCCTTTATAATTTTTATTTATGAGAGCTTTAAATTCTGATCATTTTGGTTCACTGTGTATTATCCTGTGTCAAGGGGCCTTTGGATTCCATGAGCTCCACAATCTCTTCATATCAAAGATGGATATGATTTTCTCATGTTAGGGCTGTTCTACTCTCTGGATTTTGGGCATGCATGCATACATGCTCAGCATGAATTTTAATCCATTGGGTCCAGGACTTGAACCATAGTCGACTTTGTGGGAGTACAACGACTATAACCATTATGCTGTCTGCTGGTCCCTGAAAGGGACCAGTTTTTACCACACTGGGCTGTATGAAGAATAGAATTCTTAGATGGCACTCAAGATTGCTGCCCCTGATGTAGTAATATATGTCCGGTATAAACTTGTCCCTTTGAGTATGGGAAGAATCTGTAAATATGATGGGCTGTCGCTCCTGTGATTAGTTTATAAAACATGGCACAAGTGAAGATATTTTACAGGTGTAATGAAGGCACCTACTCAGTGGACTTGAGTTAATCAGAGGGAGATTATCCTGGGTGGGTCTGACCTAATCAGAACAGCCTTTACAAGGGGTTTAAATGTTCGAGAGAGTTCCTTTGACTCAGCATGAAGTCATTCTTTTTGCTTTGTCTCACTTCAGACCCTGTACCTCAGCATGGCTTTGATTCTTTTCCCTGGAGTCCTAGTCTAGTAATTTAGCCCAGTCCCCTCCTACTAGTATGGTTCTACTTTGTGCTCTAAGGATTTGCGCTTTGGTGCTACAGCACAACACTGTAAAGGGGCTTCCCAGGTTGTTCTAAGTTCCACAACCACAAGGAACAAAACTCTACCCATAATCTGACGGAGCTTGCAGTAGGAACTAGGGTCCAGATGAGAACACGGTCCTGCTGAGACCTTGGTTGTAGCTTTGTATAACTCTGAGCAAAGAATCCAGCCATAGCATACCTGAGCTTCTGAACTACAAAAACTGGACGATAGCAAACGGGTATCCTTTCAAGCTAAGAAATAAACATATCGATAGTTG
>NW_006159743.1:913478-930970 GCF_000334495.1 Tupaia belangeri chinensis | reverse complement strand
GTCACCTGAACTCCTTGGAAACAAAAGGGGTTTCTGGATGATCCTCGGATTGAAACAGCTCACCTTAGTCACTGAAATCTTTTAATGAAGAGTTTATCAGAAAAATGACCAATAAAACCAGAAATTTTTTAATCATCAAAATCTTCAAAAGTGATCAGATAGTGTCAAGTAAATGTCATAAATCCTGTGATTATTCTGGGAACTTGTGATATTTGTAAATGGTCAACATACATGAGAGTTTTATAACCACTTAGTTCATTTCCTTTTTACTGAACTTTTATAATAATAACTGTCACACAAATAAGATCTCTTGAAACTTTTCCCACAAACATCCACTGCATTTTTTCCTATTGATTTCCAAATTTCCTGGTTTATTTCTAGTGCCAAGTGTAACATCTAACCAGGATATTTAGCATCTTGGTTTCCATATTTGTAAAACGAGAAGGCAGAGCTTAAAAATGAGGTCATTTCCAACTCTACATTTCTAAGAGTTGTAGTCCCAAAATAATTTTTGGCATTCATAAATGTGACACTAACTGTAATCTTAGTTCTCTCTCATAGAGTTTACTGAAAACACTCCTGCTGGTTATTCATGAATAAGATATTCTGATGTTTAGTCGAACCCAATCAGAAGCAAGAGGAGGGATCTAGAAAAAGAGGAAAGACAGGGCAAACCTAGAAGTGGATCAACAAATTCTAGAAGGAAGGATGTCCTCACAGGTTAACAGGATTCTCTTGTAGTGGAAAAACTATATCCACAAAACAAGACGTGTAAGTTTCAACTTAACCCTAACTTATGTACTTAAATGTTACTTTTTGGTGTAACCTATTAAAGTGTTTGCAAGGCTGCTACTTCCAACTGTGAGGATAATTGTAGTACAAAGAACATCTGTAATTCCTTCCCTATGAGAAGACAGATGTCAGTCCCACTCTGTTGCAAACCTCATTGTATCACATCTACATACAGTATGTTGGGTCATTGGGAAAGTCATGATGCATTTTTGCATAGGAAGACATAGAAAAATATGTCAGGACTGTCCCGACCTAATAGTAGATCTCATCCCTTATCCAATTCCCAGAGTCAATCTTAACCTGAGAACAGAGGTTAAGCCCCAGGCCAGTGCTCTGAGACTCAGCATGAAGCTATTCTTTCTGCTTTGTCTCACTTCAGACTTTGGTTCTTTTCCATGGAGTCCTATTTTGGTAACTTAGCCCAGTCCCCTCCTACTAGTATGGTTCTACTTTGTGCTCTAAGGATTTGCACTTTGGGGCTACAGCACAGCACTGTAAAGGGGCTTCCCAGGTTATTCTTGTCACCTCTTTCCATCTCTTCAACATAATCACTATCACCACGGTCTGAGTTATCTAACTACTCACAACTCAGACTTTTTCACAATTTTAATACCACAGATTAACATCACTAATAATTAACATTCACTTTGCTCTTTCTTTTTATTTATTTATTTTACAGATTTTTGCTATAGAGTGCATGCACTTGCTGGAGGGACAGAGAGTGACCGAGAGGCAGAAAGTGAGAAATCACCCTATGGATGGCCATGCTGCAATCCCTTCTCCTCTATTCTCCTCTTGGGATTTTGGGCGTGCACACACACACACCTGGCAAGAGTTTAAGCTGTTGGGTCCAGGACTCGAACTGCGGTTCACTACATGGGATTCGAGTGACGTAACCATTATGCCATCTGCTGGTCCCTTATTATGCTCTTCCTAAGTGTTATACATTCTGCTAAGTGAATTTACATGGATTATTGTCACTGAATTATCGCCATGTCCTTTGGGTACTCCCCAATTTAAATCAGTTAGGACAGTTCCATCTCTCTTGCCAGAGACTGGTGCAAATGACCCAAGTTTGGCCACTGAAGGGAAGTTTGTTGAGAGGCTCTTTAAACCATAGGAAGAAACTATCTCTCCTCTTCCTTCGGATACTGTTCTGTTTAGATGTGGTGGCTGGAACTGGTGCTGCTGATTTGAGAACACAGCCATCACTAAGCATGGCATGGCAGAGAGATGAAAAGAACAGGAACCCTTGCTGGCATCGTTGAGCACCTGAATCTACCAGCCCTGCTGCCTTAGAATTCTTTCTTAAAGAGAGATTTTTGCTATATGGTACATGCCATCTCCAGAGACACAAAGAGGGACAGAGAGAGAGAGAAACTGAGAAATAACTCCCTGGGAAGATGGCTACACTACAATCCCTTCTCCTCCATTCTTCTCTCAGGATTTTGGGCATGCACACACACACGCCTGACATGAGTTTCAAGCTGCCAGGTCTGGAATTCGAATGGCAGTCAGTCATATGTGAGTCCAGTGCCACAGACACCATGCCATCTGCTGGCCCTGGAATTCTCGACAAAGGGTATTTCTCATTTCCATAGCCAATTTGAGTTTCTGTTAGCAGTGGCTAACAGAAACTAATTTAGTATTTGTATAACTAAACTAAGTAGTATCCAAAAAGTCAGTAACAACAGACCACATTACTAAAACTCACTGAACTCAGGTGTCGAAACAGCTACTAATGGAAGATTTTTCTTCTTTCTGTAGGAATATATGACTTGGAATCCTATAAATTATACAACATGTAAGATAGGACTTTAACCTAAAAAAAATGCCCATTATTTTTGCTGATCAGCATGTTGATCAAATGTCACTTTTAACTACTGCTACTACGTTTCCTGCTTATGGAAAATAGTAGTTTACAAATAATTTGTAAAGAAGAAAGCAACTTTAAAAAGGTTATACTTCTTTGACTCTGTAGATAAAGCACAACTGCTGCAGTTGCGTATGTCCGAGCTGGGAGTTAATGTTCTACCACTCTCCCCTCTGGCCCAGTACTCAGATCTGGAGGGCATGTGCTATCTGGGACTTTCAGACAGAAATGCTGAAGGAAGACCAATGGGGTAAGGAAAACAAGAGAAATAAAGCCACTCTGGATAAAACTGGAAAAGATCCGTCTCATTATCTGGAAAGGACAGGATGACAAAGTTCCAGACATTTGAAGGCCCTTCCATAAAGATGTCACATAAGACAGTTTCCCGAAAGAAGGCTAGAAGTGACATTTAGCTTTTTAAATGAAAAGCAAAGCAGCTCTGCTGGTCTTGTCAGCTCTCTTGACATACAACGTACTAATTCAAGAGGTCCATTTCCTTGTTGACGATAATGACACAATACTTGTATTGAGTACCTAAAAGCCACTGACATTCTGTTTGCAAAGGACAAATAAAAATATGATTTATCACCCCATACCAAATGAAAATAAGTGTCAGCTGCCAAAAAAGCCTGAAAAATTTAGTATGTTAAAAATCAGAGAACTGACGAGTTTCTAAAATTTTAAACTAATTTTCCCGAAAGTTGAGAAGCATAAAAATTGGCTCTGCACATGCCATCCAAAATAAGCACTAGACATAGTGCTCAAAGTGCCCATAATCTGTGAATTCAAAGAAATGACACAGCCATTTATAAAGGCAAATGACTTCAAGTATGGGAAACATTTTGTGTGTTCAGCATACAATCGATACATTGTGGGCATTAAGCTGCCCTAGAAGCCTTCCAACATATCCCTGCTCCCACTCCAGCTGTAGGTCCTGGCTGGGTTCGAGTGCTCTTGTGTACTCCCATGGCCCTTTGGGCATTTTATTGCATAAGATCCGGCCCTTCCTAGATTCCTTCTCTATGTTACTGAATGAATAACTAAACAACTTTGCAAGTCAGGCGTAATTTCTAGAAATCATATAAACAAAGTTATATACAAGGCAAAAATATCCACCTTTTTTTTAGCCAAGGCATTAACACAAGATGAGGTGATCTCTTTACCACTCATGACACTTTAAGGGTGAGCAGATTCATCTATCTTTTCTTTTTATTTTTTTGCTATAGGATGCATGCACTTGTCAGAGACAGACAGAAAGAAAGGGAAAGTGAGAAATCACCCCCTCCCCCAGAAGGGATGGCCACACCACAATCTCTTCTCTTCTTCTCTTGGGATTTTGGGCATGCACGCACATGTACCCAGTGTGTTTCTCAAACCACTGGCATCAGGACTCCAATCACACAGCCAGCCATGGGAGATCCAGTCGCTCCAACCTCCATGCCACTTGCTAGCCCATATTTCGAAAGACCTCCAAGTAAGAAAATTACCTTGGCCTACTAGTTTCAATAATCACTAGGCACTCCTCTTTTCCAGTAATTTCATTCATTTATCTAGTCATTCAACAAATATTTATTCAGCATTTTCAGTATACTTGGTATTAGGGGCCTACGGATGGCATAGTGATTACATTGCTGGACTCCCACATGGGCAACCGCAGTCTGAGTCTTGGACTCACTGGCTTGAAACTCATGCTGGGCACGTGTACGTGCGTGCCCAAGATCCCAGGAGGAGAATGGAGGAGAAGGAATTGCGGCACAGACATTCCCCCATTCCCCCCGCCCGAGATGAAGGGTGATTCTCACTTTCCCTTTCACTGTCTTTGTCTCTCTCTCTGGTGAGTGCATGCACCCTAAGGCCAAAACCTCTACATCCCCCCAAAAGAAAAGTGTGTATATATAGATATAGATATAGATATAGATAGATATAGTTGGTACTATTCTTTTTTTTTTGGAGAGGTTTTTCGCTATAGGGCGTGTGCGCTTGCCAGACAGACAGAGAGAGACATAGAGACAGAAAGCGAGAAATCACCCCCCCAGAGGGGAGGGTCACGCCACAATCCCTTCTCCTCCATTCTCCTCTCGGGATCTTGGGCATGCACACGCACCCGGCGTGAGTTTTAAGCCACCGGGTCCGGGACGTGAACCACAGTCGACTATGTGGGAGTCCAGAGACATAGCCATTACGCTAACTGCTGGTTCCCTATAGTTGGTACTATTCTGAGAATACATCAGTGAAGAGAGGTGGAGATATGGAAAATAATAAACAATAAAATAACTAATAAGCAACAAATATTAAGTAGTGACATGTGCTGTGCAGAGATATAATTCAGGAGATGCAATATAAAGTGAGTAGGTGGTAACTATAGGTTAGGAGTTCAGGAATAGACTTTCTGAAATTGTGACCTTTGAGCTGAGACCTGAATGAACAAAACGACCAACCTTGCTGCCACCAGGGAGAAAGACATTTCAATGAGAGCAGTACAAATGCTCTCAGGTAGAAGTAAGCTCAGCTTGTTCGAGAACGGAGACAGCTGGTAAGGGACCAACACAGAGAAGGCAAGTGCTATGGGTTAAAGTGTGCCCACGCCCCACTCACATTTGACAATTTCCAGTAGCTCAGAATGTGACTGAATTTAGAGACAGAGTCTTAAAAAGCTAATTAGGATAAAATGAGGTCATTTGGGTGAGCCCTAATCAAATGTGATCAGTGTCCTCATAAGAAACGGTGTCCTTACAAGAAGTGGACACAGTGTAGTCCATTCTGCTGCTAATAACAAAAAATACCTGAAACTAGGTGACTTACAAAATAGAGGTTTCTTCAGTTCGTGATTTGGAGGTCCAAGGTGCACAGGTCGTATCTGGTGGGGGTCTTACTGAGTCCAGAGGCCTCACATCATGAGAGAGATAGCAGAGCATATCATCTACGTCCAAGAATCTCTCAGTTCTGGTCTCATTTCCTCTCCTTATAAATGCCCCAAAACACAGTCATGGGGATCCCCCTCTAATGACCTTAATTCTAATTGAGAAAAGGCCCCACCTTTCAACACCATAATTGGATCAATGTTCATCCTCTTAATATCTCATTATGACCAAATCTCCACACATGAATTTTGAGGGATATACAAACCATAGTAGACATAGACACGCAGGTGGATGACCATGGGAAGACACCAGGAGAAAGCGTCCATCTGTAAGCCAAGGAGCGAGCTTCAGAAGAAACCAACCTTGCCCACACCTTGATCTCTGACTTCCAACCTCTGGAACTGTGTCTGTTACAGCAACACACAACAGACTAAAACATTAGGTATGGTGGCTGTTTGTAGCAATGGGTGGAAAAATCCCCCTTCGGCTGGAGGAGCGTCTTAATGAACATTCATTATGAGTATAATGATAACATCCAGATAAAAGGTGGGGAAACAAATGGATTGAACATTCCAGTGGTAACAGGTATGTGAAGGCCTTAAGTGCTACCTCTTGCCAAGTGCCTATACAGTTTGTTGTTAAATTCAATTTTGTAGAAGTCATAAAACATAGCAGTAACATAACATTTTATTCTTTTACAACCACAATTTTGAAATTGTGATCACTTGAACAGAAAACAGGTGAAGTTCATCAAGCAAATCAGTAGAGTAGGTAAGATTAGAGGAAGAACATCTTTTAAACACATCTAGATCAGTGAGCCCCAAATAACATTTGCACTGTATTGCACCGTAGGGCTGAATGACTGTTTGCTGTGCTAATTAAACACATTCTTACTTATTCAAGTAGGTCTCCCAAAGATCTCAACTGAGGAAGTCTTCATTAGTATACCCTCACTGTCTGCTGCATGTACTAAAAATAGGTAAGGCTGCATCTCTTTTAAAGATAATGTACTTGTTAATTTTTCACCATTAAAACAAGCCTTTGTTGCAACTGGTGCAAGTTGGTGCTGTTTTGACTGTCCCACCTTACCCAGGGTTTGAACACAGTATGGAAGAGAAGTTTGGGGAATCCTTTCTTCTCTCCCTCTCTTTCTCTCTCTCTTTTTTTTTTAATTTAAAAATGCTGGGATTATCTTTTTCTTTCTTAGTCCTGGGCTATTTGCATGTTGTTGTTAGTAAGCCCTTCACTAGAGATGGCTGGGAGAGGCTCCAGGCAAGACCAGTAAAGCACAGAGAAATTAGCTGTGAGCAGTTGCCTTGTGATTCCAGGTAGCAGCATGGCAAACGGTTGTGTAAATACTCGTCATATGTTCATACATTTGCTTCTCTTCTTTTATGTCAATATGTTCATGAAAACATACCAGCTGTATGCATTTATATGCTATGAATATTAAATAAAGGCTTATTTCCAACCGTGGTGGTACAAAATGGCTACTAGCTTCAAGAAACTACCCTTGGTTTGGACAGTTGTCAATGCTCAAACATGGTGGTAACAAAAATAGTGAAAACTTTCTCTTCTGTTATTCAATCTGGGCATCCTCAGCTAGACTGAGACTGGAACAGTTCAATAATATTTTCCTAATGGGAACATTTCAGCCAATGTGTTACCAAGGAAAACCAATGATCATCTAGCTAATGAGTTTTGCCTCTCTCAAACTTCTCTTGAAAAATAGAAGGGTAAGCTTCCTGCACATATCATTCTTATAAAACTTTATTTCTGCTTTCAGTTTATCACTAAAATTAATTTTTTAAATAAAACACTCATTTGAGGAATAGCCAACAGGGATGTAACACATAAGAGATTTCCTGATTTTGAGTATTTCTCAAAATACAATAACCCTAACACCATCTAGATTCCCTTCTTAGGAGGCAGAGCATGATGAAATTAGATTCTCATAATTGTCATTGCCCCTATTTATTGTCTTTTTTCCCTTGAACCAAGGCTGAGCTAGCTGGGATCCATTGTCTCTCAAGCAGCTTTATTATAGATCAGATGCATTCCATTTCACAACAGGAATGCGGTTATTATAAAATGTACAAAGCTTATACTGTAACAAAGCACAGAATCTCTGGGCAAGAAACCACTTAATTTAGTAGTGGGTATAGTTTGTAGAGTTTTCTGATGTATATTAACTAAATTTAATATCACATAAGTTGATATTTAAGTCTTGAAATAAATTCCCAGTGAACATATTGTATTTATGTTGTCAAGACAAAGTACATTTTTAATGTGAAGCAAATATATGACCTTTGTATTTCTTATTGACATTCTTTAATTAACTAGATTTTATTGTTATTTCAGATCCTTCTGAATAGTAGCTCAGGAACGTTGAAAAACAGATGAACCCTTTCAGGTCTTCAGGGTACAGTGTTAACATACTGCCTCTTTAGTGATTAATATCATTTTGTATATCATTTAGTGCAGTGAACTGAGAAGTATCCTTACGAATACCCAGGGAAAAAAATGACGAGATCCCTAGCTCTCAGGACAAGGAGAATGTGGATAAATTTAGCAGTTAAAAGATTATGCAAAAAAACCTAGGATTACAACAGTCTTTGAAAGTATGCTCATTAACAAAGGCTAAATGTGCAAAAATTAAAAGAACTATGGTTCGTTGGTGGATAGTGGTTGATGACTCACTGGTGGAAGAAGTTAAGAGATACTTGGGGCCCAATAACCTGAATGTTTAAAACTTCATCCACTCTTTACAACCACAGTAGCCTTTGCTCATTCTATTTCCCAAGGCAGATCTATGCACCAAGGACACAGCTTGTCAATGCATACTTTCTATTGTGTCTTCTTAAACATCCACATACTGATGTGACTCCAAATACAGAAGACTGAACCACTGAAGCAGTATCATAGGAGTAATTTTTTATTGGGTTATCAACCACGTGTTTACCTGTGCTTCATTCTACCCAGGCTGTCACCGGAAGGGTCCCCATGCTTCAAAATAGTCCCAGCCCTGCTCTTTCTCCCATATGACCCATTTCTAAAGTATCCCCCCTTAATCTGTGGGGTTGTGTCCTAAGACACCTAGTGGATGACTGAAACTTTGGATAGTACTAAATCCCAAATACACTATGTTTTCCCTATATGTACATACGTAAAATAAAGTTAAATTTATAAATTAGGCACAGGAACAGATGATGAGCAACAGGGGAAAAATCATAAAATACACTAATAAAATGATGTAAATGTGGTCTGTTTCTCAAAATATCTTATTGTACTGTACCGTAGGTAACTGAAACTGGGGAAAGTGAAACTGGGGATAAGGGAGGACTAATGCATCTAGACAAATGCACATCCTTTGCCCACTTTTGGCAGCGCAGCTGTGCCCAACACGGTAGCACTATGTTGGTTCCTTATCTAAGCAGTTAGTCACTCAGCTTCTTGTCCTCTGTATCTCTCAGACCCTTGTCCTTTGTGTTTCCAAACTGCAAAGAATATATATCAACTCTCTAAAGAGTCCATTTAAAGCCCTCAGATGTTGTAGAGGTTAAGGTAGCTGGATTCCACATGACTGACTGCATGGTTGGAGTCCCGGGACTTGGGGCTTGAAATACATGCCAGGTGTATGTATACAAAATCCAGAGAGGAGAATGGAGGACAAGAAATTGCAGTGCAGCTATCCCCTTTTGGAGGGTGATTTCTTAGTTTTCCTCTCTCTTTCTTTCTGTCTCTCTCTGTTGAACACATGCATTCTATAGCAACAACAAACAAAACCAAACCAAAAAAGCCCACTCTCTGGACTTGAGGTGGAAAAGGTAACATATTCCACCCACAGTCAATATAGAAAAATTACAAAGTATAGATAAGTATAATAAAGTCATTAAAAATCTTTGTACTCCCAATACCCACACATGGATATCCCTTACTGTTCATAATCTGTCACATAAACTTCCAGACATTCCTATCAAATATGTTTATGAGAACATCTTTTGCTCATACTATTATAAAATTATAATACAAACACATGGATTCCACACTCAAATAAAACATGGGGCATTATTAAAGGGCAATTTAAAAATAAATTCATACTATTTAAATAGAGATTGCTTTCAAGTAGATTTTCTAAAAGGTTATCTTCTGCAATTCTGCAAATAGTCTTTTCCTGTCAGGTAACTCCAAATACAGTAGGTAAGGCACCTTGTACTAAATTTTAGAGAATAATTCTATATTTAATCCAAGGCAGAGACTTAGTCTTTTATAGTGGTAATAGAATTTAAGAACAGCTTTTATACAACATTTAGGTACAAAAAAATTTTCAGGATCAACTAGAACACATGTTAAGATTTGAGGACACAAAGCTACATCACAGTTCAGAGAACCTTTCTTTTCTAAATATACATGAATCAGTAAGATAAAGAACAAAATGGAAATGTTCAGTTGCCAAAAAAGAAGTTGTTCTGAGACATCAGAAAAGATTTTCTTCCGTGATGATATCAAGTTTTTAAGCTTTGTGCCAAATACTGGGAAAGTAACCTTATGTGTGCAAAATGATTAGTTATTAAATGCTGGGCAGAAAGAGGGTCTATGTTCTCTGTGGATATGCAGATCAGACCCAGAATTCACCTGGTCAACCGAGCCCTAAGTTTCCAGAAGACACCCGATATCCCACAATACCTAACAAATCTGCCAACTCCTTGTCCACACTGACTACATACCAGGTACCCCATTTTATAACTAAAAAGGATTTAAAATTCATGAAGCTTGTTGAAAGCTCAACTGTCACATTCTACTCATTCTGAAGTGTACGGGAAAAAGAGCAGAACAGACATTTCAACTGAAGCCATTATTGTGCTTGAATAACCATATTCCATTAAATTGCTAATAAACCTACCAGAAGATGTTGATCACATCAACCATACAGTTGCATTCCTTTCCTTTATACCAATTTGCCCATTTTCATTCTATGCAGTATTATTCTTCCTGTGTCCTTTATTTCCAGGGTTGCCCAGAATTCAAAGCACTTATTCAGTAAGTGTGTAATCCAGTTTAGAATGCTGTTAACAGAATTCTTTAGAGAAGATCATGGAAAAAGAAAATCACTTATTTTGGGATCATTGACCAATTTTAAGGGGAAACACACACTTAACCAGTTTAAAGGAAAAGGTCAGGATCCATGAGGTATGAAGGAAAGAGGGAAAGTTTTTCCATAGTTTTCCAACATTCCTTAAAAATAAAAACAAGCCCAAGTATGGAAAGGCAAGGTCCTGGTTCTGTTGTACTAATGGTGATTGACATTACACTATTCATAGGAAGTTAGAAAGCAAAGGTTTTTTTCCTTAATACCAGGGCAGTTTTGGCTTTTTTTCCCTTCATTTATTCTGGTGTTCAAAGCTGAACCTTATAAATCTTAACTCAGTCTTTCAGAACAAAAAGTAATACTAATATACAAGGACTGAATGCTTTGAAGTTTGCTTTTCACTAGCATAACTAATGATCTATTATAAAAGGTATATGGTACCACTATTGTAATTATGGTGTAAACTACTGAAAACAAATGAAGCTGGGACCAGCAGCTAGTGTAATGGCTGTGTCGCTGGACTCCCATGTAATCAACCGTGGTTCGAGTCCTGGACCAGGTGGCTTAAACTCCTGCCGGGCGTGTGTGCGTGCGTGCCCAAGATCCCAAGAGGAGAATGGAGGAGAAGGGATTGCGGGATGGCCATCTTCCCTGGGGGGTGATTTCTCGCTTTCTGTCTCTCTGTCTCTCTCTGTCTTTCTGGTGAGCACACGCGCCCTATAGCAAAAAACTCTCAAAAAAAATAAAAAAGGAAAAAAACCAAACAAACAAATGAAGCTGAACACACTTATGGAATTAGGCTTCATTTTAAAAATGAATATATTATTTACACTATCTGATGACTCAAGTAGTTTATTTTCCATTTAAAGAGTAATTGGAAATGATGGGGAAAAAAAGTAAAGGGAACAAATGTCAACACTTCAGTATTTTTTCATCAAACAGGAAGCAATTACTTTCTTGTAATTTTTTCCTATTCTCTATCCATCTTAGAGCTTTACAGGAAAGAACAGCTCTCCCCAAATTCAGGGTATCAGATCTTGTCTTATATAGACCGTTTTCCAGCAGGCAGAGTTGCAGTAGCTCTTTTATTCCCCATAGGGCAACCGGTTTGGAATGAACTGTCAGTACAGAAAGGCTTTTTCACCAGCAAAAATGAAACTGAGTAAAAGTAAAATTCACTTCCTGGATTACTTTTTTTTTTTTTCGCTATAGGGCGCATGCGTTCGCCAGACAGACAGAGAGAGACATAGAGATAGAAAGCGAGAAATCACCCCCCAGGGGGGATGGCCACGCCGCAATCCCTTCTCCATTCTCCTCTCGGGATCTTGGGCACACACGCACACGCGCCCGGCATGAGTTTTAAGCCACCGGGTCCAGGACGTGAACCACGGTCGACTACGTGGGAGTCCAGCAACATAGCCATTACGCTAACTGCTGGTTCCCGACTTCCTGGATTACTTTATGATTATAAAAATATTTGTGTCTATCTTTTTAGGGTGACCAAGATTAGGTACAGTAAAATAGTTTCTCCTGCCTCTTCCTCTCTGAAACACCTTCCTGAGAGCACATAAAAACCAACTATAAATCATGCACAAAGCAATAGTAGAACAGAAGTAAATGCTAAGGCAACAATAATATGATTCAAGAAAAATAAAAATGAGTAATACTCTAATATAAAAAGCTGTGAAATTACAGTAATTTCACAATTCATCAGGAACAGCAAAACACACCATTACTTAAATATTTATTGATCATCTAATATGTGGCAAAGCTAGCTATGCATATATGTGTGCTAAACTTCCGGACTGGAGAAGTACCTGAAAGGGAACTAGCACTTAATCAAGGAATATGAAAATCAGAAGAGATCTTAGTGGTCCTACAGATAAGGTGGCCAAATCCTACTTAGTTTAAGGAACTTTCTTCAGTCATAGGGGCAGGAGAAAATGAGAACCCAAGTCTCCTTCCTGCTTTTTGATTTTTTTTTTTTTTCAAGAGTACCAGCACATGAGAGAGAGGACTATATTTAAAGTAGCACAAAACATGTGCATGAACGTTCTCAACATGAATGTCAGGTAATACAGTAATTAGGCTAATTCTTATAGGTGACTCAATGGGCTTCATTCCACTATTTCAAACTTACTTTGCATATTGCCATTTACAAAGTACAAAAATAAAATATTTTTTCCAATACATACGGGTAGGTGTCAAATTTTGAAAAGCAGAAACAGATCAAAGAAGTTCATGAGGGTGAATCACATCTACCCTACTAAAGGCCAGATGATAGAGCAGGTGTAAATTATTAAAAGAGTGGTCAATTTGTATCTCCTCCTCTTCTCCTCAGTCTTCCTCCAAATATGCCAAATGCAAATCCTTGATAGGTACCCTGTCTATGGGGCCGGGGGTTCTTTTAAACAAGTGGAAATCCTGGCAAATGAAGTAAGCAGCTAGACAGCTGTTTTGTGACATCACTAAGCCAAGTGTAACAGGAGAAAGTGGAGAAAGTGCCCTACGTTTATCTGAAAACCCGCAGAAAAGTTATAGTGACAGATAAAAGAAAATAATGCATAGTCAAAATTTGAAATTAAAAAAAAAAAAAAGCCTCCAGAGGCAAATTTCAAAGAGCTTTGCCATTTCCAAATTTCTTAATGTGCTTTAAATGAAAAACTATGTCTTAGGCCAGACATACAGATACTAATGGGATGTGTTGAGCTTAAGTGATTGCTCTATTATCTGTGAATAAATTATTTTCATTATGGTTTATCTGTACAACTTTGCTTTTAACCTCAAGGGAAGAACTTTATGGTAGGAGCTGTAAGAGCCTTATAAAGAATTATCGAATCCATATTTTTCACAGATGAACAAACGGAGGCCCAGATGAACTTCAGAGTCAGGATGAGGTCCATTTTAGAGCTCTCTCTTCTGTCATCCAGAGCATTGAGTGGTGCTTTTTATACCATATCCACAGCCTTGTCTTCTGAATGTGATGTTTTGCCCATCACTTTGGTTTTTTCTTTATACCCTTAAGCATATTTATGAGGTTTTATGATAGCTGCTTTAAGGTCCTTGTTGGATTCGGAAACATCATCTCTATCACTTACATGTCTATTTCTATTGAATTCATTATCTCCTGGGTATGGGTCATATTTTTCTTCATCTTAATTTTTATCAGATTCTGGACATTGTAAACTTTTACATTATTGGGTGCTAGATTTTGTTATATTTCTTTAAAGAGTGTGAGCTTTTTGTTTTGGTATGTCAGATAGATCTGATCTCTTTAAAGATTACTTTTACCTTTGTTATGGTGAGTCCAGAGCAGTCTTCATTCTGGTATAAAGATTCTGGGGCCTACCTCCAGTGGCACAGGCAGAAGGGGGTACTGCTGTGCAATGCTAGAGGCCATACGGAAAGGCTCCCAGGTCTACCCATGATCCTGGCTGGGTGCAGGGCTGGGATGAATACTGTGGCCTGAAGATCCTGCTGAGGGTGTCTGTCTCTCATGAAACAAACAAACAAACTAACTAACAAACAAACAAACTTAACAACTTAAACTTAAATAAAGAAGATTCCTGTGAAGACCTGGCCATAGTGATGGTGCAGGAGGTAGCTCACCACTCTGCAATGCTGGAGCCACATGGAAGACCATGCTTCAAATCCTATGTCAACCAGAAACGCACTGGGCATCTGGATACATGCCTGTGATCCTGGCTAGCTGGAAGGCTGCAGTGGATCGCAGCATGATAAAACTCTTTACAGGATGCTTTTTTTTCTCTCTCTCTTTCTATCTTTTTTTCCCTCTCAAGAAATAAAATAAACATTAACAAAGATTCTTCAATAATGTAGTGATTTACCCCTCATTACTAAGGCAGGGCTCCTCCAAGGCTATATCCAAAGTTCTGGTTCTCAGAAGGTCTCTCCAATCTGACCTGTGGGAATGAGAACTATTCTTACCCCTGTGTGAGTTCCTGGACTACCAGACCTGTCTTTGGCGGTTCTTTCTCTAGTCTTGGATAGCTACTATTATACATACACAGATAAACGGTCAGCCAAAGATCCAAGTTGCAGTTCTGCAGATCTTTGGGATGCTGTCTCCATAGTCCCCTATCTCTAACACTGTGCAAATTCTACCATCTTGGTTTCAAATTCTTACCAAATTCTATTGGTGTTCCTCCATCTCAGCAAGACCACCGGGCTCTGTTCTGTTCTCTCTCTGTGTGTTCTGGAAACTGTCTCCACACAGTAAGATGGGGTAATTGCAGATTTGACATCATTGGTTGCTGTTTCCTCTGGGATCACAATCCTATGTTTCCTGTTGTGCACTGCCTGAAAATTGTTTTTATATAGTTGGTCCAGGTTTCTGTTTACAGCAAAAGGGAAATTCCTGTAGCAGTTAATCTTTCATGGACAGAAGTGAAAGGCTCTACACTGTTACTTTGCTTCCCTAACAACCTTTGTGACAGCATTATGTAATTTCCCAGAATTTGAGACAGTGGCTTTTTCTCATTAAAACAATGAGGACCAAGATCTCTCCCTGCCACCCAACAAATAAATGAGTAGTCTAGCAAGTACTTTTTAATAACAACTGTAGTGGTTCTCGATGCTCTTGGTGATGTTGGCATAGGGGTAGCAGTGAGTGTAATACAATTTCTTCAGGATTTATTTCAATATTACTTTAAACACTGTTCTCTGATATAGCTGTTAAGTCCTATAGCGGTGGCAAGCTAATTAAGGAAATCATTTGTAACTGTACAGCAGTCTGTCTCTGGACTGTGTCTGGGAGATGAACCTATAGCAATGTGATTAATAAGGAAATCTAACCATTATATTAAAATTAATAGAGACCCAGAAGCAAAGTTAATAATCACGGCTGATTCTTTCCCTCTGCAATATCTATTTAAGCTCCTTCATGAGGCAGCCTCAACCTGTCTGGTACCTTTTGCTGAAGGACTGACTCAAAGTCATTGGCACTGAGAAAAACAGCTGGAAACACAGAAGCAGAGCTATAGCCAGGGAGCTTTTCTAAATTGAAGCAAAAACAAATTCAGAATGACCTGGGGAAAAACATTCCATTAACGCCTGGTGAAGAAAACCAGGCTTCTCTTAGAGGAAAATAAAGGATTAGCAAAACAGGTACTAAATTATAGCATAATGGCTGTGTTCTTTAATAATTTGCTTTTAGGAGAGGTACTTCATTTTAAAACACATTTTTAAAAATATTATCAAGTTGGAAAATGTGCTATCCTCTACTTCAGATAACTTTGCCCCTGGGAAATCTGTGTGTTTGGACCACAAGGCCTTAACCAAGGCACGTCTTACCTGATGGTAATGTACTCTACAGTCGGGCCAGCCTGGTTGATGGCGGTCCAGATGAACAGTCAAGCTCACAGACATTGGAATCAGCCAGCTCTCATTTTGAGTAACTTGCCCACCAACCAGCAGCGATCTGAACAGCAATCTTAGATCTTTGGCTGGGTGTCCATCTGTGCATAGACTCCACCACTTGCATACTAGTTGTGTGAGCTGACCATGAGTTAGTACCGTCTCTAACTTTTTAATAGCAACTGTCTAATAGGGTTATTGTAATGATTAAATGAAATAAAGGCTGTAAAAGCCTCAATACAAAGCTTGACATATAGCAAGAGCTCAATTTTAGCTATTATTACTGTTAGAACTATTGTTAAGAAAAAACAAACTCTCTGCTGAATGCTGGCCTTACATAGCTATACAAGTTATATAGGACCGGCAGGTGGAATGGTGGGCAAGGCACTGGACTGCCACATAGGTGACCACAGTTCAAGTCTTGGACCTGGCGACTTGCTTTCTCACTTTTCCTTTCTCTTTCTTTCTGTCTCTCTCTGGTCAAATCAACAATAAATAAATAAATAAAATTAAAATAAAGAATTCCTAAAAAAAAAAATAAAGTCATATAAGTAGGATTTTTTTTTATAAACTATGATGTTACAGAAATAATCTAAATGAGCAATGAGAAGTAATTCCATAAACATAATTTTAATCTACGTTTCATTATTTTTCTAGAGAAATAAAACTACAGTCATGGAAGGAGATGAATTAATTTGCCCCACTTCCTCACCCCTCGCTTCCATTTCTCAGAGTGTTGTCCAGAATCATTAGGGCCTTCAGTAAGGTATAAAATGAGAGTCTATGTGAAAAAATTCACGAAAATGTTATTATAGGAATCCACAGACATTTCCTTTTTAACTGATCTGGATGAGGCACTCAGAAAAATCCTATAGATATTAACAGTCTCAGACAACCGATGGCTCTCTGAGAAATAACAAAAAGAAGAAAGTGTCACCTTCCTTGTGCTCCCAAGGAAGCTATTTTTATCTCCTTTCTATATAGAGTATTTGGTTTCCTTACTGATAGCTGAACTTTCTACGGTCCCACTGCCCCAGGATTCATTAAAAGGAATTCAGAGAAACACGTCTAAAGGTTATGCAGCAAAACTGTGAAGTTTACAAGCTTTGGAAATGAACAGCTTGGTTTGAAACCTTGTTCTGATAGTTGCTAGTTGGTGGGCAAGCTACTTCTACTCTTAACTTCATTTCCTCATCTATAAAGTAGATAGATATTAAGAGTCATTTTTACCACACAGGGTTGTTAGGCTCAGTAAAATGGTAAACATAAAGCACTTAGCATGTGTCCTACTCACTAGACAGTCATTAGATGTTATTTAGTCATTTTAGTTCAGGAGTCTATATAATCCAACAGAAAAAACACTTCAGAGTTGGGACCAGCAGTTAGCATAATGGCTGTGTCACTGGACTCCCACGTAGTCGACTGTGGTTTGAGTCCTGGACCAGGTGGCTTAAAACTCACGCCGGGCGTGTGTGTGTGTGTGTGTGTGTGTGTGTGTGTG
>NW_006159743.1:888922-913097 GCF_000334495.1 Tupaia belangeri chinensis | reverse complement strand
CCATAAAGAAAAAAAAAAAAAAAAAAAAGAAAAAAAAGAAAAAGAAAAACAAAAAACAAAAAACTTCAGAGCCCTGATGTGTTCCTTCCCTCACTACTGATTTATTATTCGTCTACTAAGCAGATGTGTGCTGGCATTGTGTCAGACCTGACAGTCTTCATTAGAGACTCTAAGTTACGTGAGGACAGAATCTACTCTCATGTTGATGGATACAGCACCAGGTACTAGGACTGGCACTGTGTCTATAACGAAGAAGAGGCTAGTAAGTTTTCATGGAATGAGTACATGAGTAAGGGATAAATGAGTGACAGGACACAAGAATAACTAAAATGAATTCCTCAGAAACTCATATTCTAGCTGGAGTTAGAATTAGCTCCCCAAAAGGAAACAGAGAGGGCTCGCAAGAGAATTTCAGGCAAAAAAAAATCACTATCAGTAAATGCCAAAAATTTCTATTACAGTTAAGCTAATACAATTCAGTGATCATGGCAAAAAAATGCATAATCGAACTTGGCCTTTCTCAAGAACCTCTTTAACAGCTAACAAAACCCAGAAGCATCTTTATTACTTACTGCAGAAAAAGCAGCTCTAGTCAATTTCATCTCTGAAGCCCAAGAATGGAAAGGAATATATTGTCACATATCCTTCTGTGTTAGATCAAGCCCAGTCCTGCCCCAACTTCCTTGTCTATTTGCTGGTGGTTAGAGCGTCAATCACCCCATCTCTCTTCTCCCTACCTTCTAGCTAATTAGGAAGAGACATGACAAATGGGGACTTGGTATCAGCTTTATCCAGGGTCTCCTGGTAATGGAGAACTGGTGAGATCTCCTACCTTCCAGTTAGGATTGAACACAGCCTGACGTGCAGGCAGGGTGAATTTGAGTTAGAAACCCAATGGCACCAGCCTCTACTTTACCCACCTGTCCTAAGGCATTCCACAGAGTAGCAGGAAACAGAGGGCAGAACATACTCTGCTGAACAAACAGAAGAATGTGGAATCTGTTTCCTACTTTTGAGGCAAAGTGACCTGCCAGTCCATTCGACAGCACAGCTGACTAAGAATATTAGCCATTTCTTCATATGAATAGAAAGATCAGAAAGGCTCACTGAAATGGCCTCCTTTAAGGAAATACGAGGAAAAGAGAGAAAGGATCCTTGCCTCCTGCACTCCATGTGCGACTGTTTATTCTGGAGAGACAGGAAAGGGAAGATGTAAAGGAAGTAAAAGATTGTGGGTATATTTTGGGACTTCTTTTCAACTTGCTTCTTATTGCTCCTATCCTGTTTTTGGATGAAACAGATGCTTGTCCTTCTGCTATAGATAACAAAAAGCCAAGTCTTCTTTATACAGACCTGTTTTCTTTCTTTTTTTTTTTTTAAGAATTATTTATTCAATTTTATTCATTTATTAGTTTTCTTCAATTTGATCAGAAAGAGACAGAGAGAGAGGAGAGTGAGAAAGCAAGCTGGCAGGTCCAGGACCTGAACCACGATCAGCCACGTGGGAGTCCAGCACCTCAACCACCATGCCACCTGCTCGCCCCCAGACATGATTTGTTTTATCTGTGTATAATAGGAAATACTAAGTTCCTGGCACAAAGCTCCTGAAACCCTTGGCATTTCCTAAGTTCTAAGGGTATCTTTTGTTATCCATAACAAGTACTTTTAGATTATACTTGAATTTATGCTAATGATGACAGAGTAGAGTCCCTAGACAGTCTCAGGATGAGGTTGATCACCAGAAGGGTTAGAGTATTAGAGGGTTGGAACTTTTATTCGCACCCACTAACCTCTAGCAAAGTGTGTGTGTGTGGCGGGTGGAGACATGGAGGGGGTGCCTGGAGATTCAACTCTGTAAGAACTCTTGAACAACAAGATTGGATGAGCTTCAGATTTGGCAAGGTGCTGAGAGGGTGGTGTGCCTAGAGAAGGCAAGGAAATGCCATGCCACCCTCATACCTTGCCCTGTGCATCACTTCCATCTGGCCATTCTTAAATTGTATCCTTTCTAATAAACTGGTCAAAATATGTGTTTCCCCAAGTTCTACAAGCCATTCTAACAAATTACCAAGTGCAAGGACGGGGCGGGGATGTCACAGGAATTCCTGATTGATAGCCAGTCACTAAGAAGGTTGAGAGACACAGACTGTGATTGGCATCTAAGTGGGGGCAATCTCGTGAGATCACTTATGGGGTCTGATGCTAACTCCAGGTAGGTCGTATCAGAATTGAACTGAACTGTAGGATGTCAAGCTGGTATCAGAGAACTGGTCAGTACAGTGAAAACCCCACACTTCAGTCTTGGAAATGTTCTATGTAACACTATAGAGAAATTGTTTTTGTCCAAATCTTAGGAATGGACCGATGCTAGCTGATAATCCACGCACAAAGAAACTTCAATTCATATACCCTAAAACCAAAGTTATTTTATTATTTGTCATATAAGCAATCATCTGGGGGAAATTAAATGGGTGTACAGCTCTCAAGCAGTCCCTCTTGGAGACAACGCAAGGCAACAATACTGCCCAAATTCAACAGATGCTGTTCGGAGATTTTATTCTGGTCATGGAAGTCTACATATAATATCTTATCTATCTTTGAAATTGTATCTGTGTCAGCCTTGTTAAAGAAATAGACCTGTGGGGCTGTGGAGGCCCACTTTTTTTTGTTTATGTGTCCAGTTGGACTCAACATTTTTTTTTTTTCTTTAGAGACTGTTGGCTTTGTTTGGCTGTACCAAAGTCACTTGTTCAGCAATAAAATCTTGAGCTCACTGGCACTATTTATCAAAACTAGTAAGGGAGAGGGACCAGCAATTGGTGTAATGGCTATGTCACTGGACTTCCATGTATTTAACTGCGGTTCAAGCCCTGGACTCGGTGACTTAAACTCGTGCCAGGCGTGTGTGTGGGCATGCCCAAGATCCTGAAAAGAGAATGGAGGAGAAGGGATTGTGGCGTGACCATCACCTTGGGGGGTGATTTCTCATTTTCTGTCTCTCTGTTTTTCTGGTGAGCGCACAGACCCTATAGAAAAAACTTTTAAAAAAAATTAAAAAAAAAAAAAAAAACGAAAACCAAACAAAAAACAGTAAGGGAGGATTGCCTGAAGAACACAGTCTACTATTCTGAAAATTCTAAACTGTATATTTGAATCAAGAGAGTTCACCTTTGTAATAATAAATTACATGAATTGTACCTATTGTAAATGTGGTAGATAATGCTATTTATGTCATCATACACTGTTCACATGGTATCCCCAAGAGGAAATTCTTCTCTGTGCTTAGCAGTAAGCACACTTTCATTTCTTAGTAACTGATTTGCTTATTTTTTGGGTCTTCATAGACTAGACCAGCTCTCAGGTTTAACTCTTTATCCTGGAAGACAAGAAGCTTAGAGTGGAGAACCAATCCTGTGGCCTAGTGGTTAAGGGAGCTGGATCGTACTGACTGTGTGGTTCAAATCCTGGCTCCAGCAGCTTGACAAACAGGCGGCGCATGTGTGTGTGTGTGTGTGTGTGTGTGTGTGTGTGTGTGTGTATGTGTGTCCAAAATCCCAATGGGATGGAGAAATGGAGAAGAAATTGCAGTGTGACCATGCCCCTTGGGGAGTGCTCCCTCCATCTCTCTTCCTCTCTGGTGAGTGCTCATGTCCTCTAGAAGAAAGTCCCCCAAAACTTAAGAGTGGAATTTCTGACCTATTTGTAATAGAGTATGTCATTTATACTGTTCCTGGCTCTACTAAATGGCGATTCTTACTTTATTTCTTTAGTCATTTTGGACTGATTCTACTTTGTAGTTTATATATCTAAGCTCCCTTCTGCAGTATGATGGTGCATAAATGAGAAATGTAAAAATGTAAGCTGAGATAATAATACAAATCATGCCCACGATATGATTACTTCTTCAAAGATGTAGTAGGGAAATGTCTAGGGTTCCTACAGCTTAATCTACAATGCCAGAATGGGATAAAAAGTGAACACTTCTGGGTGCAGTAGATGAATACCCTCTTTCTTCAGTAAATTTTGGTGCTGCACAGAAACAGACTTAAGGTCCTTAAAAGTGGTTATGATAATATAGTCGACACAGTCAAATAATAAAATTACAAAAATTTCTTTCTTTTTCCAAGAGCCTAGAGCTCCAAAGAGAAGGGAACCTACTATGAAAAATGGAAATTCATGAGGAGTGAAATCTTCCATTGACTCTTTTACCTGAATTTATTCTCTTTCTGGGAGCACATAAATCAGATAAAGATAGCTTAAGCAGAATATACAAAATAGCATGGATAGGATAATTTTGGACACTGGAGGTGGTATGAGAGGAGGGTGGGAAGGGACAGAGGGTCAGAAAGAGGGATGGAAATAATTCTAGCAACTAGAATTGGAAATTTATTTTTTTTTGTAATGTGCATGATTGAGTCACTATGCAGTGTGTACTGGATGGGAGATTGCATTTTGTGTGCTGTGATGATGCCTAGGGAAGGAATGTAAATTGAGTTACAAAAAAAAGTTTCAGGAAAACAAAATGTATCTATTCAATGACTGCAATAGGATATGTAGCCCCAGTTAGGTGCTAATTTATAGGATGCGTAAAGTTAGACTTGTGCTCATGGAAATGTGTGTGTCACATGTGTTTGCTAGGAGGGTATTTGGATTGATGAGGGTCTTTGGTGATTCAATAAAATGTGGGGGGGGAAATGGTATAGAAATAGATAACAGAGACAGTGTGGGAGGAGAACAGGAGGTGGCAGAGGGTAAGAGAGAGGGAACCAAGGATGGGGGAGAAAAAGCAAAACATACAGAAAACAAGAAATGGAAGATCATTTGCTGACAATAACATGTTTGTTGATGTGCTTGATTGAGACAATATACAGTGTACTCTGGATGGAAAAAAACAAACAAACAAACAAAAAAACTCCCAATCAACTATGCATGACATATAGTACTGTCTGAAGCTGGAATAACAAAAAGTTAGTAAAAGATTAGTGCTAAACACTTGAATAGTGAGTTTATGACTCAAATTATGAGCATCATATTCTATTACTGATACTAGAATAAACTGATAGTAAGTTTTTAATGTATTTGGAGAATTTACAGAAGTAATTAAAAATTTGACAATTAAAAAAAATAGCATGGATAATGTTACTATAAAGAAAAAGAGTTGCATTGAAGTTGAAATATAATTTTACCTTGAATTGTACAAGAAGCAGCATTTGAGCTATTGATAAGTCCGATCATTCAATTATAAAATCAGATATTTGGTTCTATGTGAACTTTTTTAAAAAGAAATACTATTACTACTATCTTACTTGAAAGAAAATCTTTTTTTTTTTCTTTTTTTTGCAAAGGGCACATGTGCTCTCTGTGAGTAGGAGTGAGAATTCATCCCCTAGTGGGGATGGCCATGCCACAATTCCTTCTCCTTTATTTCTCTTTCTTCTTGGATTTTTGGGCACACAGACATGCACTGAGTGTGTTTTTCAAGGCATCAGGTCCAGGACTTGAACCACACAGTCAGCCATGTGGGATCCAGCTCCCCTAACCACCGCAGCACTGGCTAGCCCAGAAAATAGTTTCATAAACTGTTTTGCACCTAGTTTAAAAAAAATGTGTCCTAAAAATACAGCCTTTCAAAAACTTGTCTCATTTTTTTTCTTCCAGCTATAGTCTAAGTGTGAATTTTTTTCTTCCATCAGTCTTCCACCTAGAATAAGTAAGACTATTTACCAGTTCTTTTGTGGACAAAGTATTCTTTAATAAACAATATATGTGAATTTCCCACACTCTTTTAGCCTCAGATTAATTTGATAGTTTCTTCTAAAATCTACAGTTTCAGTTACAAATACTAAGACAGTGCCTTGTGGATTTTTTGCTACATACAGCTGACCTAAAGTTTCGTTTCTAGAAAACACAATTAACAAAAATCTTTTCAGAATTCTCATTTTTGCTCCAAAAATATTAGTTTAACCTCCACAGATACCATTTCTCTTAAGAAAGCAGTGTATGTACCCACCAGAGAAGTGTCTGTTCCAGGTGATAAGAAGGGATCTGTGTGTGTTGGCTGTGGGCTCCGAGCCTCCCTCACGGCCTACTCATGTACAGTCTGGTGAGTAATGATAGGAGGTTTGAGGCGATTTTTCCCTTGGACATGTAAACTCCTCAGTTTACCAAATAGAATTGAAGGAAAAAAAAGTGAAATGAAACAGAATAGTCATATCCAAGAAAAATCTGAGAAGCAGCATTCAAAACGTGCAAGACACACTGTACTTAAAATGTACTTGAAGGTTCATTTCTGTAAGGGCCGCCTAAACATCTCGAAGCTCTACTCTTCAGGAATCTTATTTCCAGGCACAGTGTCCTGGAGCATTTGCAATTTTTCAACTGGAACTCTCAGCACTTTACTTTAAAAATAGTCTGAAGTCCGAAACTGAAATACTGATCTATTTTTTTTCAACCCCCAAGTTGCTCCTTAGTCAAAATAACATTGAACATTTCTGAACAAAGGATTCTTCAGGCTGGCTGTGGTTCAGGCGAGCCCTAAACTGATTAAAGGGAAAATAAGTTCCTCACAAAAGAAAAAATTATATGTCTATCTTCAGTTAGAAAAAGATCTGCTTTTTTCCCTAATGATGAATTATGTATTAAATCAGTTCAGATTTTACGTTGGACCATTAGCCTGTAATTTAACATAGCTGTGAAGATAAATAGATGTTTCAGTTTATTTTATGTAAATTGTTAACTAATTCAGTGGGTAGAATATATAAACTAAAGTTTTCCTCATGAGATTACCTTAAAATAAATACAGGTTGTACTTTTGGCAAATTTACATTTTAACAATATAATTCCCAACAATAAAACACATTAGTTGATACAAAGCCATTTCCATATCTTAAATCTTAACTATATTCCTCCTTGTGCAATTTTAGTAGGATAAGAAATCTATGTATAACTAGTTTTTTACACCTTTCCACAATATTTTTAAACTCACATGAAACAACAAAAAAGGGTTTATGGAATTTTTCTTTAAGAACTAAATATTGTATTTCATGAATAAAAACTAACCTGAAAAATTCTGATCAACATGACAACTCAGAAATATTAAGCACTCCATGACCTCCAGCTCTAGAATCAACTTCTTGGAGGATGCTACCCATTCATAATGACCCCCTATAAGTGAAACTTGTGCCTACAAGTAGGTGACCGACCACGAAAGCCCACATTCAACAGGTACTGCTAAGCTTTGTGTGTCCTTACCATAGCTGACTGCCATCAAACTGCCATCCAAAACTGCTTTAGGGAAGCAGTTCCTCCGCAATCTTTTCAACAGATTCCCTGTTTTAACATCCACCTGTGTTACTGCAGAACAGTCTGACCCGGATTGAGCATGGAGCAAATAACACTGACTGCAACTCCAGACAGAAAAAAAATAGGAGTTAATTTTCCAGACTCTCTTGAGAATACAGAGCCTGTCTGCTGAAACTGAATCCAAGAGTTCAATGATATTGTAGACTCAAGTATTTCTTTATACTCCACGTAATAGCTTTTCCGTTCTTGGTGTTTTATAACACACTTCTGAGGTATGATTTAGAAAGTGAAGGAAATTCTGTCTCCTTCCCTCTTTCTTGCCCTATCTCAAGCTGAGTTACATAAAAGTTAACAACTGCAAAGTGAAACTCTAACAGAAAGCCACAGAAGTTCCATATAGTGCTGTCGTTGAACCTTACCACCGTGATTTAAGTCGGTATATACAGATTTTCTTTATTTTGGAGGACTGGCATTTCTTTAAGCATTGATGCTAACCTTTCTTTTGGGTTTTATTTTGCTTCATTTTTGTCAGAAAATGACCAACTCTGCAATCTGCCTTAGGAGAGCCAGAATATTAGATTGTCTGTCACTTTTATCCTTATTTTCTCTTCTCTCTTGAAAAGGACAGACATGCTTTTGCTGATACCACTGTTAAGTATGAGTCTGTTCCTTTTATGCAGGGGCTACTAGGTTCTCCATTGGTGTGATAGAGTTGCCACTTCATATTATTCTGAGAGTAGACATGCTGTAAAAATTCTTTGGGTTTGTTCAATAGACAGGCCAAATGGATTTGATTCCATTTGGTCTACGATCTAACATAACAAAGTTTACCCAAAAGAAACAGGACTTAAACTGTATCTAAGATTACAGAGGGAAAAAGTCAAACACCTGAGATCTTGTTTTCCCTAATACTGAACAACCTACTGTAAAAATACCATACTTGATTATATAAAGAGCACGCATCATCAGGTTGTTAGTACAGAGATGGAGATGTTTCCTCTAGTCAAACACAGGTGTCAGGAAGCTTAAGCATATAAATAGGGTCAGTCCTTATTTTTCTATAAACTTGGTTTCAAGTCTTAAAAAGCAATGTTCTGGATCAACAGCTGCAGGGCTGATACCAAGGTGCAGTCCATTTCCTGCTCTCCATTTGGTTGGGGAAAGGTTGGTCCTTGGCTGATCTAAAGTGCCCTAAAGAAAGCCTTGCTTTATTGCAGTGAAGACGAAACTGGACATGGCTTGTTGGAGCAGAAGTTGTACAAGGTGGGGTCCTCCGTGAGAAAGAGAGGACGTCAGAGAGATGGGGCAGGCAAGAACCCAAGAACCATAAATATTTTGTTTTTCTGCAACAAAAGCTGAGGTGCAAGACTCCTCCACACCCCCTTATACCAAGCCCTCAGCATGAAGTGAATGCTTTCTCCCTTCACCTAAACACCTCTCTGTGGAACTTAGAAGCAAAACAGAACACTTAAGTTGCCAACTTAAACAGGGTTTGGCTGTGAGTATTTAAGAGCATATAATATTAGCCTTCAACATTTTAGAGAAGCTGAGAATTGATATTTATGCAGGACCCCTTGTGTGGCAGGGCTGCTAGGTTTCTTTATGTGAATTCCCATCCATGTGGTGCCCTGGACTTACTACGCTTCCTTTCAGAGGTAGAAGTTGGAGCCCAGAGAAGGTGAGGAACTTGTTCAAGGTCAGTCCTTCCAGAATATGGAGCATCTAGGTCTGTCCAACTCCAAAGCTCACATTCTCTCTCAACAAGTTTCAAAAGAAGATTTGATACAGTTTTCATGAGAGATTTATTGAAGTAGAACTTTACCTTGAGAAACTAGGGAACAGAGAAGAGAAACTTCTCTCATCACTAGATACAAATTCAATAAACTTAAAAAAAATCTTGTTTTTAAGTTAAGTTACATCAAATGGCCTCTTTTTCCTTTTAAAATCTGTAGTCTAAATGATCCCTTTCTTCTTTGTCAAAATGAAATATTAACCTTTAAGATAATTACAGAATTTTCAATGATGTGAAATCATTACCAAGCTTAAAAAGAACCTAAATAAAACAATTATATATTTAAAAAGTGAAATATTTAGGAAGGATGCATATAGAATGTAATACGCTTTTTTAAAAATCTGAGACCAGCAGATAGCATAATGGTTATGTTGCTAGACTCCCATGTACTTTACCACCTTTCCAGTCACAACTTGGTGGCTTAAAACTCATGCTGGGAGCTTATATGTGTGTGTGCGCCTAAGATCCCAAGAGGAGAATGGAGGAGAAGGAATTGTGGTGTGACTATCCCCCTTGTGTGTGTGTGTGGTGATTTCTCACTTTCTGTTGCTCTGTCTCTCTTTCTCTCCAGTGAGCGCATGTACCCTACAGCAAAAATTTCTCTCAAAATAAATAAATAGTAAATAAATAAGCAAATGAATGAATGAATGATTAAATAAATAAATAAATAAATAAATATTTTTGGGGGGTCAGCAGGTGGTGTGGTGGTTAAAAATTCTGAATTCCTACATGGCTGACTATAGTTTGAATCTTGGTCCTGGCAGCTTACTTTCTCACTGTCTCTCGCTGATGAGTACACATGCCCTACAGCAAATAATAATAAAATAAATATTTCTAAAAATTATTTTTAAATTGACAAAAACTATATTGCTTATAGCAGCAACGGTATGTTTTGAAATCTGTGTATATTATGTAATGGCTAAACCAAACTAATATGCATTACCTCACAGACTTGTCATTTATTTGTGGTGAGAACTCTTAAAATCTACTCTCTTAGTAATTCTCAAGTATATAATACCTTGCTGGTAACTAAAGAGAACAGGATATACTTTGAACCTTCATAACAAATAATCTGAAAAAATTACATTTATTTATATTATGATACTTTTTTTGTTTTCACATTAAAAATCCATTATATCAAAGCTCTAAAATAATATGTTAAATTACAAGGAAAATCTTTATAACTCAAAGAGAAACAAGAAAAACTTAGAGCATATTTAATAAAATGAAAGACGACCTTTTAAATCTGAAATATATAAGAACCAATGCTCATTACATGTATTTTTAAAAGGGTTTAGGCCCTCCTAGTTTTTGTTTTCGGTGTCTGTGTCCAGTTTCTAGTGTTTCCATTTCCTCCACGTACAAATTTCTGAAAAGCCATGAACAGGAAGTTTTCTCATCTATTTTCTCAAGCACAAAGTCCAGCTACATAAAGACTTTCCTATTGCCCCAGTATGAACTGGTCTGGGCAAAGTTTTACTAACTAATTTAGGAAGGATGAGACATTTTAAAGTTTGATACATTTTGCCCTTTTTATAGACCCTGTAGAATAAAGCCTTAGTATGCTTGAAAAAATCTCTTAGCAACTGCAAGTGGAGCTGGCCAACAATGGATGATTCATCGATTTAGCTTGAGTGTGCAGGAATGTCTGCCAAAAGGTCTGAATAAACTCACATTGCTAGACACTAGGGTAAAACGTACCCTGACCTCTTTTAAAACTCTATCAGAGTGGAAAGTTAAACTTGCAGCTTTCCAGCAATTCACTGGCATCTGGAAATATGCTTGCATTATAGTAGTTTGCTTTTATAATAATTGATATAATTTTTTAGATGATCATTTTCACCTAATTAGATGATAGCTGCTACTAATTAGAGATTTCCAAGGGGATGCCACTGTGTTTTTAGGCACTAAAAATAATGGCTGTCTATTCAATTTAAATTTAAAAGGAGGCTTTTTGAAATCTTGAAACTGAAAGGACTGATTGTTTGTTTTCTGTAATATTGACTCAAAGATTATGTGAGATTACCCTAAACAATAATTTGAGCATGTAAAATTGGTAAACATTATGTAACTGATACCCAGTGTCTATACGCCTATGTATGTAGAGACTATACAGGACACCTTAACTTATATTTACATAAAATTCAAAGGAGTTTCGTTCTTTTGCTTCTGTCTGTCATTTGTCTCCTCCAATATCCTTTTTAGGGGTAAGTATTACTTCTGCTTTAGAACTGGGAGGCCATGCACATGGAATTTTAAATGGCTGGTTTGAGCTTACAGCTATTCACATGCAGGTCTACATTTACAATACAGATTTTCTAGTTTGAAATTGGGTATTAGATCCTTTGCACTATTTAACCACTCACAACTTCAGCAGCTATACAAAAATAATTCATGAAACCAAATCTTTCTTTCCTATTGTTGGACAAAGACATACTTTCTAATTCCTTTTGCCCCTGACCAACACAAGCACAGAATGGGGAATTTTCTGCCTTCAAAGAGCTTTACTTTTGGCTGCTCTCCCCCCCACCCCCCTTATCCCCTTCCTTCTCCTCTTCCTCCTCATCTTTCTGTCTTTCTCCCTCTTCTTTTAATTGCATTTGTGTGTGTGTGTGGTAAAGTTCAAAAAAATAAAGGTTAACAGAAAGGTATCTCCTCCACTCTCAGTCTTTCCTGCCCTCTTATAGTTTTCTAGGCATGAACATGACTATATAAATACATATAAAACATATCATTGTGATTGCTTTTCCCCAGTTTAACATAGGAATGCATATTGTTCTATAGTTTATATTTTTGAAAAAGCACGTCTTGGAAATCTTTTTATACCTGTACATATATAAATCACTTTAAAAATTGCTATGATAGTATTTCATAGTATGTAGCTCATTCTCTCAAATGGGGCAAATTATATATGCCCTCTAAAAATATAGCAGGTCTTCTATGATAACCAAACAGGACAAAATAGTGACGTACTTTTAAGTATAAATGAGTGCAGACATGTAGTCTAATTTTTGCTCACTACACTGATGACAATTCCATTCATCTGACAACAGTGGAAGCAACAAATGGGACTGTCTGAATAGCCAGGTAGAAAGGATGGGGATCTTGCAAGGATGGTGTCAAGTCCACTCGTGGATCACAACAGGAGTAGACAGTTCTTTTGGGCAAATTAAATGGAATATACACTATCCCTCCCCCCTCTCCTCCCATGGAGCTAAGTTTAACCCTAAATACCCTCCTTTCTCTCCTCCCCTCATTCCCATAGTCTCAGTCTAGACTCTCACTCTCCGCATTTCTGGTGTGCACTGTTGCAGGAGTCCCTAAATGGTGTGTTTCCCTGGATCCAGTGTTTTCTGTTTTGTTTTGTTTTTTAAATTTCCAGAAGGTGTATGTGTTCACCAGCGAAATGGAGCTAGAAGTAGAGAGAGAGATAGAGATAGAAAGAGAGAGAGAGAGAGAGAGAGAGAGAGAGAGAGAGAGAGGTGTTCCCCCCATCCAGTGGGGCATGGTCATTTCACAATCTTTTCTGTGCCATTCCTCCATTCTGTCAAGATTCTGGGCATGCACACGCATGCATGCAGAGTGTTTTTTTCAAGCCACATGGGCTGGAGTTAGAAGTGCAGTTGTCAGACATGTGGTCTCTGGCTCTCTGTGCATAGTGCTTAGTAGCTGCACCCCAAGCCAGCCCAAGTCCAGTGTTTTGACCTTCCAATCTATTACAGCGATATCCCCTGAAAAGCAAGATCTGATCACATCACTACTCAGATGAAACACCTTCTTTATTTTCCCTTAGACTACAATATAGGACAAAGCATAATTGTCAGCCTGGCATTCACAGTCTAACTTCCCAATTTTTCTCCTGTTACTTTAAGTTCTAGTCACACCAAATGTCCTACTGTGCTGTAGGGATTCTCTGTCACACCTGTATGCTTTTTCACGTGCTGCCTAAAATATTCTTCATCTTTCTCCACCTTGAGCTCCTACTCATCGCTCTAGACTCAGTTTATACACTACCTCTACCTCTTTGGTGAAAGGCCATCTGGTTCTCACAGCAGGTATTTACCTCTGTGTTCCTAAAGCAGTTTGAAGATACCGCTCCAGTGACATTTCATGCTGTTTCTGCATTATTTGCAATGCATTTATAAGCTTTCTATTTTGTTTATGTGAAATTCTACATATTACTGGGTTGTCAGAAGTCATGATGCATTTTTGTGTAGAAAAACACAGAAAAAAATACGTCATGAGTTTTCTGACAACCTAGTAGTTAAAACCAGTTCTGATGATCCTATGCTAAACCTTCTGTCAAAACTTAAATTACTGGTCATGACTCATGCTCCACAAGTCCTCATCAGCCATCCTTGAATTGCTATACTGAGAGGGAACAGGAAGATCCAGTGTCTATTGTAATCCTAATAATTCTCCTTATGTATGTATCAACAGAGATCATGAAAAGATAAAACAAGAGAAATTTCCTTAAAATTTAGTAAATGTTTCTCTGAGAAAAGGGAAAATGCAGTATCTTTAGGTTTAGGTATTGACTATGATTGAGTTTAGAATATATAATCTGAATACATTTTAAAAGATAATTTTGTTGTTATCATGACCTAGTTATAAGACTATTTTGGCTCTCAAATTTATTTAACTTTGTCTCATAAATAATGAACTCTGCATCTCGGCTAGAACATGGAAATAAATAAGCTCATGAGAAATAGCTCCTTGTTTTTTATGTAACAATCTTGGGGAAGATGGACCAATAAGAAGCAGGAACTTTGATGAGGGTGGGGAAGGAAAGAGGGAGACACTATAAAAAAGCTGCCATTACAGGGGGCCTAGGCTGCTACAGACGGCATTGTCTGGGGGCTGAGATAATGTCTTGAGACCCAGCTTTTACCCCAGTGTATCTTCACAGGTCTATGGACTGAGTGCCTTGGCAGGGAGCCAGAGCAGCCAGTCTTGGTCTGGTCCACAAGTTAACTCAGAGTCACAAATAACGCTGCAGTACATGTGAAAACATTCAGCCACCATCCGCCATAGAACAGACCAATAACCATAAGACAGAGAGACAGGGAGGCTGAGAAACAGCAACACATCGTTAGGAACCGCCCGAATGAAATAAATTAAACATCTGGAACAACTGCAGTCAGTAGCTTAGAGTACAATTAAAACAAAACAAAACAAAACAAACCTACAAAGTGTTAAGGTCAAGTAGGACAGAGAGAATTCATATAACTTGAAAAACAATTAGATAACAGACCTGCCTTAAGTAAGATGTTATTTTCCTGAAAAAGTCAATGTGGACCCCGATGGGGGGATGGACACTGTATTCATTGCCAGCTGTGCTGTCCTTGTCTGGCTCCTTCACTAAATTCATAAGCTCGTTTGGGGACAGGGACAGCATCTGTCGTGTTTGGATCCCCAGCCCTGAGCAAAATGGCTGTTCAGTGTACATCTAGACCCAGATGCCAGGATAGTCCTAAATATAAAGACTATGAAAGAGACATCTGCAGTTCCTGATAGCTGCCATGATGACAACTGCTGAGCCATGTGAGAGTAAACGTTCCGTTTCACTATCATTCTGAGGCTCCCCATGGGGACTGTCGCTGTGGATTCCTTAGAACTATTCTGGTCATGCTGGCTTCAGCTCTGAAAGAGAGGAATCTTAAGAAACCAGAGAAAGATCAGCTGACAACTGAGCCTCAGCACTGTGGGGGCCAATCAATAGCTGGAAAATGATTTAGAGAAGGATGAAAGCAGAACCTCCACCCTACTCAGGCCTGGAGGAATTTTCTGCACTGACATCATTAGACTTTTCTTCTAAATTATCCTATTGATGTAGAATGTACTTGTAGAATTTAGGAAAGAGGCATTCGACTGATTTTCTAGTTCCTACGTATCCGAATTCTAGGCATTGTGCCAATGGCAGGAAATAGAATATATTTTTTAAAAATTAATTTAAAGCATTTGACAGCTTTTGTTTTAAGGCCTGAGATAGCTTCTTATTTACTATACTGTCTTTACAATTCAACTCTATTTGACAGCAAGAATTGATTAAGTATGGAATCTACTATGCCATGCTAGATCCAGTAATGCTATTTGTTAAGTGATATAAATGACACAGAAATAATCAGTCTGCTATTGGAACTCAATGCATTTCACCTTCAGGAGCTCTTCTACGACCTGTTACCTGCCTCTCCTAGCTAGCCCTTCATAACAAATCACAATGTCCCCTCCACTCAAGGCAAGCCTATCTTCCTGTACCTTTGGTGTCTTGGTCATTAACTGCCTTTGTGTCTTTGCTTGGTTATTTCCTCCCCCTAAAAAAGTCTTCCCCTCTTCTAAATGATGCCGTGTAGCTCAAAAGATCCCCTTGGCTTCCCCACCAATCCTCCCTCTTCCTGCCCTTAACATGTTGATGGCATCTGTTGAGAGAACTTTGCTTCTATCCTTAGAGAAGCATAAGTTGGTTCCTGTGGAATGATGAAACCTCTTGAGAGCATGTATGAACTATTTCAAGGAAAGGTTTCTTTGTTAATGTAGTCTAGGAACATATACCTTAAGTGAAATATAAAACAAATTAATCATTGTGAATACTTTGAGCAAAGGATAAAATTAAACAACGTTTAAACATTGGCACTATTAGGAGCTGGCAGGTGGTATGGTGGTTGGGGGCACTGAACTCCTACATGGCCAACTCTGGTTCGACTCCTGAACCTGGTGGTTTGCTTTCTCACTTTCCCTCTCGGTGTGTCTCTCTCTCACTCTGTTCCTCTCTGGTCAAATTAAAATAGGTAAATAAATAAATAAAGTTAAAAAAATTGGTGTTATTACATAATAGAACTTACATACCAGCTTGCTATATGATAATTGTCATTATCAAGCTCTAGTCATTTTTGATGGAATCAAAGAACTTTAGAGTATTTTTAACAACTGAAATGAATCTTTGATAATGAGGATGTAAGAGAAATCACTTACAGTTTTGCCATATAAGGACACTGGGTCTCAGTCCTGTGAACCTGTGCCTTTGCACATATTTTCTGCAGCTGCTGATACACTTCAGAGCCAAAGCTAAGCTTTGAAAGTTTGGATTCCTGTGTGTTGTGATAATCAGCTGGGGTTTGGAAATGCCTTTTAAAAATCTAATGCTCTGGCACTTTAACAAGGCTTCTGAAAAAACAATTTAACATCTGGAATCAAGTATTTTGTGGAAGTCCAAGACCAACAGAGCAAAGAACATTACTTTCAGTAACTGTTCAAATGTGGCACTTTCTTCTCCTTCATCAAATAAATGGGTTTCTTTTATACAGAGTCTGAGGTGGTTTATAATAAATAAACTAGGGTTTAGAAGCCAGGTGTAGAACACAGGATGCTCTAGATATTTATCACTGAAAGGCTTTTGAAAATAAGTGTCTTTATCCTTTCAGCATCATTTTCTCTTCCAGAACTCAAACTAAAAGAGAAACAAACTACCAAAGTCAAGCCTCCTTCATTAATTTTTCTAAGAGACTGCTGAGTGAAGGTGAGTAAAGAGTACCTTTTTCATCTTTTCTTACATACTTCAGAAGGTGGAGACAATACAGAACTATGTGTACTTCTTAAGCTTCTGGATAACTATGGTTATTAAAATCAAATGCAAAAAAAAAAAAGAGGAGGCTATATCTATAAAATATTTACTAATTTTCTACGAAGGTTTAGATACTATTTAAAACAACATATTGAAATGTGCCCCCACTAAAATAATAATATATGACATTTATGAGCACTTAACATGTGTCAGGCACTATGCATTTAGCCTTCAAAATTATTATCACTTTCTTTTTATGATGAGCAATTAACTCATGGTACAGTGAACTGACATAGAGAGAGATGCAGAGCATGAAACAGAAAGGAGAACCGGGAAAGAGACAGATACACACATGATCTCTATTACTCACTCACACACACACACACACACACACACACGCACATGCACACACACATATGGACGTGACTCATGACAAGGACAGCACTTAGCTGAGCCGATAAAGAGGAAATCATTCAATCATAATGCCACGAGAGTCAGTTCTTCATATAGGGAAAAAAGAGAAAAAGAAAGAAATTGGATCCCTCCCTTACACAATGTAGGAGCTCTGACTAGTTTGAATCCCAGTTCTAGGACTGGAAAAGCATGCCAGATTCATGTGCATGCATGCTCAAAATCTGACAGGATGGAGAAATGGAGGAGAACAGATTATGGCAAGACTATGCCCCATTGGGGAGGGAGGTGCTTTCTCCTCCATTCCCCCTGTGAGCACATGCACCTTTCTGGAAAGTAAAAAAAAAAAAAAAAAAAAAAAGAAAAAGAAGAAAAGAAAGAGGAAAGGATTGGACCCTATTAAAATGAAGACCTTCTGGGGACCAGTAGTAATTGCATAATGGCTATGTCGCTGGGCTCCCATGTAGTCTACCTCAGTTCAAGTCCTGGAACTGGTGGCTTAAATTTATGCTGAACATACGTGTGTGTGTGTGTGCCCAAGATCCCAAGAGGAGAATGGAAGAGAAGGGATTGTGGCGTGGCCATCCCCCCTGGGAGGAGGGTGATTTCTCGCTTTCTGTCTCTCTGTCTCTGTCTTTCTGGCGAGTGCACACACCCTATAGCAAAAACCTCTCAAAAAAAAAAAATTAAGAGCGTCTATTCAACAAAAAATACTGCAGTATAAAAAAGTAAGCCACAAACTTGGAGATGATATTTCAACACTTATAACCAACAAAGGATGTTTCCAGAACATATAAAGAACTCCTTTGAAAGAGAAAAATAACGCAATAGAAAAAAATGAGCTATCAATAGATACAGACATTTCAAAGAGAGGGAGGACAGACCCAGAGTGCCTGGCACGTGGGAGGTACCCAAACAATAGTTGCTGAATGAATGAAAACACAAATGTCTTGTAAACATACGAAAAGCTACCCAACTTCACTAGTAATCAGGGAAATAAAAATGGAAACCACAACGGGATACTATTTCATACTCACTACATTGGAAAAAACTAAAACCAAGTCATTTCAAGTGTTGGAGAGGACGTGGTGCAATTAAGCACTCTTACCCGCTGCTGGCGGGAACGTAAGTATGAACAACCACTTGGGAAAACATGTCAACATTACTTACTGGAGCTGAAAATCTCTCATACCTCATAAGCCAGCTCTACTCCCTGATACTCTCCTGAGAGAATCACTTGCACATGTGCCTAAGAGGCATGTGTAAGTTTATTAATTGCAGGATTGTTCATTATAGAAATGACCTGATGTAACTCTGTGGGAGAATGGATAAATAAATTGGATATATTCACACATTGGAATACAGCATATTAATAACATTAGTAACATCAAGTAAAATAAGTCACAAAAATACATAGAGCATGATTCTATGTATGTAGAAACAAAACTAAACACTGCTATTTTTGGAGAAAAATATGCAGGTGATTAAATTATAAAGAAAAGCAAGGGAATAGGTTGACATAAAATTCAGATGAGTTGTTTTCTCTGTGAGAAGGACCGCGATCAAGGAGAGGTATACATGAGCCTTCTAAATTTTGATTTTTAAATCTGTATAATAAGTGTTGGGAACCAGCAGTTAGCATAATGGCTATGTCGCTGGACTCCCACGTAGTTGACCGTGGTTTGCGTCCCGGACCTGGTAGCTTAAAACTCACACCAGGCACATGTGCGTGCGTGCCCAAGATCCCGAAAGGAGAATGGAGGAGAAGGGATTGTGGCGTGACCATCCCCCCTGGGGGGTGATTTATTGCTTTCTGTCTCTCTGTCTCTCTCTGTCTGTCTGGCGAGCGCACGCGCCCTATAGCGAAAATCTCTCAAAAAAAAAAATCTGTATAATAAGTGTACACCTCCATTTTGTTTATCTTTAAACTGATCAGTTATGTTTTGTAATACTTTTGGATGTATAAAGTACTTTAAAAAAAGTTTGTTTATTCCATGAGTCAGGGGGTTAGAGAAGAGAGAGTCAGAGAGAGAGAGAGAGAGATACATCACTCCCAACAGGGTTCCAATGATGTGATCCACCCTACCTCAGCCCCTATATCAGTAGCACATGTGCCTGGTATACTCGAGGAGGCCTCTGGACTTGAACTGGCAACCTTGCGATGTAGGTCTGCCTCACAGATAATCACATTTCACTCCTGGCCTTCTAAAGTTCTTTTTGATAAATAAATTCAAAAAAAAAAAATCACAGGTAAGCTGCATTTTTAAATGAATCAAATTTTTCCTGAATCTTACCATAAGAATAGTTTTTTAATGTAAATTATATCATGAAAGCCCTAGTAAAACAAATAAAATAACCTTATAATTTATTTAGATTTATATTCAGAAGTTTTGAACTTACTTATGTTAGGGCACAGTTGCATAAAATGTACTTTGAGGAATGAAGAAATACATATTTTAGGGGCCGGCAGGTGTCATGGTGGCTAAGGACGCTGGACTCTCACATGTCAGATTGTGGCTCAAGTCCCAGACCTGCTGGCTTGCTTTCTCACTTTCCCTCTCTCACTCTGTCCCTCTCTGTTCAAATTAAAATAAATAAATAAATAAATAACGTTAAGTAAAATAATTCCTAAGAAAAAAACACATATTTTAAAAATCTTTTACTCTAAGAAAGCCACTCATGTTGTCAGTGTGCGACTTTTTCTAAAAAGTATTAATTTTATTAATTATTACTATTTTTAAAAAAAATTATTACAAGGCATATGTGCTCAGAGAGAGCAGGATGGCAAGCGAGCAAGCTGACAGGTCCAGGACTTAAACTGTAGTCAGCCATGTGGGAGTCCAACGCTTTAACCACCACACTACATGCTGGCCCAGAGACTGTAGTTTTATTTTTTTTTAATTATTTATTTCTTCTGTGAGAGAGAGAGCAAGCTAGAAAGAGGGATCGTACCCCCAAAAGGTCCCAACGTGGCCATCTATGCACATGGCCATCTACCCACTTTACTCAGCTCTGGATCACGGGCAAGCAAGTGCCTGGTATACTTAGGCAGGTCTCCAGATTTGAGCCGGAACCTTCCCATGTGGAACTATTTCTCTGAGTCAGTCATGTTTTACCGCTGTGCCACTGCCTGCCTCTGTGACTGATTTTGGTTTCCTTCTACAAATAGTATTTTATGAGCTTGATTATCTGCATGGAAGCACTCATGAAGTTAATAACATTCCCAAAAGATCTTTATTTTAAAATACAGGTATCTCTACTCCCTGAAAAAGCAGAATTTAGAGAGGTGTGGTCAGTTTTGGAGTGGATCAGACAACTGAATGGGTGTTTTCTACCCCAAACTGGCATTTTCTGTCAGCTTTCACCGGGTAGTGTTCCTATATGCAACACTATGAAAGATAACATTGGATTTTATTTTATTTTTCAAGGACAAATACATTTTTATCATTTTTTGTGGATGAAATCCACCAACTGTGAAATGATCATATTATCAGGTGAAAAAAGTCTGATTTTAAGGAAGGGACTGTGCTGGCACCTGGAGCTGAAATCTGAGGCCGCCATAGCCAAGCTGGCCAGGCTGGAAGGCTGTGTGGAGCACAGCGTGCAGCCAGGAGCTGGCTCTGGTCAGGGACAGCTGCCTCCTGGCAGGGCCTGGTCGTCTACTCTGCTAGGTGAGTGGGAGGGGTGTGGAAGGAAGCCAGGCTGGTCTGTGCTCAAGAGCCCCATTCACAGAGAAGCAAGAGGGTTCAATATGCTTGCGATCTAGGAATTCTGACCTCCATCTCTTCCATCTTGCCAGTTTCCATCTACAAGGTCACCATCCCTAAACCGTCCAAATACTGACAGGGCCCTTCTCCAGCGTAGAGTTCCTGACCATTCTTAACAGCTTAGTCAACTGAAGAGTCCTGTTATACTTTTTGAGAATTTGAGGGTCCTTTGAAGAAAATCAGGATTGGAATGTAAATCCCATCGCATTTTAAGAAAATCTGAAGGTCTTAAAACAATTCCTCTTGAGACCAGCATTTGGCATAATGGCTATGTCACCGGACTCCCATGTAGTAGATCGTGGTTCGAGTCCTGGGCCTGGTAGCTTAAACTCACACTGGGCGTGTGTGCATGTACGTCCAAGATCCTGAGAGGAGAATGGAGGAGAAGGGATTGCAGTGTGGCCATCCCCCCTGAGGGGGGGTGATTTCTTGCTTTCTGTCTCTGTCTCTCTCTGTTTTTCTGGCGAGCGCATGTGCCCTATAGCAAAAACCTCTTTAAAAAAAAAAAAAAGGGACCAGCAGTTAGCATAATGGCTATGTCACTGGACTCCCACGTAGTCGACCGCGGTTCGTATCCCGGACCCAGTGGCTTAAAACTCCCGCCGGGCGCGTGTGCATGCGTGCCCAAGATCCCAAGAGGAGAATGGAGGAGAAGGGATTGTGGCGTGGCCATCCCCCCCCGGGGGTTGATTTCTCACTTTCTGTCTCTCTGTCTCTGTCTGGCGAGCAAACACGTCCTATAGCAAAAAACTCTCAAAAAAATATATGTATATGTACATATGTATATATACTCCTCTTGGGCCATTCTTGTAGCCTAGGGTTAAGAGAACTAGATTACACATTGCTGACTAAGCCGCCTGGCCCCAGAGGCTTGAAAAACACACCAGGCACATGTGTATGCCTGCCCCAAATCCTGACAGGATAGAGAAATGGAGAAGGGATGGCAATGTGACCACAGCCTACAGGGGATGCTTTCTCCCTTTCCTTCTCTCTGTCCAGCTCACCCTCTGCCAATTAAAACGAAAATCCTTCTTTATCAATCTTCATATACATTATTTTCCCTTAATCAGTAACATCTTCCCGTAGTATTATCCAACACAAAAAGAATAAAGCAATTTCCAGCTGTCATCGATTCCCCTTTCAAATGGCATCTATTTAACTGATCACACTGTAAAAGCCATCTATATCACTCATGAACTAAAGAGTAAATTTAGAAATCAATGCAAAATAATTGTGAAACATTCTGATTTGAAACTAAACAACTCATCATCAAACTGAGATCCCTTAAAAGACGGTCCGAAAGAATGTCTTAGAAATAGAACTGTGACGTCTGTTTACATACCACATACCATTCTACAAATGATTACAAATAAAGGTTGCTTTGCGGAAAGGGTGTAGGAAATGGTGGCAGAAGATAAGCTTTCAAAGAGTTTGATTAGGATGGGCATAATGACCAAATCTACAGAGTTCTTTGAAAACATGAGAGTAAGAGACTGAAACAGCAGCTTCAACTCTTTGAACCTCATTTGTTATTGAGCTTGCTGCTGCTGCAGGGAGATAAGATCCAAGACCAAACACAAAAACATACATTTGAATCAGCAAGAGGCTTATCTCAGCAACTGGACCTACTCTGTTCAGAAAATTGGCCCAAGAAAAGCATTTTTCCTTTTTGCCCTTAACAGTACAAGGTCTCCCTGCAGTATAACAAAGAGTGAAAATACGAAAGATTCATTTTTCTCTGTCCCATTAAAATAAGACCAGTAAGCTTCAGTTAAAAAAAAAGAAGTTTATGAAGTTATTTAAAAAACACATTTCTTTTAATATAGTTTTCACTACATAATTTAACCCATCAGGGCTTTATAATTTATAGGAACAGAAAGTGAAAGACCATTATCTTGGTCTGGAATGGGGGAACTTTTTTGATCTAAAATCTGATGGAACTAATTTATGGAGAATTACCAAAATACCAGGAGAAGCTCTCATGTTTCATGGGGATTTAATATATTTAATATTGCACTTATATATTTCACTTAAATGCTCAACTTCTCAGAGGAGTCAAAAAGGATTTTATCTTTCAGCTTCTGACACAAATAGGCTGGAAAATATAGCAGCTCTTCTGATGTTGGAGTTGTCTCTTCTCGTTCAAGTATACTCACTGCTCCTTTCAACATGATGCCCATAGCCCTGGGCTTCTTTGGTCCATTTGAGGTGGTTCCTGGTACCAGGAACTGAACACCAGGAACATTTTTGCCATTCACGCCATGCTGTGGTTTCTATCCCGTGATTAAGGTCATTGGTGGGTAAAGGTGCAGAATACAGATCACAGGCCAGGCCAGGAGAAGCAAGTCAGATCTCCCAACTCTGGTTCCCTTCAGACCCTCTCTGTTCATATGCAGCTGGGTTGATGCCTGCTTACCAGCAGGGAAAATGCCTTCTGTGCCTCTCTCTGAAAACTGCTAGTCACTGATTTAGTCCAACCCTCCCCTTCTAAGCAAACCAGTGAGGCAAGATCTGTAATCCCTGATGCAAAGTTTCACAGGAGAAACATAAGTTTATGCAAGGCAGACGTGATCACTTTCTTAGGAAAAAGCTGCCAAAGTTGTAAAAGTGCTGCATGAACACCTCCAGGGGAGACTATTCACACTGACTTTTATATGAATGGTGTCTCCTGGAGTTGTGCAATCTAGCAGCCCTTACAACAGCAGCAACAAAAAAGTCTGGGTAACATTTTAAAAATAAACTTAGTTTTTAGGACAGTTTTGGGATGGAAAAATTGTGAACCTAGCGCAGAGTGCCCATATACGCTTGCAACCATTTCCCCCTATTATTGCTAACTTACGTTAGGATGATGTATTCATTACTGCGTATTAGTACACTGTTAATAAACAATTATGTTCCCATTGCCTTAGTTTTGGACCTAATGTCCTTTTCCTGTGTCAGGATTGCATCCAGGATACTACATTGCATTTAGTCATCATGTTTCCTTAAGCTTCTCTAAGTGGTAAGGATTTTTTTAGACTTTCCTTATTTTTGAAGACATTGACAGTTTTGAGGAGTGCTGGTCAGGGTTTTTTAAAAATTTTTTTATTTTTTACTTTTTTGGAGAGGTTTTTCACTATAGGGTGCGTGCGCTTGCCAGACAGATAGAGACAGAAAGTGAGAAATCACTCCCCAGGGGGGATGGTCACGCTGCAATCCCTTCTCCTCCATTCTCCTCTCTGGATCTTGGGCATGCACGCGCATGCACGCACATGCACCTGGCGTGAGTTTTAAGCCACCAGGTCTGGGACGTGAACCGCGGTCGACTACATGGGAGTCCAGAGACGTAGCCATTACGCTAAC
>NW_006159743.1:835163-888669 GCF_000334495.1 Tupaia belangeri chinensis | reverse complement strand
ATAGAGACAGAAAGTGAGAAATCACTCCCCAGGGGGGATGGCCACGCTGCAATCCCTTCTCCTCCATTCTCCTCTCTGGATCTTGGGCATGCACGCACATGCACCTGGCGTGAGTTTTAAGCCACCGGGTCTGGGACGTGAACCGCAGTCGACTACATGGGAGTCCAGAGACATAGCCATTATGCTAACTGCTGGTTCCCTAGGAGTGCTGGTCAGGGTTTTATAGAATGTCCCTCAACTTGGATCTGCCTGATTTTTTTCTTTTTCAATCATGATTAGCTTGTGTTTGTGATCTATTGGGGGCAAGACCAAAGAGGTAAACTGCCACATTATATCAAGGTAGATATTGATGCAGACCTTGCTCACCTGGCTGAGATGGTGTCTGTCAGGTTTTTCCTGTCAGGTCACTCCCTAATCCTTTTCCACACTGCACCCTTGGAAGAAGTCACTTTGTGCAGCCCACACTTAGGGTATCAGGAGTTTTGCTCTACACCTCAAGGGCAGCGTATACATAAATAACTTGGAATTCTTTTGCGTGGGAGGTTTGTCTTTTCTACTGTGCGTGTTTATTCAGTCATTTATTTATATCAGATAAACCCAAGGATATTTATTTTATACTTACAGTTATAATCCTATGGGCTTTTTGCTGCTGGTTGAACTGTTCCATCTCTGGCTACTGGGAGCTCTTTCCATCGGCCCCTGTGTCTCCTTGACATATTCTATCATTGTGTGTAGTTTTCTGAGTGTTTTAGCACTTGCTTACTTTCCAGCACTACAAGCACTCCAGGTTCTTCTTGTGTATTTTCTGCCTAGTCCTAGATTTAGGCATTTTTCGAAAGAGTACTGGTTCCTTTTTTTGGAGAATGGTCTTGGAGACCAAGATCTGGGTGCTAGGTATGCTCACTGCTACTAGGGTGTTACTACTTTTAGAACTTCTCAGTTGATAGAGCAACAAAATACATACACACATACACACACACACACACTCCACACTAACCTATCCATCTATATACACTTATCTAGAAATGCTTCTATGTATAACCATATGTATCTATATTAAGACTAAACATGAATTCATATCGATCGCTTCAACGCTAATCCATTACCATTTAGACCATTCTGACTTTTCTTGTTTATATGTAAACTCCCACTGCAATAATGAGAAACCTAGCTCCCACCATTTTCGTAATAGTTTAATTCTAGTATATGTGTATACTAGTATCAGAATTGATTACCTATATTTCCAAGGGAAACAATTTATCAACTAGAGTCCAGTGTTCTAATTATTTTGCTTTTACTCTTACAGATTCTATTCATTTCTGAAATTACTTAAATCAGTGGCTCTCTCCCCGTCCATTGAGTGAGTCTGTTTCATAAATTGTAATAGATTATTATTTTTAAAAAATTCCATTCTGCTTTCCATCCTAGAACTCTCAACCTCCTAAATAATTTTAAGTTTGCATACATTAAGGTTTACTCTTTATGCTGTGAAGTTCCATAGGTTTTGACAATACATAGTGTAACATATCCATAATTATTGTATCATATGGAATAGTTTCACTGCTCCCCAAAATCCTCTGTGTTTTGCCTATTCAACCTTCCTTCTCTCCTGAACTCCTGGCAAGCACTGATGTTTTCTTTGTTTGCAATAGTTCTGTCTTTTCCAGAATATCATGTAATTGGAATCATACAGTATGTAGCCTTTACAGACTGGCTTCTTTCACTTAAAAAATACATTTAAGATTCATCCATGTCTTTAACAGATTTATCATTCATTTATTACTGAATAACATTCTTTCATATGGATGCATCATAGTTTATCCATTAACCTATGTAAGAACATATTGGTTACTTTCAGATTTTGGTGATTATGAATAAAGATGCTAGAAAACTTCATGTGCTGGTTTTTCTGTGGACATAGTTTTTGATTCATTTGAGTAAGTACCTAGGAGCACGATTACTAGATTGTACAATAAGACTATATGTTTAGCTTTGAAAGTGACTGCCAAAAAGGCTGTGCCAATTTACATTTCAACCAGAAAATGAGAGTTCTTCTTATCAAGCAATTGATATTGCCAGTAATTTGGATTTTAGCCATTCTTAATAGATGGATAGTGGTAACTCATTTAATTTTTCATACCTTAACAAATGATGTTGAGCATCTTTTCATATGTTTATTTCCATCTGTACAGCTTCAGTGACAAGTCTGTTCAGACCTTTTGCCCACAATATTTTTTTCATTTACCAGAGGTCACATGTGTTCGCCAGAAAGAGAAATAGAGAGAAAGCACCCCCAATGAGGGCATGATGATACTGCAATCGCTTCTTTTCTATTTCTCCATCCTGTTGAGATTTGGGGCACATGCACAGCATGCTTTTTCAAGCTGCCAAGGTGGGGATTTGAACCATGGTTGGCTATGTGGGATCTGAACCATGGTCAGTCATCTGGCATCCAGCTCCCTTAACTACCAGACAACGGGGCTGGCCCTACATTTTAACTGGGTTGTTTTCTTATTGTTATGTTTTAAGAGTTCTTTGTATTGGGTCGTCAGGAAAGTCATGATGCATAGAAAAATATGTCATGCCTTTCCCAATGATCTAGTATATTTTGGATACAATCCTCTATCAGATATGTGTTTTACAAATATTTTCTCTCAATCTGTGGCTTGTCTTTTATTTCCTGGTTAAATTCTTTCATAGAAGTTTTAAAATTTTTAAATAAAGTCCAGATTATTACATTTTTCTTTTATGAATCATGTTTTTGGTGTTGTATATAAAAATTTGTTGCCAAACCCAAAGCCACCTAGATGTTCTCTCATGTTTTCTTCAAGAAGTTTCATAGTTTTGCATATTTCATTATGGTCTATGATTGATTTTGAATTAGTATTTATATAAGGTGTAACGTTTGTGTTAAGATTCCCTTTTTGCTTATGGACATCCTATTGTTCCAGAACTATTTGTTGAAAAGATGATTTTTTTTTCCATTAAATGGTGTTATGGACTGTGTACACCCCAAATTCATATATTGAAGTTCTGACACTCTAGTGTGGTGCTATTTAGAGACAGGGCCTTTTGAGAGGTAATATTGTAGATAAGGTGATGAGGATGAGCTCCTTAGGATGAGATTAGTGTCCTTATATGAGATACCAGAGAGTTTGCTTGCTCTCCCTGTTCCTATGCACAGAAAAGCAAGGAAAGACCACATGAGCACACAATGAAAAGGCAGCACTCCGTAAGCCAGTAAGAGAGCTCTTACCGACCTGATCTCAGACTTCCAGTCCCTAGACCTGTGAGAAAATAAATTTCTGTCGTTTAAACAACCTAGTCTATGGTATTTTGTTATGGCACCTGAAGCAGGCTAAGATAAATAGTTTTTGATCCTTGTCAAAGATCAGTTGACCGTATTTATATATGTCTATTTCTAAGCTCTCTATTCTGTTTCATTGATCTGTGTCTATTCTTTCATCAGTATCACACTATACTGGTTACTGTAGCTTTTAGGAAGTTTTGAAATCAGTTGGTGCAAGGCCTACAATTTTGTTCTTCTTCAGTATTATGTTGGTTATTCTAGATTTCCTGCTTTTCCATATATATTTTAGAATCAGTTTGTTAATATCTACAATTAGTGTGCTGGTATTTGAATAGGAATGAATCAAATCTATAGCTCAAATAGAGAATAATTAACATCTTAACAATATTGAGTCTTCCAGTTCATGAACATAGAATCTCTCCATTTATTTAGATATTCTTTAATTTTTTTCATCAGAATTTTTATAGTTTTCCACATATGAATCTTACAGTGATTTTGTTAAGATTTATACCTAGGAGCTACCTCCATAGTGTAGTGATAATGACCTGCTCAAGAGAAGGTGGGACCTACATGTTAATTGTGGTTCAAATCCCAATTTTGTCAGCCTGAAATGTTCTTGGCATGTGCATCCAAGATGCGACAAGTTGGAGGGCTGAATGAAGGGGGTTGCAGCATGACAAGACCCTGTAGATAGTCTTTCTGCCTCATAGGTGTACACATATACACTCTATTGTGAAGGAATTTTTAAAAAATCTTTAAAAAGATTCTATGCATAGGCATTTCCTCTTCTTTCTTTCTTCTTTCTCTTTCTTCCTTTCTTCTTTCCTTTCTTGCTTCTCTCCTTTGTTCCTTCTTTTCTTCCTTTTGAGTGCTATTGTAAGTGGTATTTTTTTAATTTCAAATTCCAATTGTTTATTGCTGGTAAATAGGACAGTAACTGATTTTTGTGTATTAACTGATGCTAATAACCAAGACCCTTAGACTTTGCTATATTTCTTGATTAGTTCTAGAAGTTTATTTACTGATTCTTTGAGATTTTCCTATGAAGAAAATCATATCATTTGCAAACATAGTTTTCTTTCTTCCTTCCCTTTTCTTTTATTATCTTATTGCACTGGCTAATCCTTTTAGCGCAATGTTGAATGGTAGCATGAAGAAAGTACATCGTTACCTTGTTCCTGATCTTAGATGGCAATTATGTCACCCTTAAGTATATGTCAATTGTAGGTTTTAAAACAGTTATTCTTTATCAAGTTAAGGAAATTCCTGTCTGTTTTTAGTTTTCCTAGAGATTTTACTTAAGCAATTATTATATTTCATCAAATTCTTTTTCTGTATAATATGGTCCTATGATTATATGATTTTTCTTTCTTAGACTACTGATGTGATGAGTATATTGATTTTCAATTACTGAATCACCATTGTATAACTAGAATAAATGCACTTGCTCATGGTGTATAATTTGTTTCATATTTTTATTAGATTCAATTAGCTAATATTTTGTTGAGGATTTCTGTATCTACATTCATGAGAAATATTGACCCACAGGTTTTTCTAGCAATGTCTTTATCCAGTTTTGTTATGAAGGTTATATTAAACTCAGAAAGAGCAAGAAAGTGTCCTCTCTAGTTCTATTTTATTAAAGAGATAATGTAAAATTGGTGTCATTTCTTCCTTAAATGTTTGGTAGGATTTACCGATAAAACCAGCTAGACCTGGCACTTTTTGTTTTTGAAGATTATTAATTAAATTAAGATCAAGATAGTGTAGAAATTGTGAGACTTATGTACAGTATGGATTATGCAACCTAATATATCTTCAAATATTCATGTTTTTCTGCAGAAATATGAACCAAGATGATATCTGTTGACACATGATATAAAAAAGATCTTTGTAGATGTAGATATAGTCTATTGAGCATGCTTAAAAGAAATTAATTTTTTTCTTTCCTTAGCCAGTGTCTTAGCCTGTTGTTTGCTCTGCAGACAGAGATATCAAGACTGGGTGACTTATAAATAGGGGCTTCTTAACTCCAGATTCTGGTGCCAAAACTCTGAAGGCATAAGCATGACATCATTGGCCTACAAATTGGTCAACAGAACCATAGAGAATGGCAGACGTATGCAGAAAAAGAGTATGACCTACAAGCAGCTCTCTTTTATAACAGCCAGTCTTGAGAGAACCAACCCCTTCTCACAAGAACTAGAACTCACTGAGTCTCTCAAGAAACATCATTAATCTTTTCACCAGCGTGTTGCCTTCGTGATGGAATTATCATGAATCAACTGCTGTCCGTTAGACCTCACCATCTTCAACATCAAATTCTAAAACATGAAACTAGGAGACACACCATCATCCAAGCCATAACAATGAGAATCTCTATTTTCTCAAATGTAAAAATGGATACCATTATCATCTTAGTTTTTAGTTCACAGGAATGTATAATTAGAAAATACCAGTCAGTTTTTGAGTTCCTAAAGGACTTAACAAAGGTTTACATGTTACCGCTCTAATGGAAATTTCTAAGCTCTGAGGTATTAAATGAAAAGTTTTTAAAATATTTTCCAAAGTCTCTTCAATGAGTGTGCATTTAATAGTTGAAGAGATATGAAAAGTTATAAAATAAAGAGTAATACACTTTTGGTTTTCCTTTCTACTGAATCAAGGTAAAACAAGAAGCAAGTACAAACACACAGGAAATAGATAAGATTTGCATTGGTTAAACAATAATGAAAATTATCACAGTCATCCAGTCTATTGTCATAGGCTGTTTATAAGACAGGATATACTTTTTTCTTATTGAAACATCTACTTATGTTCTATGAAGAAGCCTTCATATTTCAATTATTAAGATCATACAATATTATTTTTAAATAATTACTTATTTAATTTTATTTGTTATTATTTTTTTTTAAAAATTGACCAGAGAGAGAGGGAAAGTGAGAAAGCAAGCTGTCAGGTCCAGGACTTGAACCACAGTTTGCCATGTGGGAGTCCAATGCCTTAAGCACCACACCACCTGCTGGTCCCTGTACAATATTATTTTTAAATTAAGCATTCCTTTATTCTATGTTCCTTCATTTATTTCATGTGAGAGACAGAGAGGGATCCTCTACAGGGTCTCATAGCATGATCCTCCACCCAGCCAGACCAGATTATGGGCACACATGCACATAGTATGTACATGTTGACTCAGGAACCGAACTCCAATCTTCTTTATGGTTCCAGCATCACAGAGTGGCATGCTATGATTGCACCATTGTAGCTGGGCCTTAACTTAAGCATTTCTTTGCAGTTCATTTTCAAGTGATCTGTCATTTCATATTAACTACTGGATGAAGTTAGGTGTTACATTTCACACTGTAATTCTTTCATGTAGAAACCAAAATCTCACTTCAAAATTATAGTTTTAGATTTGCACTTTTCAAAGACAAACCATCATTTCTTATTTTTTCTTCCAGATTTTCACTCATCCATCTCTGAAAACCAGAAGTTTTTTCGTGACTCAGTTTTTCTTATTTTATTTTGACTCACTTGAATTTACATTTTCACCTTCTAGCTCCCTACTTTCAGCTTCTGTAGCTGAGTCACACCATCCCTCAGATACTTATATTTCTTTGTTGGATACACTAGAGATAAACTTTCCTAGCTAACATAAACATAAAATATCAAATACATTTAAAAATCAGGGGACAAAGAAAGAAGCAAAACATTTAAGGGACACAAAAAAATGGAAAATTATCTGTTGATGATAATGTGTATGATAATATCTTTAACTGGACAATATACAGTGTATTCACTCTGGGAAAGTTCATTTTACAAGCTGTTATGATATACAGTAATTCAATGTATAAAAAAATTTCTTAAGAAAAAAGAATGCATTCTTAAGCAGAAGCAACAGAATATTTAACTAAACAACTATTTTTCATGTCTGACCACCATCAATACTAAAAGATTATTACCTAGTCTGAGATTTTATATCAGTTAAATGTTTATTTGCAAGAATCTAAACCCAAGGATAAGAAAAGTTATGGTTTTCCAAGTTAGTATAAAATTTCCCTTTGGTTCAGCCTGTGGCCTGCTGGTTAACACAGCTGGATCCCACATGGTTGACCATGTAGTTTAAATCTCAGATCCAGTGGCTTGAAAAACATGCCGGGCATATATGTGTGTGTGTACATGGCCAAAATCCCAAAGGAAGGGAGAAATGGAGAAGAGGTCGCAGTGTGACTACACCCCAGAGAGAGTGCTTTCTCATTCCTCCCTCACCTGTGAACTCACATGCCCTTTGGCCATACTAAAAAAAAAAAAAATTCTCTTTAAAATACACACTTAGTTTTTTTTTAAGAGGAAACGATACATTTAATTAATTGCATTCCAGTAGTAAATTTTACATTTAGTTTATTTCAATGTAATTATTGTAACTTGATTTACTCTTTGAACTAAGTTCTGATAACACTAAACTTTAAAAAAAATTTTAAATTTTTAATTACTTAATTAATTTACATTCATTCCCTGAGCATCGTTACAGCATACAAAATGTGATTTCCCATTCAGCATATACTAACTAGTGGCTTAATCATACATGTTATCGTCAATAATTTTCCTTTTCTAGTTTCATATATATAATGTATATGAGTGTGTGTTTATACACACACACACACACACACACACACACATATATGTATATATATATTTCCTCCTATTTCTCACCTTCTGCTATTTCTCACACTATCTCAGGTGTCTACAGTTGTTTTTCATTCCTCCCCCCCCATTTTATTGATTCACAAAATTTCTTAAATAATCTTACTACTTTCAATAACAAGTTCAGTTCGTATTATATGTATCTGTGAATACATGTCTGACTTTAGGCATGAAACTCTGAGTAGAATGAATATACTATAAAGTAACACCTAGCTGATATATATAGCTAACTACAGTCATTAAATAGGTATTTTTAAATATATTTTTAATATTTTTTTTTGGAGAGGTTTTTGCTATAGGGCACGTGTGCTTGCAAGAAAGACAGAGACAGAGAGACAGAAAGCGAGAAATCACCCCCCAGGGGGGATGGCTACACTGCAATCCCTTCTCCTCCATTCTCCTCTCAGGATCTTGGGCACACACGCACATGCACCTGGCATGAGTTTAAGCCACTGGTCCAGGACTTGTACCGTGGTCGACTACATGGGAGTTCAGCGATTTAACCATTACTCTAAATGCTGGTACCAATAAATTTTTAATTTCAAGAGAAGCAGTTTTAGCTTTAATAAATCAAAGAAATGCTAAGGAACTTTGCTTCAGACTTAAAGTCAGGAAACAGATTAGGATTCTGTTCAAATAGTAGGTACACGAACCTATAGGCAGCTCAACACAGTACGAAAATCCTTAAAACTGGAAAACAAAGTCTTGAAGAAAATCAACAATATTTTAGTCAAAAGTTATAAAGTTTTATTTCACCAGTTTAGTTTCATGTACTTAATCTATCTTCTCTTGCGATTTGATCTTCCTTATTAAATTCTGGGATATAATATTCAACTCCAGACTTGTCCCTACAATTAAGTTGCCCATTTTCTTAGTTTTTGAACTCATATCTCTGTGTGTCTGTATTTAATTTTCCTGGTATAGCACTCCCTTAAGAACCAGCAGTTAGCGTAATGGCTGTGTTGCTGGACTCCCACGTAGTCGACCGCGGTTCGAGTCCCGGACCCGGTGGCTTAAACTCACGCCGGGTACATGTGCGTGTGTACCCAAGATTCCGAGAGGAGAATGGAGGAGAAGGGATTGCGGCATGGCCATCCCCCCTGGGGGGTGATTTCTCGCTTTCTGTCTCTCTGTCTGTCTCTGTCTGGCGAGCACACACGCCCTATAGCAAAAACCTCTCCAAAAAAAAAAAAAGAACTTCTTGGAGATCTGGTCTTATGTAGGTATCTTGACATTTCTCTCTTGCCAATCTTAGTATCTTGTCTTTATCTGTGGTTTGGGCCAATCTAGCTATAATGTGTCTTGGAGAAGATCTACTTGGGTTTATCCTATTTGGGATCCTTTGTATTTCTTGGGACTGGACCTTTGAATGCTTCTCTAGGTTTGGAAAGTTTTCTTGCAGGTTTCATGGAATAGATTATTAATACCCTCATGAGTTTCTTCGCCTTCTGGAATACCAATTATCTGGATGTTTGGACGTTTGATGGTATCTAGTATTTTTCTCATTTTGGGGGGCAATTTTTTCAGTCTTCATGGTGAATTTTTCTAGGCCAGCGATTCTATCTTCTACATCTGAGATTTGATTTTCTGTATGAATCTACTCTGCTTTTAATACTTTTAAGGGAGGTTTTGACTTCTTGTATTATAGCCTTCATGTCTAACAGGTACATTTGATTCTTTTTTTTTTTTTTTGAGAGGTTTTTGCTATAGGACACGTGTGCTTGCCAGAAAGACAGAGAGAGAGAGAGAGAGAGAGAGAGAGAGAGAGAGAGAGAGAAAGTGAGAAATCACCCCCCAGGGGGGATGGCCACGCCACAATCCCTTCTCCTCCATTCTCCTCTTGGGATCTTGGGCACGCACGCACACACACTTGGTATGAGTTTAAGCCATCAGGTCTGGAACTTGACTGGCGGTCAACTACATGGGAGTCCAGCGACATAGCCATTATGCTAACTGCTGTTCCCACATTTGATTCTTTTTTATAGTGTGTCTTTCCTCTTTTAGATCTTGCAAGAATTTCCTCACCACCTGGAACATGTCAGCTCCTTTCTCCTACCTCTTCTGCAGTTCATTGTCTCTCTTCTCTTCCATTTCTGTTAGCTTTGTCACTATAAATATTCTAAATTCTTTATCTGACATTTCCATGAGTTCCATTGTACTGCCTGAGGATGAAGAGTTTTTCTTTTCCCTTGGAAGGTATTTTCTTGCTTTTCCATATTTCTTTTGACCCTGTGGTGACTTCCAGTCATCTGATGGATGGTACGTTTCTTCCTAATTCTTGAAGTTCAATCTGAGAGTTCAGAAGTGTGCAGGAGGAGGTGATCTGCAATCTCTCTTCTGTTCCATTTTCACTCTTTGTGCATCAGATTCAGTGGGAATAGAGGAATATTCTGACCTGAATCATATTCAGATGTTGGATCCTGTAAACTTGGACCTGTCTAGACACTTAGTGCATAGAGGCTCATATTCATAGAGCAAATAAATAAAGATTTTTTTTTTTAAAAAAGGAAAAGTATTAGAGAAAAGGAAAGAAGAAAAAAATAAAATAAAAAAGAGAAAGAGAAAAGGTAATAAAAAAACTTTAGATTTTAATTTTAAAATCAAAAAATGAAAACCACACACAACGTGAAAGCAATATTTCACAGTTCAAGTTTGGTATCCATCTCAGGATGGGCCTGGGTTTGTGCCTTTCCTAAAAGGAATGGGAAAAGGCACAAATTAGCACAATAAAGGAGGGACTTGAGAACCCAGAGAATACTTTACCTTAAAAAAAATTAAAAGCCACAGGGAGACAAAGAGAGACAGAGAAAGACAGAGAGAAATGGAGGTAGCCCTATCCACTAGAAATGAATCTGGAGGGAGAAGTCTCAGCAGAAATTCTTCATTTTTAGTCAAGGAAAGCAATATTTCACAGCTTAAGTTCAGTATCTATCTCAGCCACACACTTAATTTTTGATGGGTGGTTGTTTTCTTTCTTCCTTTCTCTCTCTCTCTCTCTTTCTTTCTTTCTTTTTCTTCTTTTTTCTTTCCTTTCTTACTTTTTGCTACAGGACACATGTGTTCCCCAGAGAGACAGAGACACAGTAAGAGAGACAGAGTGAGAAATCAACCCCCAGGGAGGATGGCCACAATCTTTTCTCCTCCATTCTCATAGGATTTCAGCACACATGTACATGTTACCAACAAGTTTTTCAAGTCGCTGAGTGTGGAACTCAAACCACTCAGTCAGCCATGTGGGATCCATTTGCTTTATCCATGATTCTACTGGCTAGCTCCTGTTTTATTTTTAATACAAGAATATCAGTATGGCTTTTAAGAATTCTGGATTAGGCCATCTAAATTCAAATCTTGTACCCACCTTTTCTTAGTTGAGTATCCTTGATGTAGGATTCTTACTTAATTATGCTGAGTCTCAGTTTTTGTATCTGAAAAACAGAGACTCGTTCATTTAAAAATATTTATGGAATGCCTACTTTGTGTTAGGCACTATTCTAACTGTTGAGACTATAAACAAATAGATTTTAAAAAGTCCTCTCCTGTTGGAACTTACATTACATTTACTACTAGAAGGAATAATTTCACTCTCTCCCTTGTAGGATTGCTGAGAATTAACTTAGTGAATGCATATGGAATACTTAGAACAGTGGCAATTCAAAGTTAGCCATCATTATTATCAGATATTTAATTTTCATAAAAAGCTTTCCTTTTTATGCTTATCCTCTTCCTTGTCTCTTTGGAACACAGAAATAAAAGATGGAAGTTAGAGGACCAGCTGCAGTAGAACAGCAGTTGCTCCACAATGCTAAATCCATATGGAGGATTGGGGCTTGATTTCTGGGTCAACATGACGCACACAGTACATGCACAAATGCCCATATTCCTTGCTGGCTTGGGGAAGATGAGGAGAATATAAAAGTATGTCATAGTTTGGATGATAGTCTGTCCTTCAAAGATTCATGTTCTAGAAACTTGGTTTCCAGTGTAACGACTTTGGGAGGTGGTGACACCTTTAAGAGGTGGGACCAAGTGGAAGGATACCATCCAATTGACTGGGGGCAAAAGAGGGATAAACAGAGGCAGTGGGACTTCTGCTTTCGGTCTCTGCACATACCCACTTCTGTCTCTTTCTCTCTATTCTGTTGGCCTGTTGTGACATAGCATAAGAGACCAGCCTGATACAACCCCACATCTTTGGACTTTACAACCATCAGGATTATGAGTTTATTTATTAAATAAACTTCTTTATAAATCACTAGGTTGAAGTTATAAAACAATAGCATTCTATGTGATATTACTGAACCTCAATTTTCTTATCTGTAAAATGGTGCTAGCATATGCCACTCTACTGCATAGTGTTGGCATGAAAATCAAATAAATTAATTTATATGAAAATGTTGTGTAAACTCTCGAGTGCCGCACAGATTAAATATGTCATCCTGCAGCACTTGGCATAGGTCCTTGCACTTAGAAGTCCCTCTCAGGTTAATTGAATTAAATGTTAATTTATTGCCAAAGCAATTGCATAGCCATTATTTGAACAGTCGCAACAATACTGAGACCCAAGACACTAACTACCCTGTTATAAGTAGGTAACTATCTACCAGTTTGCTCCAACAATTTCTCCTAATTTAATATCAATAAATAATTGAGATCACAAAGGTGTGGAAAAGCAATTTCCTTGCATACTCACTTGGGCTAGTACTTCAAAACTCTCTTATAAAGATGATATTCATTCAAGTTTCTTAGATATTCATTCAAGTTTCTTTTTTTACAGCTAAGGCAAATAAGGGTAAGAGAATTTAAGTGACTTCCTCAGTATCAAATTAGCATCAGTGTCAAGATGACCAGGCACTAGGTGATTTCACATATGATACAGAATGTAGGTCTCCAATTCTCATTTAAGCCCTATTCAGTTCCAGTGTTGTAAGAGCTCATCAGTCTTGTGATTCTGTTGTTAATTTTTCCCAAGTGATTATTAAAAAAAAAAGTAGAGGAGACCCTGGCAAACAACCTAGAGAAGAGGGATTCTACATTATGGCAAGATCGAAAATCTGCCCCCTTTCTGAAATTATTATTATTGTTATTCTTTTTTATCTTAATTTTTTGCTGTAGGGTGTATGCACAAGAGAGAGAGAGAGAGAGAGAGAGAGAGAGAGAGAGAGAAAAGGAAAGTGAGAAATCACACCACAGGGGAGATGACCACACCACAATCCCTTTTCCTCCTTTCTCCTCTTGGGATTTTGGGCATGCATATGTGCCTGGTGTGTTTTCCAAGCCACTGAGTATGGAACGTTAACCACCAGATAGCCATGTGAGATCCAGCAGCTTAACCACCATGCCACCTGCTAGCCCTACTTTCTGAAATTTTTAATGTGAAATTTTAGATTTCTAATTGTCAAGGAGCTTGCTCAGAAGAAACTACTTACAGAACTTTGTTTAGTGTTTTTATTCCGATTGGTTCATATGGTAACTTGGATTCAAACAAGGCTTTTACAGCTGTGAGATCTCTATATAGAAATGGCATGTGTAAAATGCTTGTGTCTTGCCAATCCACACAGAGCCAGCTCAGAAAGACAGATGAGAATAGGCATCTGTCTTCTTACTTGGTCATTAAACTAGGTGTGTATACATGACTGTTGTCAACTGCTCTGGGAAAACACGAAAACAAATATGGTATAAATATCCTGTTGCTCTCTAAGAATATGACAGAAGTAAGAGAAAAAAATAGAAGAGACAGAAAAAGTTACAATAGGTGCTCCTGATAGTGGAGCATATTTTTTCCTTTTTGTATTCTCCCCAGCTTATAAACACATAGGTGTTTCTTAATGTTTGAGTCTCCAAAAATCTCAGGTGAATAAGGGAGAAGGACAGGCTCTGATTCTTCAAGTGACAAATGTCTTCTTTAACACTAAGAGCTGAACACAGGTGAGAGAAGTATAATCTGAGGCACTGAAGCCAATCCTTCTATTCATGGCACTGACCCACATCCCAGTCCTGTTGGTTACAGAAGATAATGCAAGACTGTAGTGTTAACTAGATGAGGCACTAACTGCTACTAAGCTGTCTCTATTAAGGTCCCAAGTAGTTTGTCTCACCCAGGATCCTTTAAGTTACCCACCTGCCTTTCCAGCATTCTTAGAGCCAAGGCTCAGAAGGATATTATTGCATATGCTGAGGTTTGGTTGGTGATGAACACTATTTCACAAGTAAAGTTGTTGCCAAGGTCAGTGAACTGACTGACATCTGAGAAGTCAGGGGATTGGCTTCTTCCTCACCAACTTCCTGCAACCAACACTCAAGGCAAGTAACTTCAGACAACACTGACACCCAGCAGTGTGCCTGTTTACTCTGCTCACCTGGACAGCAAAGAAAGCAGAGCTTTATTTAGGATAATCAAGCATTTTAGCTCCAGAGGTTCAGAGTCCTACAGACTATGGCTTTCCAGTGGAGGCGTCTTGTGTTGAGTGTATATGATAAAAGATGTGAATGTGTGGCCATATGGCTAGAGATAGCAACGTGGGGGAAGTGAAACAGGCAAAGACAGCAACAGTCGGAAGTCTAGAGCTGTGAAAATGTGAGATGACTTTGCAGAGTTAGACAATTTGAAAGGACTCTGTGGGGCAAGAAAGCTAGGAAGGGAGGGCTGTGAAACAGGAAGCGTGTTAGCAGCACTAAGGATAGCTAGGATAGCTGTGCGGGAGTAGGGTGCTGGGCAAATGCCTCGCCCTCCTTGTCTGACAGCAGGAAGACAAGAAGTTCTGTGGACTGAAGGAGACTAAGCTATCCTTAAGACAGAATTCTCCCCCTTGGTCTAAAACCAGAAAACCAATCCTCCTTCCTCACTCCTTCCCTTGCTCTCTTCTTTCCTTCCTTCCTATAGTAGTGATCAGGAACATTTCCATGCATCCTTGTGCTGTAACACACTGACCCTACTAGGTGACCAGCACCTCCAAACTGACAAAGATGACTCAGAGACATAAGCAATATTCCTCAAGTATATTTACTTACAGCTTCCCAAAATAAGCAGGAAAGTCAAGCTAGGTGATGTGAGTAGACTCAGAGTGCCTCTCCATTTCTCATACATGAGGTGACTTTTGGAATCAATAAAGGAGTCCTCAGAGCATGATATACTTTTCCATAACCTCAGGCACTTGATCTATGCTAACATCCCGAACAGGTTAGCTCAAATGTGATGAACTTTATAGTTAAATATTTAGTTCATTCTTAAATTCTATAAAAAGAGCCTCAGGAAATGTGAGATGACTTTACAGAATCAAAGTTTTGAAGGATTGTGTGGGGTGTATTTCCACTTTACGTCTATGTCCCTTCATATTCTCTTGTAGACTGTGATCTCCTGTTTGGTAGATGTGGAGCACGAAGGAATAGAGAAAGGCTTAAGATAGCTGGATTAAGGCCATTTCACAGGGAACTCTTATAGGAGTTGCCTCTTTATCCACCATTTTCTTTTTCCCCATGGGCTAAAATGTGCATGCTATAAAACATGGCCCTCAGCTCTCTAATGAGGGCAGCCTCTACATTCCTCACAAAACTATGATTCTGAGATGTCTGACAACAGTCTAGAACACAGAGTTAATGAAACTCTGTTTTTGTAGTCAAACCTATTTTACTGTTGTGTGGATTATTCATGGTCAGTTTTTATTCCCAGTGGATTCTACCCTGCCTGGAATGATGGAAGAACACCACATTCCTTAATAACACAATTGAATTGTACTCAGGAAATGTGGTTATTTTAATATTACTGTAAATACAACATAATTAAGAATGTGACTCTTCCTAGGAAAATATCACATTACATATTCCAGAAACAAATATAAACGAATTCTAGTTAATTTGATGATTTATCTGCTTCACCTTCCATTAGTTACTTCAAATGTTTAGTATTTAAGGTATTTAGAGTATCAACAGAATTTTTTACCTTTAATTCTTGTATTTTAGCATCTCGAAGGCATAGCGTGATGAAAGCAAATTAGAGGCATGAACTAATCAAGGCGTGGGCTGTCTCTCATAAACAAAAACGAACAAAACAAGAGAATACGCCAGACCTTATAATTCTCCATTTTGTTCTGGCTTAAATTTATTGGTTCTGAGAAGATGAAAACAAACCACAGAATTGACTCTATGGAAATAATATTTCCTGTCATACCAATCCATGTAACAAAATTGGTTTTGGGTGAGGCTGTGTGTCTCTCCATTTATCTACATGAATTATGTATCTATATTCATTGTCTGTAAGGTGTCCATCGGTGATTTTTATGGAAAGGCTGAGGTGCCAGAAAGAGTCGTTAATTAGAAGGTAAAACATCAAGGACCTGGTATGAGGTCCAAGCTGGCAGACTTGAGCAAGAGAAAGGCAGGGGAGCAGTATGGGCTGGAGGTTGGCTGGGTGGGGGCAGAGAAGGGTCTTTCTTCTTTATCTCTGCACATGAAATCTACCTCCTCCCAAAGCTTTCTTAAAAAAATGTATCAAGTACTTGGTTGGAGACTATCTTTAATGATAAAAACAAATAACTGCAATAATGTATATTTACCTCACAGTCTGAGAACATCCTTCGGATTTTCTGGATAAGGCTAATTAATAAACTAAATTGAAAGGAATTTCACAGGTGCTATTGCAAACCCAACGAGTAGGCAAACAAATGCTATGCACCAAACTTCTACTAAATTCTTGAGCTGAAAAATAGTGAGCAAATTTAAAAAATCTCAAGCTTCCATATTTTGTACTATCCTTTCATAAGAACATCATTAAAATCATGTGTGTTCTTTCATAAAAACAGTATCAACAATGAGCTGAAAACCATGCAATGTAATCTAGATGTGCTATTTGTCACTCAAATCATGTTAATTATGAGAGAAATTCTAGAGAAACTTTAAACTTAAAAGAGAAATAAAACATTTCTCTATTTGATTTAGCTAGTTCAGAATCTATGTATAGTATGTTAAATGTTTTTGACATCTGATTTGGTAGAAAAGAAACTCATAAATTGCAGGTAATTATTTATTTCAGTTATTTAGATCAAATGTAGGATTCAAAGAAAATAATTTTTATGTGACATTTTTTACTAATTAAAAATGAAGATACAACCAAGAAATAATATTACGGTGTAAATGTTAAAATGATTTTTTTTTTATGTTGTGATTTTTTTCCCCTAGTTTACACTTACCCTGTTTCCCCATCCTGTATCCTAACAACATATTGGAAACATGACCTGTTTTCCTTGTCCTTTATCATTTAGTTCTTTACAGTTTTTACATTTAACATGTGGTCCTTCCATAACTTATTTTTATGTCATATTATGCCCTAATTTTAAAAAGATGATTAATCAAATGCCCAGCTTCATTGATTTGGGATGCCTCTTAACATATTTATTAAATTTTAATGTACACATAGTCTGTTCTTACAATATCTATGATGCTTCCTTAAATTTGTCTGTTCTTGTTCCACTACTCCTTTAATTCTTACAGTATAATACTAGGTTTTAATATCATATGAGCGAAATTCTCTGGACAAACACTATTCACCCTCTTTGAAATGTTCTTGGCCAAAAGCGTGCATCTGTTCATTTAACTGTCATCAAAAGAGTACTTTACCTAAAAGGAAGGAATGACGAGTGTGCAAAAGGTTGACAATCATTTGAGTAACTATAGTTTATCATTAATTTGTATCTATAAGTTATTGTTATAAATATCACCTGTATTTTTGATACATGTGGAATTGCAACAGAAATTTATTTTGCCAATGTTTTCTAAATGAACTGAATAAAGTTTTAGTTGAAAAAAATAGAAATGTTCTTAACTATTTCAATCTACTTTTTTTTTTTTTGAGAGGTTTTTGCTATAGGGCACGTGCGCTTGCCAGATAGACAGAGAGAGACATAGAGACAGAAAGCGAGAAATCACCCCCCAGGGGGGATGGTCACGCCACAATCCCTTCTCCTCCATTCTCCTCTCGGGATCTTGGGCACGCATGCACATGCGCCCGGCGTGAGTTTTAAGCCACCGGGTCTGGGACGCGAACCGTGGTCGACTATGTGGGAATCCAGCAACATAACCATTACGCTAACTGCTGGTTCCCAATCTACTTTTTTTTTTGAGAGAGAGACTTTTGCTATAGGGCGCGTGTGCTCGCTGAGAGACAGAGAGACAGAAAGTGAGAAATCACCTCCCGGGGAAATGGTCACACTGCAATCCTTTCCCCTCCATTCTCCTCTTGGGATGTCGGGATGAATGCACACACACTTGGCATGAGTTTTAAGTCGCCAGGTTCCCTACTCAAACCTCAGTCTTTTGCGTGGGAGTTCAGTGATGTAACTATTATGCCATCTGCCGGTCCCTCCACTTATTCTTGAATCTAGACAAACTTCCAACTCAGAACAAGAGGTAGAACATATTTTATTTATATTATTTATATATATTAATATTACATTTATTGCATTAGCCAGAAATTCAAGAATAATATTTTAAAAAGATGAAAACAGGCCTCTTTAACTTCTGATAATTTTTAATATTCAGGAATACTTTTATGTTTTCATGTTAATCACTGATTTCAGTAGCTATTATTTATCATATTTAAAAAATAATAAAGAAAACCATACGATCATTTCAAAAGTAGCAGAAAAGGCCAGAGAAAACATCTAATACCTACTCCTGAAATTCATGATAATCTCAATGAAGTAGGAAGAGAAGGAAACTTTCTTAGTCTGATAATGGGCATCTATGAGAAACTCACAGCTAACATCATATTTAACAAAAAACTGAAAGCTTTCCCCCTGAGATCGGAAACAGGCCAGGATGTTCACTCACAACAACTTTCAGTGTTGTATATTATACTATTTAGACAAGGAAAAGTAGAACAATCTTTCCTTCAAATGATATGGTCAAGTACAAAGAAAATTTTACAAAATCCATAAAAGGCTTTTAGAACTAACAAATGAATTTATAGCAAGGGTGGATATACAAAATCCCAGTACAAAATTTAATCAATTATACTTCTATATTTTAGTAATAAGAAACTTAAAAGGAAATTTAAAATACCATTATAATAGCACTAAAAACCATCAATTATTTAAGGAAACCATAAAACATTGTAGAGAGGTATTAAGTATGAACTAAGCAAATATTATGGTCTTCTTTATATGGCTCAGTTTGGTTAGGATGTCACAATTTTATAGCTCCAAATTGGTCTGTAGATGCTACATAATATATCAACATAATGGGGTAAAAGGTGAATAATAAAAATTTAAAAACTGTGGATGTTTTTCATATGTACTCAGGAATATTATGCATATAATAGAATATTATTCAGACATAAAAATGAATGATCTATTGATACTGGTAATAATATGAACGAATTTCAAAACATTAGGCTGAGTAAAATAAGCCCAATGCAAAGTTCTTTACTTGGCAGTAATGAGGCAGGACCCCACCATTACCCTACTGTTAGATGAAACCAACTAAAACAGACAATTTAAATAAAATCCAGACTTTCATATTATAACAACTAAATGTTCAGGTTTCAATGGAAAATCAACCATTATCCCAAGAATGAAGAAAACCACAGGACCAGCAGTTGGCATAATGGCTATGTCACTAAACTCCCACGTAGTCGACCGTGGTTTGAGTCCTGGACCTGGTGGCTTAAACTCATGCTGGACGCATGTGCATGTGTGCCCAAGATCCTGAGAGAAGAATGGAGGAGAAGGGATTGCTGCGTGGCCATCCTCCCTGGGGGGGTGATTTCTAGCTTTCTGTCTCTCTGTCTCTCTCTGTCTTTCTGGAGAGCATATGTTCCCTAAAGCAAAAACCCTTCCAAAAATAATGCCAACACTGGGATGACAGAGATGTTAGAATTATATGACAAAGACTTTAAAACAGCCATAAGAAAAATGTTTCAAGGGGCAATTATAAACGTGTTTGAAACAAATAACATAACGGAAAGCTGCAGCAAAATATAGGAGGTATAAAGAAGAGACAGAGGAACCTGCGGAATTATAACAATAGGGCTAATATTTACATGATCAGAATCCAGATGGAGAGAACAAGGGCAAGGTTGAAAAAGTCCTCAAAGAAAGAATAGCTGAAAATTTCCATATTTGGCAAAAGACCTAACTGTACAGATTCAAAGAGCTGAGTGAACTCCAAGCAGGACAAATGCAAAGAAATCCATACCACATCATATTCAAACTTCTAAAAACCAAATACCAAAAGAAAAGAAAGTCTAGGAACCAGCAAAAAGGAAATGATAATTTATCATAGAGGAAAAGCACATTGAATGGCAGTGCATTTTTCATCAGATACTATGAAGGCCAGAAGAATGTGGCACACTATTTTTTTTTAAGTGCTGGAAAAAAATCTTCTCAAACTATAACATTATATCCAGTTTTTTTTTTTTTTTAAACCTTCATTCTTTTAGGGGATCTCAAGACATTCATTCTCAGATAAGGGAAAACTGTTTGTCATTAGCAGGCTGATCCTAAAGCAATAACAAAAAGGAAAAAGCAAAAGAAAATACTACTTGGAACATTAAGAAAAAAGAAAGAACAGACAATACAAATATGAATAACTTCATACGTTTCATTCTCTTCCTGAGTTGTCTAAATGATGTTTGACAACTGAAGCAAAAATTGTAATACTGTCTGATGTGATTCCAAATGCCTATACAGGAAATATTCATAAATAAGGAAAGATAAATGGAAGTAAAGGAAGATAAACTTTCTATATTTCAAACTGATAAAACGTCAAAACCCAGTAGATTTTGATAAGTTAGGGACATGTATTATAATACCTAGAGCAATCACTAAAAAACAGACTATACACGACATATACTCCAAAACACTACACATATCATAACACATAAATAATAAGTAAAAATAAAACATAAAAATAAAATTTAGAATTAGAATTCTAAAACATTAGAATTCTAAAAAATAGTTCAAATAACCTACAAAGGGCAAGAAGTAAAAAGCAGAGAAAGAGGAACCAGGTGGTTTCATAGTGGTAATGCAACTGGACCGGTTGCATGGGAAAGGTCCTGGGTTCATATCCTGAGACCTTTCTGAGCAAGTCAGGTATATGTGAACATGTCTATGATCTGACCTGGCTGAGACTGGGGTGGACTGTGGCCTGAAGTCCCTACTGGGGGTACCTATCTCTCTGTCTCTGTCTCTCTGTTTCCCTCATGGAAGAAATAGATAGGTAAATAACTTAAAATGAAAACAGAATAAACTGAAAGCAAAAAAATAAAATATAATTTATAAAAAATAAAATGACTAAACTATCAATAATTACATTAACCATAAATGGTCTAACTATACCAATTCAAACATTGGCAAAGTAGATTAAAACACCCAATATAAGTATATGCTGTCCAAAAAAATACTTACTTTCAACACAATGATAGGGGTAGGCTGAAATAAAAGGATGGCAAAAGATATATCATATAAACCTTAGTCAAAAGGAAATGGGGGAGGGGAATCAGCATATGGTATAATGGTTTATGTCTCTGCACTTGCATGTAGGAGACCAAGGTTCAAATCTCAGACCTAGTAGCTTGGAACTCATGTTGGGCGCATGTGCATGTGTGCCCAAAATCCCAAGAAGAGAGTGGGGAGAAGGGATTGCAGCGTGGCATCCCTCTGGAGGGTGATTTCTCACTTTCTGTCTCTGTATCTCTCTCTCTGTCTCTCCAATGAGAGCACATGCCCTATAGCAAAAATCTCTCTTAAACAAAAAACTCATGCTGGGTACAAGTGCATGTGTACCAAAGCCATGAGAGGAGAATGGAGGAGAAGGGGTTGCAGCATGGCCATCCCTGGGGTGGGGTGCACGTGTTATGATTTCCTGTATTCTGTATCTCTGTCTCTCCATCTCTCTGGTGAGAGCATGCACCCTAAAGTAAAATCTAAGAAAAAAAAGTTAAAAAAAAAAACAACCAGGAAACAGGAACACCTGTGTTAATATCAGATAAAGTAGCCTTCTGATCATAGAAAACTACCAGAAACCAGAGACAGACATTATAAAATTTTAACAGGGTCAATCTTCTCAAAAGAAATAATAATTTGAAATGCCTATATATCAAATCAGAAATGCAAAATTATGTGAAGCATAATTTTTTTTTTTTAAAGTGAGAATACAGGGACAACAGGCGGGATGGTTGTTAAGGTGCTGGACTCCCACTTGGCCAGCTGCAATTCTAGTCCTGGACATGGCAGCCTGAAAATCACAGTGGGGATGTGTGCATATGTGTGTGTGTGTGTGTGTGTGTGTGTGTGTATGTGTATGTGTGTATGCCTAAAATCTCAAGAGGAGGATGGAGGAAAAGGGGTGGAGGAGTGGCCATCCCTCCTAGGGGGTGATTTCTCACTTTCCCTCTCTGTCTCTTTCTGGTGAGTGCATGTGCTCTATTGCAAAAAACTTTTTAAAAAAAAGAGAGAACACAAAATATTGGCAAAGATGTGGGAAACTCATACATTGCTGGTGGGAATGTAAAATCGTAAATCTGCCATAGAAAAGTTTGGCAGTTTATTAAAAAATAAATGATGCCAACAGGCATATATACATACATACCCACACACATACATGTAAATGCATACATCTAAAAGTAATACGATTACCTTAAAATTATCTTTAAAAACAATTCATGCTCATCTCATCTCAGATTCACCATCTCTGCTAAGTCTTCTAGGCCTATATTTTTTAGATGGAGCACCCCAATCCCATTGTACTCTGTTTCTCTCATAGTTCATATCACTGTTAAAGATGTCTGTCTATTATCTTCCTATCTGCAACCCCAGTAGGTGATGGTACAGTTCCTAGTGCATTCACTCCATTTAGGACTTTTACCACAATTGTTGACTGGAGTCGACAAGCCAGAGTCAAAAGAAAGCATCACCAGAACCTCAACCACCATGACGTTCGGTGTGGCCAACACATCTCCTTGCCACTGACCTGAAAGTCAGCAGATCGCATGGAATCCTGATTTTCACTGCTCCTACATGGGAACCATTCTGGAAGTCTGCTTCCTCCTTTCTTCACCAAGCTTTTTTATGTTAAGTGTAAGCGTCTTTATCCTCCAAGTTTGCAATTTTTAAAGGCATCTCTTGCTTGGTGTTATTCCCTTTACTAGTCACTCTGTCTCTTGTAGTTCATCATCTCATTGAACTCTGCACAAATCTCAGGCTGGCTTGCTCATAAAACAGTTCAAATTAACACAGGGCAAGTGGAGGGCAGCCCAGGTCTTTTTCCTTGTTCCCCAGTCTCAATCTAGGTCTGACCATCAATTCCCATGCTTCTCAGGAGTTCAATTCAGTTATAAAAAGATACTCGTTACGTGGCAACACAGTGTCACTGAGCTCTGTGAGGCTTACTTGAGCCACATGCAAAGAGAAACTGCAAGCTCTGAGACTGTTAACTGAATTCTCCTCTCACCACACATTAACTCACAGTACATACGGAAAAGGGTTTACCTCACAGCAATACCACTTGAAAGAGAACATCTTCCAGCCATTAGGAGCTTTCTGTACTGTGATAAGACAGTGGTAGGGAATAGAAGGAGAACAATGGTTATGGTAAGGAACTGGGCTAAAAGCAAGGGATGGGAATCGGAAGACCCTGTTTAGAACAGAATTTCACCATATGAGTGAGCAGTCCTGGGCAATTACTTAATTTCCTGAACCCTAATTTTTGCTGTAGGTATGAATTAACACATATCTCAGACTATTAAATGAGATAAAACACCTCAGGTTCCTGAAACACTGTAAATACTCCCTATATTGACATTTATGTCTGAACTCAGCCATGTCCTTTGTTTGTTTTTTTTTTTCTTCTTCCTTTTCTTTTTTCCTTCTTTTTTGCTTTATTATAATACTGAGTTTATTTCACATGTATATTTTTATCTTCCCACCATTTTCATGTCTGACCACCACTACTACTGTGTCCTATCCTAACATTCCATACATACTTAAAACCAAGCAAAGGGTGGAATTCCATGTTTATTTCTAACATAAGCAAGAGAGAGAAAGAACATCCCAACAGAACTGAATGTCACAATCACCCCCGGCCTTCCGACAGCCCTGGATGATGGGCAAGTTTGTGACCTGCATACTTAGTGAGGTCTCTGGACTTGAACTGGAACCTTCCTATGTGAGCTTGCCTCAGAGAGCATCGTGTTTTACCACTGCACCACACTCTGGCCCCTGAACTCAGCCTCACAACTCGGTATTGTAAATGAATAGGATCCCCACTGCAGAGGATTATATCCTTCTGGATAAGAAACATAAGCTGCTTTTGAAAGTAAGATGAAGTAGCACAAGGCCCACTGCTCACATATGATGAAGTCATTCATAAGTTGAGGCTAAGGGCCATGTCTACATTCCCCAAATCAAATGCCATAATTTAAAAATCAGAAAATGTACTTGCCTACTTCCTTCATAGACCACTATGCAGTTTATAACATGATTAAAACAAGATGAAGAGCCACTGGCCCTCACACTGTAAATCCTGCAGATTATTTCAGTGTCAAGAACACAACGAAAATATGATGCTTAGGAAGTAAGACGATGGGCATTCCAAATAAAACTCCAATAATTTATTTTACTAGCATATAAAATAGTATCCCTTATTTCTCCAAGCTCTAAGAAGCTTTAGTATTTGGATTTTATTTTCTAAAAATGTGTTTTCACAAATAGGAGAAAAACATGCAGCAAGGAGATTGATAAAAAATACTGAGGTGCTGTATTTTATTTTCTGGCACACTGAAGTCATCAGGGGAATCAAAGAAAATTTCTGTTTTGTCTACCTCTTTTCTACGTCATCAAACTTATGTTTTGCCAGGTACCAAAATTATACCTTTTATTAATGACATTCATGTTGATTTACTGTTTGAGAGAGCATGAGAGTGAGGTATACTAAAGTGGACAATGAAGCTTTTGGCCATCACATCCTGGAAAAGTTGTGGCCTATGACCAACACAAATGAAAAAGCAGTGCACTGTTAGTGATGTGCAATCTTGTACTACCGCCCAGCGGCACACCCTGAGCCTCAGTCAGAGCTGCCCAGGTGCTGAGTGGTGCTGATGCAGCAGGAGCTCTGCTGGCTGCACTGGTAATGGTACCAGCATCTCTCTGGACTTCAAGGTCCTGAGTTAATTAATGTGCCAGATGAGTAATTATGGTTTAGTGAGGAGGAGAGTGCAGTCAGGAAGCTGGAATGTTGGGAGAGAAGTGGGGCATTACTGGGAGGAAGAGAGGCCCTGGAAGGCAGTGAGGAACACGGTGTAGAGTAGTGGTTGTTGGCAACTCTTGTTTCTTGCACATTTCTGCCCAGGGCCAGGCCTATCATTTACAGTTAAGACAGATGTCAGGATAGGAGCTACTAAAACAAGGTTCATGGGTGGGTCTAAAACGAGTTCACAAATTCTTTGACATTCTTCCCACAGAAGGTAAAGATGAACTCTCTTTCACTTGAATATGGACCAGATTTAGAGGTGTACTTCGTACAAAAGCAAAACAAAACAAAATAAAATGTTGGAAGTGATGCTGCATGATTTCTAAGGCTAAGCTAGAAAAGGCAATGCAGCCTCTGTCTCCCTCTTCCCCTGCCAGCACCTCCAGCCTTTATGCGTTAGGCTGACTTGTAGGAAGCCTGGCCACTCTAAAGCTGACATGCTGGAGAGCTCACATGGCAAGTTTACACAGAGATGGAGAAAGACAGGGGGAACCTCAGCTGTGCCAGTGTCCAGCTATGTGAGTCTTCTCAGTAGCAACTGCCAGGATGGTCAATAATTATTCTACTCCTCTTTGAGCCACCCCAACAAATATCAAGTCAAGCAAAGACATGCTATCCCCTTCAAGTCCTACCCACATTTATATTCATGAGTGAATTAAATGCTGTCATTGCTTTAAGCCACTAAGTTTTGAGATAATGTAATGCAGCATTAAATAACCAGAACAAAGATCAAGATGATGATGAAGGAAGATCTGTTTTCAAAGGGCTCACAGATTTTTAAAAATTTTCCAGAGGGCTTATGTGCTCAGTAGAGAGACAGACAGAGAATGGGGGGCAGGGGGTATGGTTTGCACTGCAATCCCTTCTCCATTCTTCCTTTCTTTCAGGATTTTGGGCATGCACGCACAATGGTTGGCCAGGAAGCCAACCATCTAAACATTCCAAACTGGAGTGGCATGTGAACAAATTGACTTCATCTTCCCAAGTGTCTGACATAGTTCTGATTTTCCAGTCTTCCTGACAAAGTAGCTACAAAGCTAGAGAAGAGACTTCCATTACGATTTCTGACTGCTATAGAGATTTCTGCATTTTAGACATATTATGAGTCTTTACTAATCAATACACTATACACTGTAGTCATCTCTAGTATCAATAATTATCTGCTCTTTAAAAGAAATTGTAATTGTCTAGCAACTACACATTAAAAAGTGCCTTCTATGTAAGATTTAGAAGGAACTCAATGTATAGTTCAACTAACACTCATTGGGTATTATTAGAACTCAGGCACAATATGCTGAAAACTATTACACATTGAAATTTAAATTTAGTACTCTAGTACCTATAGAGTTGTCAGAAAAGTAATGATGTATTTTTCTGTTTTTCTATCAAAGATGTGTCATGACTTTTCCAATGACCCAACAGTAAGGATAACAAGGCAATTCCTTGCTAATGAATGAAGTCTGATGATTAATTTTCCTATTTTAAGACAATAATGTTTAAAAGAATGATAGAAAGTTAAAGATTTGGCTCATAATGCTAACAGGACCACAGAATTTTAAATACTTTCTTTTGTTGTGATTGTTTATTTGCAAGAAGGTTTGTGCACTCACTGGAGAAAAATGAACAGACAGAGAAAGAGAGAGTGAGAAAGTGAAAAATCACCTCCGGGGGATGACCATGCCATAATCCCTTCTCTTCTATTCTCCTTTCAAGATTCTGGGTATGCATGCACATGCATTTAGCATGTTTTCCAAGCTACCAGTCCAGGACTCAAACCATACTGTCGGCCATGTGGAATCCAGCTGCCTTAAAAACCATGCCACCAGCTGGCTCATAAATACATGTGTTCTAAAAGAGTTCAGGCAGGAGCCTTTGATATGATGTCTCATAGTTCTATATAGAGGAGTTTATACCTTTCTGAAAGAAACTCAGAGTTCTAACAGGAGACCTAGATGAGTATCCAAAACTCTCATAGGATTTAAGAATCTACATAGATTTTAAGTCCTACATAATTTTTACCTAGATTATTATGATTTCATTTTTCCATTATTTTCCACGGTAATGAATACTGAATATTTAATGTTATGAGCAATGCAGTAACTAACCTAAAAAGACACAATTGAGACACTGTTCACTTTTAATTGACTTGTTTTTACTCAAAAGTACGCTTTTTCTTTAAGGTGAAGTCCGGGATAATGTGGTGTGTGCGTGCGCGCGCGTGTGTGTGTGTGTGTGTGTGTGTGTGTGTGTGTTCCTAAGTCAGATCTTCAATCTTCTTTAGAGTTCCAAACAACTCCATCCTCTTTTGCTATTAGTCTTTCTCCTCTTCAACTTTCCAAAATTCCTCTGAAACCAATGTGAAACAGCCAAACTGTACTGTGAGTTTATATAGATCTAACTAGAAGTGAGTAGCTGGGAAGGATTGCTATATGGTTTTATGAATTGTCTCCTGAAACTTGGAAGTTTATTTCTTGTCTCTGGCCCTACCAATACTACTCTCAATAATTCTTGTCTTAGAAGGGGCTGGAGAATGTTACGCAAAACTATTCAAACTTCAAATTTCATAGGTCAGAACTACCCAGGGGCTTTGGTTTTTAATGTAACTTCCTTAGATAAAAGTCAGTTTCCTTTTTCCAATCCGGGAAGTGGATGTCTGTAATACAACATAAATTACACAGTTTCTGATTTTACTGTCTAGACACCATCAACCCCCTTAACACTACCCTCTCTGTCAAAAGTCTGGGCAGGGCCCAAAGAAAACTGATGTCCAACTAAGCTCGGAAATATATTCCTTCCAACTAAAACTGGCAGGACTCTGGTGAACACATCTGAAGCCAACAAAAAGCAGGATTGGAAAATTAAGAATGGTTAGAAAAAAGAAAAAGAAAGAAGGCAAGTACAAAACCCTTTCACAAATTAACAAGGCTCAATGGCATCAAGTACTTGAAAAGCTTCCATTGCTATCCAACCTCCAGATGAAGTGGACTATCAGCCCTACTGATAATGCAGGTACTTTTAGAGCTTCACAACTTTCAGTAGAGGCTCCACTGTCTGACAGGTATAGATAATAAGAGAATTAAAGTATGAGCGCAAGAGGATAACCAAACTTATCTTTACTTTTAATGAGCGCAAGAGGATAACCAAACTTATCTGGACTTTTATATAGAAATTCTCTGAGCTCACAGTCATCTTCACAGCACACGAGTAAAGATTAGAGTATTGGGGATCAACAGATGGTGTAATGGTTATGTCACTGGACTCCCACATAGCTGACTGTGGTTTGAGTCCTGGACCCAGTGACTTAAAACTCAAACTGTTCATGCATGCCCTAAGAGGATAACCAAACTTATCTGGACTTTTATATAGAAATTCTCTGAGCTCACAGTCATCTTCACAGCACACGAGTAAAGATTAGAGTATTGGGGATCAACAGATGGTGTAATGGTTATGTCACTGGACTCCCACATAGCTGACTGTGGTTTGAGTCCTGGACCCAGTGACTTAAAACTCAAACTGTTCATGCATGCCCTAAATCCCAAGAGGAAAATGGAGGGGAAGGGACTGCTGTGTGACCATCCCCCCTGAGGGGTGATTTCTCACTTTTTGTCTGTCTCTCTGTCTTCCTGGTCAGCGCACACACTTCTCTTAAAAAAAAAAAGACTCTAGAGTATTGAGAAAGAAGACAAGAAATCAGTTGTTTGTTCAACGATAGAAGGTTACACAACTGCAGGACTGAAGAATCTTCTACTCTTCTCAACCCATCCAGCTGCCTACTCTAAGCTAGCCAAGGAAATAATACATTATCCTAAAAATAGTAGTAGTTTTAATAGATTAATAGTAATGAGTGACTATACTGTATATTTTGTGTGTATTATTCTCACAGCAGCATAACTGTCAACTCTATGGCATGTTTCCTATAGAGCACAATTCAGCAGAAGAGAGGTCTCCTTTGGGTCACGTTTAAGAAGGATTACTTTAAATTCTGAAAGAATAGTTCTGATACTATTTTGTTTATAAATTATACGTTTAGCATTACAAAGACTTCACTTCTTTTTTTTTATTTCATCGTCATAAGATGTCCTAAGTAGCAGGAATCATTATCGGTATTTTACACATGAGAGTATTTCCAAAAGTATGTGAAAAATAGAATAAAAATACATGTTTATTTCAATGTAAAAATTTTTTTAAATCTATACAGTTTTTTTAAAAAATAATATACATTTTCCATGAATGTTGTGAAGATGCTATGAATGAGAAATGGTTACCAAAGGGAAAGGGTGACCAAAGCCAAACACTAACAGAGAACGAGATTAGGTACAATTCCAAGTATCCCTACTCTAAGTCCTGTGCTTTTGTCACTACATCAAAGTTGCCACCTATGAAACAGTCCCACAAAATGGGCACCAGAACATTGTGAATGTGAAACAGTGTTGAATATGAGCTACTCGATTAAACTAATATTCATTGAGCACCTACTATGCGCGAGGCACTGTTCTCAAAGCTCAAGATTTAGATGTGAAAACGTCACAGGTGCTGCAGGAAAGGAGTTCATAGATGAGTCAGGAAGACTACCATGCAAATAAGTAACTACAACAGGGTGGTATGAGTTGAACAAAGAAGAGGGGACATGGTAACTCTAGGAGTCTGTGAAATTTTCAAGGAGAGACATCTGAGGTAGGCTTAGTAGGATGAATTTAGGAGTTAAGCAAGTAGATTCTTTTTTTTTTTAATTGTCAAGAAAGAAGGGCAAAAGATTAATGGTCTGTGCAATGTAAGCACACTCTGCTGAAGACCAAACATTTAGAAACCTTGACAGATGTGGATCTGCAGGCCAGACCTAGGGCACCAAATTAGGAGAAATGCTTAATGTTAAAATAAGTGAAGAGACACGAAAGAATAAAGAGGTCCTTCCATCCTTCCTAAAGGGTGTATACGCAACAAAAGACCATGTTACATTTTAAAACCAGATTAATTTATCCCAACAGCTAAATGCCATCTGTTACTCTGACCATTTGTTAGATTGGCAAACTCAAAATGTTATAGACCAGAAGAGATGCCTAGAACATTGAAATGCTTGTTTTCTGGTGCATCTCTGGGGCTAGTTAAAAACTGAACACTCATACTGAGCTGTACTACCCCAGTGATTGCTCAGAGACTTGGCTACTGGTATGCTTTCAGGAAAAGAGACAGCCGAGAGCCAGTGTGGCCCAGCTGATCACTGCCGTTTCAAGTCCAACTTTTGTACTATCCTTTGGCAACATCAAGTCAAAGCCACCAACGGGGAATTCTTGTCTTAATCTCACCTCCCTCCATCTCTGGCTCCCTCAGTCCTCCTGCTACCACACTTCTCCTCTAATTCTCTAGTTTATGGCATAATACCATGGGAATATAGAAAGTTTCTAGGAGAAAATTAAGGATTTCATTTCCAGCCGATTCTTTCCCTTTTCTCCTTCCCCCTTTCTCTTCCTGGTGTCCAATCTCCCTGTAGCAATAGCATGTTACATGTCTCCATTTTCCCTTGCAGTAGGAGAGAAATGTTCTCATTAAAGGGAGATAGGATAGGCCAGCTTTTGACAGGAGAAAAGGAAGGTAGGCACCATCGAATTTCAAAACTTGAAGGAACAAATGACCCGACTATGGTCTCCTCACACAGTTCAGTATTTCGATTCACTCACTAGCAGGAGGCAGCTACAGGAGACAACATTGCCTGTTTAGATGCAGGAATCTGCCCTGGCTGCAGACCTGCTCTTCTAAGCAAACCTACTTTGACATTCGACCATGAAACTATGGTTGACTGAACAAGTGTTGGGTAACTGACCCAGATCCAGTGTATTTATAGGCTGGCCAGCTATCTATGACTTGATTGTCTGGCTCAAAATATCAGTATGGGCACCTGAGACTCCCCGTTTGAGAATTGAAATGTAGAAATTGGACATTTGAATCAGAATGCTATGGCAGTTAAGTTCAAAGGATGTGAGGTCAATCTGGGTGGGCCACAAAGAAATTATGGATAAACAGGAGAAAAGAACGAAGCAGAACCACAGAGAGAAGATTTGACATGAGGAAAAAAAGGGATTCCATGTTCCTAATGATTTTGTAGTTTCGATTTGAGTCTATCCTTAAAATCTTCCACCATTTTCTTGAAATAGACTAGAATAGGTCTCTGTTGTTTGTAATTTAAAAAAATCTGACTAGAATGGGAAATCATTGGGCCAGTACTATGTTGGCTAGTCTGAGCCTAGATCCTATTTATTTCCAAGGCTTGCCAAAGGATCAAATTGAGTTACTAGGAATTGATTTACTGGGAAATATAGGTTTAGTCATTCTGAACTATGTAAAATGTTAATCGAAAGTTGCACTGGCCTTTACTCTTTAGAGTTCCTCATCAACAGGCTAATTCTTGAGGAAACACTGGAATTCAGTTCTCCTCTGCAAAAACGACCCTCTTCCTTCATATTCAATCATCAAAAAGAGGTGCCAGCTGCATCCCTATGTTAGTAATTTATTTTAATTAACCTGAGGAAGACTCAAAGACCTTGCACAGTGTGCATGCAGCAGAAAACATCAACCAATTACGATCAGGAGCTGCAATCTTGATTATCTTTTCTTGCTGAAACATCAAGGTCTATTACTTTGAAGTCCTTATCCTGAACCACCAATCAGAATCTGTGTTTTTATCATTACTAAGCCTGCTCTTTAATTCTCTCAATCACAGCTGTTCTGCAAGATAAAGAATGGCAGAAATTATTATAAAGGGTGAGATGTTCTGAGAATTTGGCTTATTTTAGAGTTCTATGAAGTATTCATTTCCTTCTCACACCACCCGCCTTGTTTACAAGTGAATATCCCTCTATTGTGCTCCTTCAGTGCAAATATGCAGATAAAAACATTCACATAAACCAATGGGTCTCAATGGGAAGAAATGTGCTGCGCATGACAGCGGCTCTGAGTTCCCACTGCGGTTCAGGACACTCCAGTGACTCAAGTGACCTTTTTGCTAGAGGATTTGCATCACTTCCTTTGTTCTAGTTCTGCACTTTATGGAATTACAATAATGTGAATAATTTTTCTTTCGCAAAACAAAACAACACAAAAATACAAGAAATCTATAAAAACAGTTTTGGTGATTGAGAAAATCATATTTTAATCATTTAAATTAAACTCAATAAAATTACTTCTCTATAGCAAATGTCATTTCACTAAATGGTATTAATCAGTTTAGTGAGAGTTCCAAGAACAAATTTATTTATTAAACTGAGTCAGAAAAGTTGTATTTAATTGATAGCTAGTTACTGAAGAAGATGAGGTGAGGAGGAAAGTTGCATTACTTCAAATCTGCTCACAGGTTGAACCTAACACTTTAAAATATAAAAGCATATGTTGGTGGTCCAGCCAAGTGGGTGTAGTCCATAATGAACTGCAGTGCTGGAAGCTTCAAGGCCAACAGCAGGTTCAGATCCCTGAGTCTGCCTGAAAACATTCCAGGCATGTGCACATGTGGCCAAGATCCTGCTGAGCTGGAGGGCCAGAGAAGGGGGATTACAGCATATTGAGAGCCCATTGAGAGTACTTCTCTTTCTCTTCTCTCATTTTCACACACGAATTAAAAATTTAATAATAAAAGTGCACATGTTGGATCTGAGTCCAGCTGGTCCAACAGCACAAGGCCATTGACCAGAGATGGTTCTAACTCTGGGCAAAAGGAAGGTCCCCAGAGAAGGGGCCAAGCTAATGGTCACAACCCAACACAAAGCAGGCTAGTGTTTGGCTGGATACGTGTACCAAGCAGACTTACAAGAAAGCATGGCAAGAGGTCTTGGCAGTAAGTTTCAGGGATGTGCTTGTATGGGATGAGAAGATGGTTTTGGGGATTGAGACAGAAAATCAGTAAAGGGGGTCAAGATGTAAACCCAGTTAGTGGAACCAGAACACAACTTAAACATATGAAATAAGTAAGGGCCATATTGGGGCAGGGCTGACAGCAGAAATGATGAGGCTGACCAACTGACCTATTGACCAAAGGGTCCCTTATTTCCTCTGATAATAGCCAGACTGCTTCCAGAACTTGGAAGAGAGCCAAAACAGCTCATGAGAATGATGGATTTAAAGTGCTGGCACATAATAAATACATGATAAATGACACTACTGCTGTTGTTTATTGTGGATAAAAGGATGAACTAGGAGAAGATGGGTTACACTATATGGGGTCTATAAACTTGAAAACCAGACAAAAGCACAATGGAGATACATGTTTGGTGGATGGAAGTCCAGGCAGGTGTGGCTGAAGCTCAGGAACGCTTCGTGGCAAGAACAAGTGGGGGGTGAAGTTGAGAGACTGAGAAGAGGGATAGTAATAGTGGAGAGAGGCAGAGTACAGGGTCCAGAAATCAAAGCTGGCCAAAGGCAAGTACCCATGGAGTACAGGGACAGAATGTTAGTGCCCTCCAGTAGGAGGAGGGAATATTCATATTCATAAGAACAAAACCAGAGCTGCACAAACAGGAGCAACAGCGTGGGCAAGCCACAAATTTCTCATGAACGTAAGGTACCGCTGGCCCCAAGCCTAAAGCGAGGTTGAAGAGAGAAGGGTAAAGAGACAACAGCTTACCCAAGCCATCACAAAGGTTAAGGGTCTCAACTGTGGAGTTAGGGGATGGTGGGAATGAAACCAGGAATGTCATCCTACCCATCCTAGCTCCTCTCAGATGCAGGACAACAAGGTCCAGATATACTTCTCTGTGCAGCCCCACTCTCTCAACCCAAACGGAGGTGCACAGAAATGAGACAAAATGCAGTTTGCGTGCATTATTATTTGTATTGTCCACCAGAGGCCTTTGGTACCAAGAGACACACGAAGTTAGGGTAGCATCTGCTTCCAGAATAGTAACAACCTGTGTCCCAACTTTTATGTATTTGATACGTAATTTGCCCTGTGGCTATGAGGAGACTGAACAAGCATGTGGATGTAAGAATGGAATTAGCGCTTGCCTTAAAAAAAAAAAAAAAAGTACTTGCTTACCTCTCTCATGAGAGAGAAAGAGAGAAGAAAAGAGAGAGACGCCCCCAACAGGGTCCTCCACACCCTGATCCAATCCCAGCCTCAGTCATCCGAGATTACAGGCATGTGCACACATGCCCCATGTGCTCAGGGAGGTCCCAGGACACACACACAAGACCTTTCCCATGTGGGTCCGGTTGTCCCTTGCTGTTTACTCTGCTGGTCCAGTGAAGCTCCCTCTCTGGAGCTGGGATCATTCCCAGTATTCCTATATAGACCTTTACTCAATATACTCTCCTGTGCTTTTGAGTTAAGGTCAAGGATCTCTTTAGGTTGGCTAATTATTGGGAGAAAACCCCTGCCAACAAATGTTAAGCTGGGACTGAGTACACAGCTGGAGACATGTCCAAGCTCTCTGTGACTCTCTTGAGTGTGGGTTTGCATACGAGTCTCGTGGATGAGTGACAGGGAATGAGTAGCTGCTGAGCTGAAAAGCAAGGGAAGTCTTTGTCTTTATGAAGAAAAACTTAATGTCTCTCATCCTTTTCAGTGTTCCTCACTATGGCTGGAACAGTACCCCATGGGGCATCAAGCTTGTGACTGTGGCATTTTCATCAACAGGGTCTCACTAACCCAAATTCTCCAAAGACTGGCAACACAGTTGGTGCTTTCTCTGTGGTATAGCAGCAAAATGCCCTGACTTTGGAATCAAAAGATTTGGCTCTCCACCTAGGCTTCATTACTTAGTAGTTCCTTGACCTTAACTCAGTCATTGCAGTCCCGGCTCAGTTTCCATGTCTGTAAAATGGGGGAGTTGCACGGTGAGATGAAGTAGGGTACACACAGCAGCAAGCACAAGCAAAGGGTGGTCACGTATCTGCATGGACCCTACCTAACTTCTAAACTTCACTTAGAGGGTACACATTCTGACTAGTTGGTTTCTTCTTGGTCTCTCACAACTGGAGGGCTTTTCCCAGAAGTCCATAAGCTTATTAGTCCCTCAGCATGGGGCAAAAAGCTGTAAATTCTGCTATCCAAGGTCTGAGAGTACTCTCAGGCAGGCCAGAGCCAGTGCTAAGGCTTCTGTAGAGGACTGGGAAACCAAGGACTGTCTTTAAATTTCAAGGCAGAGCAGGCTGTAGTCCTGTTTCTTCAGATGCTGGGTTAAATGTTCAAAGACAGCCACTACATAATTAATACCCACAGCCATAATCCTAATAGATTACTCTCACATTCATTTCTTCATTTAAATGTCAACACATCAAAAAGATGATTGAGAACAGCCTTACCCCACTTTATAAACAGAAATCCTGATGCCCACAGTGGTTACCTGGGACTCTTAGTCATACAGCTTTTAAGTAAGAAGCTGTAAGACTTTAGGACCAGCAAATGGCGTAATGGTTATATCACTGAACTCCCAGTTCAGTGTGTGAACTGTAGTTCGAGTCCCGGACCCAGTGGCTTAAAACTCATATAGGGCACATGGGCATGTGTGCCCAAAATCTCGAGAGGAGAATGAAGGAGAAGGGACTGTGGCATGGCCATCCCAATCCTGGGGAGTGATTTCTCGCTTTCTATCTCTCTAGCAAGTGTACGTGCCCTACTGCAAATATCTCCCTAAAAAATAAAAGAAGCTTTAATATCTCTAGTTAAAGTCCTGTTCAATACCGCCCTACTGCTTTTCTGCTCAGACAAGAGACTCTGGTAATGCATTAGAGAAATTAGATATCACTTCGTCAACAATTATTGCCTGTTTCATAAGAGGTCTCACCTAAAAGCTGATACTCAAGCTCTTTGTATGTGAAGTCTCTTATTAATTTTACAACTTTATGAAGCAGGTTGTCCTTATCTGCAGCACTTCACCACTATTTTAAAGTGCATATATATTTGTCATATATTTTATGTTTACCTTTTCAATTTGACTTAGGCTCCATCAAGGAAGGCATGATATTTGTTTGCTGGGATTACAATAATGGCCTTCTGAATGAAGAAAATAGTGTTACCCTTTTTTACAGGTGACAAAACTGCACCAAAATATTTTTTGCCCAATATCATTTTGCTGGTAAATAGCAGGTCTGGGTCTTTAGAGTTAACTGAAGCTTCCTAAGAGTAGTCTCTTTCTATCAGGACCACTTTCCAAGGATTGTCAGAGCTTAATATCACAGCTACTGAACAAGAGACATTGGTCAAATCTAGTCAATCAGAAATATCATCGAGAACAATCTGGCCTATCACTCATCATAACGTTATCAATGCAGTCATAATTGCACAGGGCATCACTGTATTCAAAACGCTTTCATCTTAAACATCCTTGGGAATAAGGCAAACATGTAGGAAAATTTTAAATGGAAACATTTAAAAGAAATTTTTTAAAAGAAAATTTTAAATAGAAAAACATATGTAATGTGTAAAGATACCAAAAAGGTAAGCTAAAATCTAAATACCCATATATGACCAGCTTGAGATCAAATGATAAGTTTAAAGACAAAAAAGCACTAAATATTCATTCACTTGTAGGATCAGAAAGATGAAGGGGAATTACAGAAAGGGTAGTGTGTGATAAAGTTTACTATGAAGATTACTTACTCCTAAAAACATGAGATGGTGAAGAGGCCAGTTCCCACATTAAACCTGACCTTAGGATGGCACGGGTGCTCAGGGACTGGCCCAGCTGCCAGCTGTAGTCAAGTGGATGTCTTTAATATAATGGTCTTACCAACCTTCTTGCCTGTTTTGGTGGAGTCAGTACAGGATCCAAAATACAAAAGCTATGAATCCCAAGTGCAGGACTGGGTCTCAGTCCAGGAAGGCCACAGGCAGCAAGGCCAGAATCCAAGGGATGGAGGTCTCCAGCTTACAGAGAGAGAAAACAGCAAGAAAAGAGCAAAGTTTCAAATAGCAGGGGCTTGAAAGAAGCCCTTTAGAAACACAGAAAAGCAGATAACAGTAGAAAGGAGGGAAGATCATGGATGCAAGAGTATCTTAATTTTCTATTATGTTGCTAACAGAAGTACCTGAACTGGGTGCTTTATAAAGAACACTGGTTTATTTAACTTACATCCTGGTAGATGTAAAGTCTAAAGACATGCAGACTGGCATCAGGCTGGCCGCTGGGATACAGCACAACACTGCCAAAAGCAGTAGAGAAATGTTGGTCATATGCAAAGAAAGAGAGCCTCAGGGCAGCCACTGTCCTTTTACAACAACTCACTCTCATGGGAACTAACCTTTTCTCAAGAGTAAGACCTCCATCTCGCAGCATAGCATTAATCCATTCATGAGGGTGACAGTTTTATGATCCAAACACCATCCTCTAGCCCTTACCTCTTAAAGGTCACACCACCTTCCAACACCATTATACTGGGAACCTAATTCCACAACATGAACCTTTTTAGGGACAAACCATTATCTAAACCATAGCAAAGAGCTACTCTGCACATGATAGTGCCCAGAAACTTATACACATTATTGCATGAGGTCATCAGAACAAAGCATAGGATAGTCAAAAACCACCCTAGCATTTACAGATAATGAAAGTAAAGCCCAACTTGCTCTGGGCCACATAGCTAATAAGCAGTGGAACCACAACTTTAATAGCATTCAAGAAAAATGTCTTCTTCCAGCCATCAGGGCACATGGAAAAAGGGAGAAAGCCATAGCTCAGGGAATGTCCCAGGAGTGTAGCAGTCTGCTTCCTGAGTCAGTTTAGAAGCACATGTACCTGGATTGTGTGAGGTGTATATCTGGGGTGATTATGATTGAAGTAACGGTGCTAATTTGGCATCTCAAGTGATGATGGCTCTGGAGTGTGGGTCAGGCCAAAGATACAGATGGTGGAAGGTCAGTAGGGAGCAGGGAAAAGCGGAAGCAGTGGAAATGAGATTGTGGTCAAGAAAACATGACAATGAACTGTGCTGCCATGTGGCCCCTTTAATAAGTGATACGCTTTCCGAACACCTGCCATTCTGGGCTATGATAGCACATCCTAATGATTTACAAACGAATGTATCCTAAGTGTATAGAAGTACCCTACACTATCAATGCGAGTCCTCCATATTTGAAAATGCCTATTCACGGGAAAGAGCTCAAGACGTACCACCTACATGGTTTGCTTCTCTTCCTCTCCATTTGTCGCATTTTGCTGCATTTAGATGAGTGGTTTTACCTTCCTACTAGGTAACAAAAGGCCCTGCACCCTCAGACCAAACTGCCCATTTGTTCCATGGAAGTCAAGTGCCTTTGACACACATCAAAATTCTACTATTGCTATAAACAGTAAAGAACAGCAACAAGACTAAAATGATAGCATTTATTTACTTATTTATTTTCTCTTAGATAAGTGTATTTCAAAGCTCTTGACAATGTCCCACAGTAAGAAGTATATTTTACATTGCGACCTACAACACACAGGTAACATATATGTGTGTGTGTTTGTGTATAAACGAAACAAACATTACACAAAGCATTGTGGGAATTATGAGTAATGCAAACGCTATGGTACTCCCTGTTCTGTTTCAGTTTATTTATAAACAAGCAAACTGGAGTGATTTTATGATCCACTTAGGAGCTGAAACTTGTCATTCAAAAGTTACTCTCCAGACCCAGAGTCTAAGAACAAATCCATGGTATAGCAAGAACTTCCTCTAAAAAATGAGAGTAAAGAAGGGTAGTGAACCTTTAGAAACTGAAAGAATACTTTCTCCCTGACTCACAGCTCCAGAAAGCCCATCCCAAGGGCAAAAATCAAGAGTAAGGGGAGGCCAGCACAGCGGCAATCACAGGCTGAAAAGAGCCAAGTGAAAAAGCACAATTCGTTAAAAACAAAACAAAACAAAAAAACTCTCTTGGTTAGAAGACCTTGAAAATAACGTACCTCAAAAACTCCTCTAAGTGTTTTTGATAACCCACATTACCACCAATATTATTTACAAGGAAGGCACTGTTAGAAAACAGATTTTACCCAACCCTAATTTTGAATATTATAAATGTGTCTGTGTGTCTCTGTGTTAAGAACAGGCCAAAGGACAGAAGCTGTAACATTTGCGGAATTTCCAGTCGTTAGGCTGACCTCAGGGCAGGCGGGTGTTTCAGAGAGCGTGTACTGAATCATAATGGAGCCCTCAGCTGTGCTGAGACCAGTGGGCTATATCTTGTATGTTTATCTGCATTCACTTTAAAGAAAACCTTCTAAGTTATATTCCTATTACTTCACCCCCTCACTGAGAAGCTTCTCTCTGGGGTCCAGTTTAGGAGCAGTATTAATCCTCAGTTTTCTTGCAAACCACTCAAGCTTCAGCTACACAGCTCAGTGCTCACAAAGGAAAACGTAGACATGGACATGACAATTGTTCTACCCATTTTTTTTCTCGTGTAATTATAGCTCTACGTTGCACCATTCCGAGCCTTTTTCTACAAACACACAATTTCTCAAGTCATAGCCACACAGTTTGCCTCTATCGTTAGTGTCTCTTATCAAAACCTTCTACACACTCTTTCTCTAGGTTTTTTTGAAAGTGAGGTAGTGTACTCATACTATGAGGCTGCTTAGCTGGGAAAAAGGGATTGCCACTGAAAATCAGATTCTGTTTCACTGTAATCACAGATCAACCCATTATTAAATATTCATATGGACTTTTCCAGAATGAATCCCAACTTACATGTCAGTCCAAATGTCTCACTTTTTAAAAATTAAGGTTCATTTATTTTTTCCATGAGCAAGAGAGATAGCACCATCAACAGGGTCTTGATGCCACAATCGGTCCCCAGTCTCAGCCCTGGATCATGAGCACATACATTCCCAGAGTACTCAGAGAAGTCTCCAGACACAAACCTAAACTCTTCCATGTGGTCAGCTTTGCAGGGTGCTGTGTTTTACTGCTATACCGTCCTCTGGTCCCTAAGTGTCTCTCTCTCTCTTTTAAGAGAGATTTTTGCTATAGGGTGCGTGTACTCACTGGAGAGACAGGAAGTAAGAAATCAACCCCCAGGAGGGATGGCTATGCCATAATCCCTTCTCTTCCATTCTCCTCCCAGGATTTTGGCCACACGTGCATATCCACCTGGCATGAGTTTTAAGTTGCTGGGTCTGGGACTCAAACCACAGCTGACTATACGGGAGCCCAATGACATAACCATTACAGCATCTGTTGGTTCACCCTAAGTGTCTCTAACTCACCAAAGAAAATTACTAAAACGGGCTGAAGGAGAAAATTAAATTTCCTTTAACCATTCTTACATAAAGGTTGGATTTCCACCTATGATTTCACACTTCACACAGAAGTATGAAGGAAAGACAGTGAAAACTAGTGATTGTCAAGGTCACTTGCAATGATTCGAAAATGACACAAAACTTATATTTTAGCAATTCTGTGTTCTGACATATGCTGGGGTTTTCTGAACTTAAAAAAAAGTGTTTTGAATTTCTACCCCCATTTCAAGAGTATCCACAACCAAATCCTGACACTATGCCCTGAAGTCTCCTGGTATCAGTGCAGCCCTCTCAGCCTCTACTTGGAGGCTGCTGGAGGAAGCAACTGGCAAGGGGTTCAGGGTGAGCTGCTGCCACTGAAAGTACTCTAAAAAATGCCAAAGATGCATGTTCAGATGAAAGACTATGCTTTCGACCTAACTCAATCTCACCTTCCCTTAACTGGCTTCGAATATGTCACCAAAGAAGGGGAGGTAGAGGCTTCTAGCAAATGGGGAAGCTGACCATCTTCCTCCTCTCTACATTCACCAGTCATATCTACTGGGTCACACAGAATTAGGGACCTGATAACAGTTTGCTGAGTGGACAAGGGTCCAAACAGCCAGGAAATCATCACTGGAAGGAGTCCATCAGAGTAAATGGAAATCAGACATGATGTGGTGTACATAGCAAAGAGTGATGAAATCTTGACCATCATTCCCAAGAACCAACTAGGTAACAGGCGTGGACCTCCAGAATTCTATAAACAGGCTGAGGGTGTGATCTGGTTGAAAGGAGATGCTATGGATATTCACATTGTTTTACCATGACCCAGGGTAAGAAATTTATTTACTTAGTACACACACAAAATACAAATGTGTACAAACTAAACCAGTTTTAAAAAACAATATTTACCCCTACTACCTCGCAGTATACACCAATATTCGCTATTGATTTTATTGCACTAAAAATAAAAGATCTGGTCATGGCCCAGTAAGTGGATTGTATGACCCACTAACAGGTAGAGCATAGAATCGAGAAGAAAGAAAAAAAAAAAAAAAAGGAATGGTATAGAAAGCCTTCTCTTGAAGTTGGGCTCCATCCACACTAAACAGCTTGTATATTTGGGGTAGCTTGGGAAGATCTGGAGATCAGGGAAGCCTAAAGCCTGAATGATGTTAGGTTTGAGAGTAACAGGAAAATGAAGAAACCAGTGACCTTTCTATGTAGGTCCCCTCTACCTTCCAACACTTATTTTTCAGATGAAGAGGAACTGGAAAACCAGTTTTCCAGTTCAACACAGGATTAATGTGGTACAGAAAGTTGGAAAAGTACCAAAGCAAGAGCAAAATGGTTTTGGTCCTTCAAAATAAAGAGCTACATAAAGCTCTTGAACTGGAAATTATGATTACATCATAACTAGCCTAAAAATATAATCCAAAACCAACCTTTAGTTACAATATTCTTTCTTTCTAAAAATGTTTCCCATATGACTCAAAAATAATAATGAATAAAATGAATGTATTTTTTTCTTCTATTATTATTTTGTAAACACACCAAGACTAATTTCCTAATTTCATCTTTTGGAATCATCTGAGGCTAAAAATGTCTAGGCTTACCATATCTCCACTTTTTTTTTTTTTAAATGAGTGAGAGAGAGGAGGGAGAGAAAGGTAATTTTGACAGTGTCTTACCACATCAAGACCCTTCCTGCCCCAACCTCCCAGTAGCTATGACCACAGGGCCGCCGCACCTGGCCTGTCTCAGGCTGGGCAGGAATGAAACCCAGGCCGTTCGTGTGGCCTCAGTCATTGCACAGCTGAGCCCTGAGCTAACAATCTTAATGTGTATACAGCTAATAACAGAAAGACTACACTTAAATGAGTTAAGTGGATATCTTTCATGTTTTGTCTTTATGTTTGTTTACAAGAATAACTTCATACAGTTTTAATTTTTTTTTAATTCCCAATAGTGTTTTTACCCTCTCTGGAGGCAGAGAGAGAAAACAGGAAAAAGCGCTCCCCTCCCCACCCCGGGGAGGGGTCATATCACAGTCCCTTCTCCTCTTCAAATTTTGGGTATATATGCCTGCCATGCTTTTCTCAAGCCTCCAGGTCTAGAACTGGAACCATGCTGATTGGTCATGTGGAATCCAGCTGCCCTGACCACCATGCCACCAGCTGGCCCACTTCATAGTTTTGGAAGACAAAAGTTAAAATTTGGAAAATGAAACTAAAAGTTTAGCATCAGGGATGGAAATCAGCACAAATATATATGAAGGGTTTATAAAGAAAGAATTCTCATGGACAAGTCAAAATTTTTAGTTTAGGGAACCAGCAGTTAGCATAACGGCTATGTCACTGGACTCCCACATAGTTGACCGCGGTTTGCGTCCTGGACCCGGTGGCTTAAAACTCACGCTGGGCGCGTGTGCGTGCGTGCCCAACATCCTGAGAGGAGAATGGAGGAGAAGGGATTGCAGCGTGACCATCCCCTCTGGGGGGTGATTTCTCACTTTCTGTCTCTCTGTCTCTCTCTGTCTATCTGGTGAGCGCATGTGTCCTATAGCGAAAACCTCTCAAAAAAAATTTTTTTTTAGTTTAATGGAAAACACAGCTTCCAGCACATACCTTGGAACCATTTGTCCTCCATTTCTTCAGAGCACTGATTCACATTTACCACAGGAACATCAACTGGCAGACATGCGAAAGTGATATGTGATGGCAGAACTTCTGTGGGTCTGGGAATCTCATGCTATTTCAATGGTTTTTATTTAAAGTCTTCTACAGGAAAAAATACTTATCAAATGTACTGCAAGTGGTTGAGTAAGCAGAGTTTTTAAAATAGAGTTAGCAAATTCATCTCATAATAGATTATCATTAATAAGTCATAAATTTATACGATTGGTTTATTAAGCAGAATAAGTATAAGATCTTGGGTTGAATAAAATCCAGTATTTATTTATTTTTTAAGAGATTTTTCCTATAGGGCACATGCGCTTACCAGGAGAGAGACAGAAAGTGAGAAATCACCCCCTGGGGGGAATGACCATGTTGCAATCTCTTCTCCTCCATTCTCCTCTTGGGATCTTACATATGCATACACATGTACCCAATGTGAGTTTTAAGCTGCCAGGTCCAGGACTCAAACCATGGTTGACTATATGTGAATCTAGTGATGTAACAATTATACCATCTGCTGGTCTCAAAATCCAGTACGTTTTTTTTCATTGACCCCCTCCCCGCAATTTCATCTCATAAACACAGGTACTATTACCGCCTCATCCATTTTCCCCATCTCTTTATCTCTTCCCTACCCTACACCTTCCGTGTCACCACGACCTGAGTTCCCTAAGAAAAGAACAGTATCTTCAAGGTGGAGAGAATGTGAGATCTTACTACCACTGCAAAAATGAAGCCAGTGCCCCCTGACTTCCAGTCAGTGTGATATTCCCCTCCCTGCTGCTTCCTGTAGCATGTATGGCCTGATGCCCACTTTGGGCTGCACTGGATTTGTGTTAGTGTCGGCTTCCATGCTGACTACTGTCAACAGAGAGAGATTTGTGAATAAAAACACATCCCAATAGCAAATAGGAATTAATTTTTTTTTTTTTTTGGAGAGGTTTTTGCTATAGGGCACATGCGCTCGCCAGATAGACAGAGAGAGACAGAGAGACAGAAAGCCAGAAATCACCCCTCTGTTGGGGATGGCCATGCCGCAAGCCCTTCTCCTCCATTCTCCTCTTGGGATCTTGGGCATGCACGCCCACACGCCTGGCGTGAGTTTTAAGCCACCGGGTCCGGGACGTGAACCACGGTTGACTACGTGGGAGTCCAGCAACATAGCCATTACACTAACTGCTATTCCCAATTTTTCTTATTTGCCGTTGACATGGGGAATGCTACATGGAACTATATACTACGGAAAGCCATGTTTGCCTGATATATCCTAAAGGGGCCTCCATTCTCTTCTTGAAAGAAAGAAAAATGATTGCCCAGCAAAGAATACACTGAATTTATAGGACCAATAAATAAATACATACATACATACATACATATATACATACATACATACATAACGTGCCTTGCCAGACTGTAAATGGAACACTTGAAGAGCACTTCAATCCACTCCAGGGGGAGGTACATCGTTCCCAAACTGAGGTAGTCAGAATCCTGGAAGGGCAAGCCTTTATGGGGCACACTTAGAAATGGGGTATGCGAGGTAGCCAAATGCTCCAGCTCCCAGGCAAGATACAGTTGGGAATGTGGTCCTCTTGGTGAACTGGGAATCAGGGATCTGAAATCTCAAGATATCTAAGAGCACACAGGTGAGTTTTTTCAATTCTGTATTTTTCCCAATATGAATAAAATTAATTTTCACTCAACTATCAATTATGGCCTTCCCCTGGCCAATTTTCACTTAAAAAATTCCTTCTGGGAAGCTCTGGTGCAGGTCAGACATCCCACATGGAGATTCTGTTGCCTCAATAGAACTCTGTTTTAAACTTGTCCCCAGTTCTGAAAGTGCCTGCCCCTGCTCTGCCTCCCTGCCCGGACTGTGAGGCCTGCTAGGGTAGCAGAGGTGTCTGGTTCATCTGTACCTTCCCAGCATCAAACACTGGATCTGGCATACAATAGCCAGTTGCTGACCACAAAAACAGATATGAGCAATGCAGCTACTCTCCCTTCATTTACAAAAGCAGAGTCATTCTAATGCCATCATGGTACTCATCATTATTGTCACATAAAAGTTATAAATCTTTAGTATTTCTGAAACAAAGTAAGAGCAAAGGAATCAAGGCAAAAATACATTTAATGAAGGCAATTTTTTTTTTACACATAAGTCAAATCAAGCAAAATACTGATACACACATCTTCATTGGAATAATTTACCCTGTAAGACCATCCAGCTGCCAAAGCAGCTTAACGTTCGATTCCTTTTAACTTGCTAACCTAAACTAAGTCAGATTCTGGTCCACATCGATCTGTTGGGCAAAATTAGACCAAGCCTGTAGTACTTTGTACTTTTATCTTCGTGCTCTGCTGTGCTGATTTTTCTGTTCTTCTTGCTTGGGGGATGTAGGAATTTAGAAATGAGAGTCTAAAGTCTGGTGATTTATTCCTCTTTATATGATACTACAGCTCCTTCAGCACTCAGCTTCAGAAAGACAATGTACATTATTACATTACTTGGCAATGACAAAGTAAACGAGGATGGCATTATACACGCACATTTTTAAATGGTATTTGTTGCTTGAGATTACTCTTGCTTGTCCATTCAGAGGAAAAGTGCCTGTTTATGAAGTGAGCCTGAAGACTCTGCCAGATTTAATACCTAATATCAGCTGAAGGGAAGCGATGGAAGCTAACTTCAAAGGTAAGGTGAACTTTTGATAGAACATTGGGGGATTCAGTTATGGTAAATAAATATATACAGACCACCTGGGATGAACAAGACATTGTGCTCTGTATAAAATATAAATGAAGCCTTCTTTCATAAAGCTGTAGTTGTTTTATCTGTCAGTACGATACCCTCTTGATAAAAGTGAATGGACTCTACTACATGTCTACCTCTCTGGTCTAGATGAATCCCAAAGTCGAAATAGATATTAATAGCAAAGGTTCATAAAGTACATAATAATGAGTACATGTATTTTAAATCTGTATCTCTAAATTTATACAGAGGTTCATAAGATGCCACGAATAATTTACTCATGACACAAAGGAAGTGGAAGGTTAGTCTGTCTGTTCCCAAGTCTTAAGTAGACTTTTTTGTGCTGTGGGTTTATATTAATGGCTGGATATCTACCATTACTATAATAAAACTAATTTTGAAGAAATCTGAGCTTAATAAGAATTCAAATATATGCAAAAGCAATTTCCCAGCATATCTCAATTACAAGGGATCCATCCCTGCCTTCTTAGTCTTATAATGATTCTCTAATGATTCGAAGAATCTCTGCAGAAAAGCTCATTTTCAGCTAATAGTATCTAATAGAAGTCACTCCCTACTCATAATTTTGCTCTTATTCTCAAGGCTTTCAAGACGACTGTACAGGGCGAGATTACATTAATGGATGTGTCTCAGTCTCTGATATACATCAATTTCCAAACATTATGCCAAGGCCATGTAGAGGAGTCAAAAAAGAAACACTGTGAAAAGGAGCAGTTGTTCTAACCAGTTGGAGGTGACGATTTATCAAGAACCATTAATCTGCTTCTCCGTGAAGAGCCTCCAGCACATTTGCTTTGCATCTCGGTGAGAGAGTAATTTCTAATTACGGTTTGGGTCGGTTTCTCACCCGAAGTTAAACAGAAGTTTGAGGAAATGTGTGCATTTATAAAAGCAATCATCCAGTCTGCTAGTAAATATGACACAATTATGCATAAATGGTGCCTAAGCAATTTAGGGAGTTTATGTAAATGATTATATTACTATTTTTTAACCAAAATGCAAACAACTTACTCTCACTTATGAGAAAAAGTAAAATGATTCACTTAGTTAATGTCCAAGTTAGATCATATATCTTTAGTGTATAAAATGGGATTCGGGTAGTTATTTGATAGAAATTTAATGTTGTTAGGATTAATTGCAAGTAGCAATAAACACTCCAAGCAGAAATGACCTTCACATTTTCATGTGAATCTAACTTCTGCAACTTACCAGCTGTGTGTGATTTTAGACATAATACTTGCTTTTGCTTACTTGAGCCTCAATTTCCTTATCTTTTAAAAGGGGAGAGGAGCTCATGATATCACCTTCTAGTATTTAGACGCACACACAAATGTGGCATTTATTAGCTATTGCTATTAGAAATGATCTTGATGTTCACCTTGCCTCTGGGATCAACAGAAGTATACTTTTTCCTAACCAGAGAATAAACCCAGGACCAAAATAGCTCTAATAGCTAAGTGCCCTAATGGAAAAGAACATCTACCCAAACACATAATCCATTTTCCTGCGTTTGTCCCCATTCCTCACTTGATGCCTAAGTTCTCTTACTTTGTGCTTCCTAAAGAGTTCCTAAACATGCAAATACTCAAGGCAAACATCATTAAAGCTGCTATCACATTGTGAGAATGTGTTCAGGGGGACTTCTCCTTGACAGAATTATCCCATGTACTTACATGTGGTACCTGAGAAAGGAAAAAAAAAAAATCACTCTTAAAGAGGGGCAGGGAACCAGCAGTTAGCGTAATGGCTATGTCGCTGGACTCCCACGTAGTGGACCGCGGTTCGTGTCCCGGACCCGGTGGCTTAAAACTCACGCTGGGCGCGTGTGCGTGCGTGCCCAAGATCCCGAGAGGAGAATGGAGGAGAAGGGATTGCAGCGTGACCATCCCCCCTGGGGGGTGATTTCTCGCTTTCTGTCTCTATGTCTCTCTCTGTCTGTCTGGCGAGCGCACGCACCCTACAGTGAAAATCTCTCAAAAAAAAAAGAGGGGCAAAAGAGCATAGGATATATTTCACAATTTTCATTAAAATAAAATTTGTCAGTTAATCATTTATTAGGTAATAAAAATGTTCTAGAGGAAACTCAAGAAAATGGTATTTGTTGTCACTAAGGAGGGGAATTGATAGCCAGGTTCAAGAGTGGGGGTTGGGGTGGGGGTGGAGGAGCAAGACTTATTCATGGTATGTCCTCTGACACCTTTTGAATTTGGTACCACAGCAGGCATTATCTACACACAATTTTAAATTATTTTTTAAAATGCAATCCTCACATCTATCACCTGTCCTACTTCAGCTTTTACATAACTTATTTACAAGACTTTGGCATTTAGAAGATGACTTATTTTCCCCAAGAAGCAAGTTGGATTCAATTAAAATATGATAGGCTTTTCAAGGCTGATTTGTCTTCAAAGTATTCAACATATTAAAAGTACTCATAGTCCCAAAGATCCAAAGTTATTAAGCATTATTTTCTGATGTCTGTATATACAGTTTGCTTCACTAGAGCTTCTTGGACCCAGGGCCTGTGTTTTATTAATCTTCAGGGGCTTTGTTGAGGCAAACACCAGGCTTTCGCAGGAATACGTTCTTGAATTTGGTTCTCAAGCTTTTCTTCCAAGGAAGGAAAGTCATTAAATTTAGCATGACGTTTTGATTAAGAAGGAACGTCTCAAGATTGTTGTAAAAACAAACAAAACAATAACAATAAGAGAGAGACAGGGAAAGAAAAACAGTTATAAACCACCAACACACATAATAAAACTTTTAGGATTCTACTAATAGGGAATGCTTGCAAAATACCAAATATGTCATGAAGGAGGAGCTCTAGGGTTGACCTTAAATCATGGGGGCATTTGTTCAACAAAATATTTGCTGCATGTGTAGAGAATACAAGGCCCTGGGAATAAAATGTTGAACAAAGCAGACATGATCCCTGCCCTGATGCTTACGTAAAAGGATGAGATACAGAAAGGCAAACAGGCAATTAATATATGGTATGATAAATATCATAGAAGGAAGTACAGAGGGTTTGAGGAACTTTTTTTTTTTTTTGAGAGATTTTCACTGTAGGGCGCGTGCGCTCACCAGACAGACAGAGAGAGACATAGAGACAGAAAGCGAGAAATCACCCCCCAGGGGGGATGGTCACACCGCAATCCCTTCTCCTCCATTCTCCTCTCGGGATCTTGGGCACGCACGCACACGTGCCCGGCGTGAGTTTTTTAAGCCACCGGGTCCGGGACACGAACCGCGGTCCACTACATGGGAGTCCAGCGACATAGCCATTACGCTAACTGCTGGTTCCCGGTTTTAGGAACTTTAAGAGGAGATCAGTCCCAAGCTTGGGAAGGTAAATGCTAATATCATAGAGGGCGGGACTAGAGCTTTGGAGTTCTACAAACAAATTCAAATCCTGATCCCATTGGTTCCACTCTAGAACCTTGGCCAATGGGATCTCTTTAAACCTGAGTGTCATCAATTTAAAAATAGGAATAACGATAGTATTGAGCTCAACTGATATGAACATTAGTGAAATACATGTCATAAATCCGGCACAGTGTGAAGCAAATGGCAAGCAACCACAATATACAGGCTAATAACATCAATGGCAACAGTAAGCTGAAAGCTGAAGCATGAGTAGGAATGGCCAGGTAAAGAGAAAGAGGAAAGAAGAAAAATGTTCCAAAGGCAAACATGTATCTAGAAAAGCAATAGTAAGGTGAGCCTGAGAGAAAGAACCTGGCTTGAGCTGAGGGTTGGAGGTGCATGGGGTTGGGTGAGAGATCAAGCTCAAGCTAGAAAGGCAAGCAGAGTTCAAGGGATTTACCTTCTGGTCAGAGGAAGGACAGGATCAGATTTGAGTTTTTCTAAGACCATTTTGGCTACGTTATGGGAATTGGAGATTAAGAAGATTGAAGGCAAGGAGATCCATAATGATAATTTAAAAATAATTCCTTGGCTGTGGTAGATGAAAAAAATATGTAGCAATCCAAAGAAGGCCCTGAAGTCATTATTGGATCAGTTGTATAACTAAGTAGCATTTCATTTGTTCATTCATTCACTCTACATGTATTAACCCTACCATCATGAGCTCATGCTGGGAGAAAGTTCTTTCTATGAGGATTAACATACATGGCCCTGGGGTCAGCAGGTGGCATAGTGGTTAAGGTGCTGGACTCCGACAGGGCTGACCACAGCTCAAGTCCCAGCCCTGGTGGCTTAAAATTCACACCTGACATGTGTGCCTGTATGCCCAAAATCCTGAGAGGAGAATGGAGGAGAAAGGATTGCAGTGTGGCCTGCCCCCTGAGGGGGGCAGGCGGGGAGGTTGGTGATTTCTTGCTTTCTGCCTCTCTCTCTGGTGAGTGCATATCCTCTATTGGAAAAATCTCTCAGGAAAAAGACAACAACAACAACAAAACAAAAACATGGCCCTGCTCTCCAGAAGTAATCCCATCCAACACAGACTCTCATATTTCTCCACCTGGCCAGAAGACCTGTCACCCCAGTGACCAAGAGCATGTGCAACAGCAAAGGTGCTTTTGGGAAAGACCATTGTTGAGGCTCAGAAAATGATACCCCAAAGACTGGCACTTTGACATGCTGAATTAAAGAAACAGTCTCAGAACCACGCTCTCTCCTCACCTCCTCCCCATCCCCTGTCTCCTGATCATCTTGTAATCTATCTTTCCCTAAGTACAAGGAGGAGCTTTGCCCTGGTACTACATTACCTAAGACTGGACCTGCCGAAGAAGAAAACAGTTGCCTTTGATTCCCTCCCCGAGGTTTCCTTAACTAATCATTTATCACAGAACGGGAGATTGAGAAATGTCAACACACCTGGGCAGACTTTGTTACAAGCTGTTGTTCACCTCTTAGGTCCATTCAATTCCCAAAGAGAATCATTTACTCACCACTGTCTGGGCATTGGGCCCATTCTCTATGCCCTAAAAACCATTTACTCTAAGACTGCCTGTACTTGCCCCCACCGCTCATTTTCCTGTCTCTAATAAGGAGATACTGAAGCAGCAGCCACCTGGCCTCTCTTGGAGTTTATATTCTCTATGGCTCCCACATACACTTGTATACTTTACACAAAATCTGTATAGCTTCTCTTTTATTAATATGGCTATTGCTAGTGATTTTTCAGCTAAACTTCGAAGGGAGAAGAAAAATACCTTTTCCTCTATACTACATACCCAAGCCAGGAGGCAGTGTCTTTTTTTTTTTGAGAGGTTTTTGTTACAGGGCATGTGCACTTGCCAGAAAGACAGAGAGAGACAGACAAAAAGTGAGAAATCACCCCCCAGGGGCAATGGCCACATGTGCCAACTGCTGGTCCCAGGAGGCAGTGTCAAAAAAACAGGTTAGGATGGAACCTAAGGCATGAGATGTCTGCCTTGCACTCTGGAAAGGGGCCCTGTCATTAGCAGAACCAGTGTACAGCTGACTACTGATTCAAGGAGTATATTGTCCCTGACCCACTGTTCAGTGAACAATAATGATCAACATTCATGAAATGTCCTCTTCTACAAATTTTCAGGTGGATTAATAAACTTAATATAATGATTTTGTGAAATATACACTATGCCCACCTTATAGTAAAGAACACTGAGGCAAGACATGCTTCCCCAAGATCACAAAAACAGAGAGCAGTGGAGTTGAGATCCAGTCTAGTGTTTTTATCCACAATACCTTGTGGCCTCTGGCTGTGGGCCGCCAGGCTGATATCAGAATGAAGGTGATTTAAAACACATGCCTCAAAATCTGGGCAAGGGAGAAAGATCACTGTGCATGTAATACCAAGAAATCCAAAACTTGGATGGTTTAATTATAGGAATAAAATGAAATGGATGAAAAAAATACGGCAACCGTCTCTTAAGAGGAAATTGGCCTACCCTCATCAAAGGCGTACCATTTTGAAAGGGTGTTTGAAACCTACTGTACTCTTTTAAGTACAAACCTAAGCTCTGACATGGCCTAGAACACATAAGAAAGTATTCAAATAGGGTTATATTCTTACCAGTTTAAAAACTGACTGGGGCGTCTCAGACTCAAAGATACAGAGGCGTGGCAATGAAGATAAAAGGGCCAGAGAATGGAACCTGTTACTCCTTGGTTTTCAGCTCAAGTAGGGTGACAAAAAGCTGATTATCTCAATGAGAAATGAAATCTGCTTATTTTCTCAGACCATGTAGGGTTCCATCAACCAACTAGTGGAGTGTGTGTAAAATAAGCACCTTTTAATCATAAGCTCTAAGAGGCATTTCCAATGTGAAGTGAATAAAGACAAAATAGGGAGAAAAATCCCTAAATCTCCACATAGGAGAGAAACCACCAGCTTCTTGCAATGCCACTTAATAGTAAAGGAGAGTCTACAGTCTGGGCTCTTAACTGGCAATGCCAGGCCAGATGGCATTTTAAATTCCACTTGCTCTCTATGTGTCTCTCCCCACTAACCTACATTGTGTTTAAAGCAATCACAGCCATTTTCACGAGCTGCAATATTTAAAAGTAATCACTATCCCATGAGAACACAAAAGCTCTCATAATTGCTGAATTTAAAATATAGAGAATAAAATTATGGAATTTGTGAAACAAGCGTCTCCAATTAAACACACACAAATACGCATACCCAACACCCCACAGTGAGTACAGCTTTTCAAACCAAGCCCATTCATGCACACATTTAATACAGCTCACCAACAAAACACTCTGGCTGCATTCATTCACTTGCCAGTCCCCTTCTCCGGAACTCGTTCACCACCACTGAAAAGTAACTCGGGACGCGCCCTAGGTCTGTGGGCATCCATGCCGGTTTATTCATCTGCCTCGCCCTGCTGCAGACTCCAGGCAGGACTTGGGGGCTTCAGTGTCACCGACCGGCGCCCCCGGAAGGGACACCCAGCCCTCTGCCTGCCTGGAGCTGCACTTCTCCAGGCGCCGCTCCCTGGGCAACAACCTTCAGAGTTGCATTGTCTTTACTGCTGTGTAATTTGACAGACATAAATGCTCGCGAGACAGAGGTCCCAGCCCACCCACCTGCCCGAGCCCGCAACAGCCACACTCAGTCCCACGGTCTTAAGGGCTCCGGACAACCAGGAGGTGTGAACAATGAACTTCTCTCTAGCACGCGTACGCGTACACACACACACACACACACACACACACACACACACACACACCCTCGCCCCCCAAATGGGAAGTTGTGAACTAGCCCGGGGTCTGATTCGCTATTCCCGGTGCAACTCGGCCGCGGGCGGCGGGGGAGGGCCCGCGCGCGCCCCGGCCGCGCCCCTCGCGTCGCCTGGCTGGCAATTACCTCCTTCCTCCGGCTCGGCGCCCCGGGCCGGGTGATGAGGGCTGTCTCCTCGCACACGACGGCCACGTCCTCCACGAACACGCAGTCTGGGAGGCTCTCGTCGGCCGGCAGCTCCACCACCTGCAGCCCCAGCTTGCTGCCCAGCACGCCCACGTAGAGCTGGTGCTGCCGCTCGGCGCGGGCGAAATCCACCTCCTCGCCCTTGGCGCTCCTCAGCGCGTGCTGGACGAGGGACTCGGGCAGCGCCCGCACCACGGCGTGGGTAGCCCGGCCGAAGGCGGCGGGGTGGCC
>NW_006159743.1:826058-835078 GCF_000334495.1 Tupaia belangeri chinensis | reverse complement strand
GGAGCCTGCGAGCGCCCGGCGGCTTCTCTTGGCAGCGGATAAATGTGGTGCAGATGGAGCCCGGCTCGCGCCCGGAGCCCTGCCCGCGCGACTGAGCATGCCCAGAGCTCGGGGCGCCGGCCCGCGCGCAGCCCGCGCGCCCACTCCGGCGCTCCCGGGTTTTGCGGCAGCCCAGGCAGGAGTTGTAGCTATGAGCCCCGCTGGAGGAGTAGGACTGGGCAGGCGGCCGCGAAAGCCGGGAGGGCGGAGGTGTGCGTAGGTGGGGGGGAGCTCCACCCGGACCTGGCAGGTACCGGTGTGCTGCCGCAGGTGCACACGTAGCATCACCCCACCGCAGGCTTGGGGACCGGGCAGTGGGCGGGACAAGGAGACTGGAGGACTTCTAGGGCTGTCTGGGAGTGAGACAGGGGATGATTCTGCTGTGAATAAACACTTTGACCTCTTTCACCACTCTCCTGTTCCAGGTTGCCCAAAGCGTGGTACCATCCCCCAGGTTCCTAGAGTAAGAATGAAGTCTTTGAAGTCAGGTTCACATTACCCGTTCTCCAGAAATGATCGCCTGCCTGCCCCGCATGAGACTCAAGATTATAATTAGAAAAGAATGTAATTCTTCCCATGCATAAGAAAGAAGAGTCCTAAAAACAGATATATAGAGAAATCCAGACACCTAGGAAGACAGTGCTTCAAGGTCAGTCAGTTCTCATCAGCAGTGTGTTTCTGGCCTATTTGTCTCCAGCGCCTGCAGAGGTGAGGATGCCAGGAGCGAGCATGTTTTCTTCTCGATAGGTGGGTTCTGCTCATCTTGCACAGTCAAGTGCACATCATCACAGGTAGTTTCTTGTCTGGTAAACTCCAACACCTCCCTGGCCTTTCCCCGGACCAATACGGAGACGTGGCAGTATTCCTATGGCTTTGTTGAATGCTTCTTTTTCCATACCCCTCTTCTCCCCCAGAGAGTGTCCTTCTCTTTATAATTACACAAAGCTCTATCCCCCCCACCCCCCACGTATTGCAGATGAAATCATCCATAAGCTGTGCTCTTTTTTTAGGAGAAGATCTTCAAAAACCAGATTATACTCCAAAATAACTCTAGGTAACAATTCTGTAGCATACTTTTAACTAAAGATTGTTCAAGTCATAGAACACTAGTTTTGAATGGGACCTTAGAAATCCTCTTAGCTAACTCTCTACCCAATGTTCTTAAATTCCAGCTAAAACTTCTATGACCATTATCAGGTCTTTATTTGAACATTTGCAGTCTTTCTTACAGATTCTATTCCACTATGAAGAACTATAGTAGTTGAAATATTATCCTTCATTTTGAGCTTAAATCCCACTTCTACCTTCTGGCATTATCTAAAATGCTAGTATTCTTTCACAAAACAGCATTTGCACGTTTGAAGATCATTCTCACATCTTCTGCCTGGCACTATTCTCCCACCGCCAATTCTGACCATTTCTGTCCCAGAGCCTGACCCACAAAAGTAAGTGACTTAGATGTGGTTGCATCCTGATAAACCCATCATAAATAAGTTGAAAATGTATCGAATATACTTTACCTACCAAACATCACAGCTTGGCCTCGGCTGCCTTTAATATGCTTAGAACATTTAAACTAGTCTACAGTTGGGCACAATTAGCTGACACAAAGCCTATTTTACAAAATCTTGACTACATTATGTAATTTATTGAATACTGTATTAACAGTGAAAAACAGACTGGGGGCCAGCAGGCATGGATGTTAAGGTGAACCCCCCATGACCAACTGCATGAATCAAGTCCCATACCTGATGGCTTGGAAAGTATGCTAGTGCATATGCATGCATGCCCAAAGTTCCAACAGGATGGAGAAAGGACCATGACATGGTCTTTCTCACTTTCTCACCTGCCCTGTCTGTTTCTCTCTCTACAGTAAGCACATGACTCGATAGCAAAACTAAAATAAATAAATAAGTTATGGGGTACATAAAATATAGTTTATACTGAATGTATAGCATTTTCACATCACCCATAAGTCAAAAAATATAAAGTTGAGCCATCATTAGTCAGGGACTGTCTATAGTGGTTTGGTTTCTAATTCCCTTCAACATTCGGGTCATCTTTTTGAATACACATAAATTTGTCCATGTATTTTTAAAATCGTGGTATCCTGAAAAGAATTCCTCTGTGGCCTGACCAGCACAGGCTATGGTAGTACCCTTGTTCTAGATGTTTCCTTCTAATAACACAGTCTAATACTCTGTTCATTTTTTTAATGTTCTGATAGTGCTAAGGCCCAGTCTATGACCTTCTTGCTAAAACTCTGAAGCTAGCTAGCTTTTAGGAAATGTGAGTTTTTAGGAGCTGGTCTACATGAGCATCCCAGAATGGTTGTTCCAACCTAGCTCAAATAAGATATTGTGTCCCTTTTCTTTTTTTGGAGAGTTTTTTTTTTTTCTTTTGCTATAGGGCGTGTATGCTCACCAGACAGAGAGAGACAGAGAGACAGAAAGCGAGAAATCACCCCCCAGGGGAGATGGCCATGCAGCAATCCCTTCTCCTCCATTCTCCTCTTGGGATCTTGGGCACACACGCACAATTGCCCAGTGTGAGTTTTAAACCACCGGGTCCGGGACTCGAACCACAATCGACTACGTGAGAGTCCAGCAACATAGCCATTACGCTAACTGCTGGTCCCTGTGTTCCTTTTCTTTCTCCACTCAAGGGTGTCTTTAATTTACAAACATTACATCTCTCAGCTTTAAGAATGAGGTCTTAAGTAAAGGGACAGTTCTGATCTTCACACTGGAGAGTGGAACCAAAGGCAAAATGACAAATTTTTAAGACTCACTAGGTTTTACATGAAAAGCAAACCTCTCAGGATATAGCAAAAACCTCTCAAAGAAAAAAACAAAACAAAACAAAAAAACCTGTCAGAGGACCTAGGTTACTGTATTTAGCTTCAGTTTAGTGTCAGAAATATTTAATGGTATCTTCAGATGAATAGTTCCCACTAATGTTACAGGTAAAAGTTAACTTATGTGCTTAACTTACCCAGGTTAAAATATGGGACTCTGTTCTCTCCTTTGGTGTGGACTTTACCCAACATTGAGACTCCGCCCACCTCCAACTGACTGTGCCCTAACAACATTCATGTATGCCTCTGCCTCCCTGGGAGGCTGAATGCGGTTGTCTGCCCTGCCACTCAGTGCCCTGACTATGATCAGGGCCTTCTATACCTCCCTGGGCTATGTCAGCCTAGCAGTCATTTTCAACCTCAAAGCTTCCCTCATAAATTGGTGTTAGTTGTGTCTTCTTTCTGCATTGAAGCTAGGTTGCTAGTTTTTGTTTGTTTTAACTAATTTTGTAATCATCCTTATTAAATGTTATCTGCTTCATTCCCACTTGTCTGGTTTTAATTGTCATATTGTGCATTATTTATTACTTTTAGTTTATGCCATCCGAAATTTGATACACAGGCTTTCTGTCTCCTCTAAGCAGTTGTCGAAAAAATGTTAGCATGTATATATTGGTGAAAAGGATGGTAAAGTCACCAGATCCCATCAACTATAGTTTGCATCCCTCCATGCTTCAGCAACAAAGGATTGTTGGATGTTAAGGAAAATTCATTTATAAGTTCATTGTTTCTACAAATATTTATTGAAAACTCCCAAAGCACAACACCATGCTAAGCTCAGAGCCATGCAGGAAGCACAAAAACATGATTCTTGACCTTGAAGAACTCACATCTCACTAGGAAAACAATACACTCAGAATTGGAACTACAGTGCATATGAGAAGTATTGATAACAAAGTGCTACATGAAGCCATGAGAAAGAGATTGTGACTGATGGGAGTGAAGGAAAGCTGCTTGAAAGTGATTTGTTTAGGCCTCAAGTAATTTTTAAGATGTGAATAATTGAAGGAGAGAATGGGAATTCTTTTTTGGGGGGAGAGGGGTAGAGAAATTTTTGCTATAGGGTGCATGCACTTGCCAGAGAGAGAGAGAGAGAAAACAAGAAATTACACCCCCCCCCCAAGGAGGAAAAAAAAACGCCCCCCCCCCCCCCCCAAGGAGGAATGACCACATCACAATCCCTTCTCCTCCATTCTCCTCCTGAGGCCTTAGGCACGCACACACGTGCCCGGTATGAGTTTGAAGTCACTGGGTCTGGGACTTGAACCTTGAACTGAGGTCAGCCACATGGGAGTCCTGCGATGTAACCACTATGCCATCTGCTGGTTCCTGAGAGAATGGGAATTCTAAGGGAAAGTATGTGCAGAAGTCAGAGGCACGTTCAAGGGACAATAGGTAAATCAGCTCAATTCACATTTGTATTGGTTGAGGTAACTTTAGTTGCTGTAACAAAATAGTCTTAACACATTCAATGGCACAAAGTTGATAGCAGCTTATCTCATGCTCATTTAAAGTCTAACACAGATGTTCCTATGAGTCCTCAACTCTTCTCCCACCAACATCCAGAGATCTAGCCTTCTTCCACTTTGTGGCTCCAACTGTTTTTTGTTTGTTTGTTTGTTTTGTTTTGTTTTTGAGAGGTTTTTCTATAGGGCACTTGCGCTCACCAGACAGACAGAGAGAGACAGAGAGACAGAAAGCAAGAAATCATCCCCCAGGGGGGGATGGCCACGCCGCAATCCCAATGGCCACACCGCAATCCCTTTTCCTCCATCCTCCTCTCAGAATCTTGGGCATAAATGCACAAGTGCCAGGCATGAGTTTAAGCCACCAGGTCTAGGACTTGAACCGTGATTGGCTACATGGGAGTCCAGTGACATAGCCATTACGCCAACTGCTGGTCCTGTGGCTCCAACTCTTAAACATGCGGCATCCAAGGTCATCCTCACCTTCCTCAAGCAGAAAGAAAAAGAACATATAGCGCCATATGTGAAAAGTGTAATAGGTCAGGCCTGAAAGGGCGGTACATGATCTCTGCTCATGTGTCTCTAGCTAGGATTCAGGCACACAGCTACAATAACTGCAAGGGAGGGCTGAAAAAATATGCTTGCGCTGGGTCCAGAAAGAAGAGGATACAGAGGTTGGGGAGACAGCTAGCTGGCTTCTGGCCCAGAATGCAATGGAGGAAATGAGAAACAACAGCAGAGGTGGGCAAATCTTTCATCTCATGAGCACTGGAAAGACATGTAGAAAAAAAAATTAAGAACACAGGAGGCTGACCCTATGGGTTAGTGGTGAAGGGAGTCAGATCCCACATGATCTACAAGTTTGAATCCTGGCCATGCAGTCTGAAAAACACACCAGGACCCTATGCATGCATGCCCCAAATCCCAACAAGATAGAGAAATGGCAGAGAAGGAATTGCGGCATGACCCTACCCCATTGGAGGTTCTCTCTCTCTCCCCCTTGTCTTTCCCTTGCTAGTGCATATATCCTCTGGCAAATTAAATGAAAAAAAAAAAAAAAAAGAGCACAGGTTCTGGAGCCAGACTCTGTGGGTGAAAACTTGACTCTATTTCCTTGTGTGAGTGTAGCCATTTTACTTAGAAGTTCTCGGCCTCAATATCATCCTTATCTGTAAAGTGGAGAATAATGAATCTATTATCATAGAGTTGTTTTAAAAGTTAATGTTGCAATGTTGCAAAGTGCTTAGGATATTATCTAGTGCCTGGTAGGTGCTCAAAAACATCATTCACTGACAGGTTCTGAATAGGATGCTTTGGACATAATTTCCTACCAGAGGCCAAGCCACATTTTCACATCTACTGGTGTCATAATGTTTCCCAATAGTACTTGTGGCCTTCTCAGGTTGACAGTCCAAATCTCACATTCAAGTGTAATCATAGATCAAATGTACATGTATTTACTGTGCCCTTGATACATGTCAGGTACTATACTGGGCACGGGGGAGGTAATCGTGCATGATAATATAGGGCTTATGTCAAATTGCTCCCTTCGCTCTTAGAGATATTTCAAACCTTTACAACAATTTCCTCTATTTAATATCCAAAACTGTTTATACTCTGGGCTGGATGCTGAATTATGCAGAGACAACTTTTTCCTTTCCAATGATAACATTGCTGATATTTGTATTTGAAGTAAATTTTTATAATAACTATCCTGAGATTAAAACAGGTATTCCCACCTTACTCTTTTCTTACTTCATTTTAGCAGTTGTAAGAAGATAGGTCCATTTACTGTCATTGGGAATGGGTGTTTGAAGGTGAGGGTGGCACTTTCAAAGGAAGAGGACTCAAGAGTGCCCTTGTCTATCCCAAAGCTAGAAATACTGGCTCGGATAAGTATCATAACTCTGCAATCTGAAACTAAGTTCTCTCAAGCATTTCAATATAATAATCAGTACAAAAGATTTACTTTTGGAAGAAACCCATTGCTACAGATGCCTTTTTATACCCAAGGAGTGAATGATTTTTGGTCAAATAGACAGTGAGTCATAGGCTAAAGATAGTTCCAGGGTGACCAAAATTCTGTTTTTTTGTTGTTTTTTTTTTAAGAGGTTTTTGCATTAGGGCATGTGTCTCTCACTGGAAAGAGAGAGAAAGAGACAGAGACAGTGAGAGAGAAAGTGAGAAATCACTCCCCAGGTGGAATGGCCATGCCACAATCCCTTCTCCATTCTCTTCCTAGGATCTTGGGCATGTATGCATATAGGCCCAGCATGAGTTTCAAGCCACCAGGTCCAGGATTTGAACCATAGCCGACCAGGTGGGAGTCCAGCAATGTAACTGCTATGCCATCTGCTGCCCCTCCCATTAAAGTTCTGTTTTTTAAAGTCAAAACATGAAGCCTCTGAATCTGAGTTTCTTCAACTTTCATCTGGGATTTCATTCAGCAAACAAATATTCATTAAGAACCTACAGCATGTATGGTGAAGGGAGTCCAGCAATGTAGCAATTAGCGTAATGGCTATGTTGCTGGACTCCCATGTAGTCGATCGCGGTTTGCATCCCGGACCCGGTGGCTTAAAACTCATGCCGGGTGCATGTGCGTGTGTGCCCAAGATCCCGAGAGGAGAATGGAGGAGAAGAGATTGCGGCATGGCCATCCCTCCTGAGGGGTGATTTCTCGCTTTCTATCTCTCTGTCTCTCTCTCTCTGTCTGGTGAGCGCATGCACCCTATAGCAAAAACAAACAAACAAACAAACAAACAAAAAACTATTTAAAAGCAGTGGGTAGGCATGGGTTTTGGATTCAGACAAACTCGAATTGGATTCCTGGCCCTGCTGTACTATAACTGTGTAACCTTGGTGGTCTCAGACTCATGTTCCACCATTTCCTGTCTTGTAAGCTACAGAAGACTGACCTCCATGGACTACATCACCCAGGATCTTCTTTTGGTTGGGTTTGGCCAATGGATGTACTTAAAGGAGTCTGAAAAGAAAAAAAAAAAAAAAAAGAGGGTTTCTTTGGCTTCCTTCCTGCTTTTTCACAGTTCTAGCAACAGCTATGTCCTTCGAAAACCAGTGGCTTCTGCTGGTGGACCCTCCTTTGCGATTCCAGCTCTCAGTTAGGTTTCAGTGATGCCATCTCCTCCCATTACCCACATGGGATGGGTTTCCTGTGTTTTCTAGTCCATGGATGCCTCATTGTCCCTTGTAGATTCTCTTTACCTTGGCCACATCTCTAAAATAGTCCTTTATAAAATGTTATCTTCAAAACTCTTTAAGTATGCCATTTTTTTGGTCTTATTTTGTTTTTACCAGGGACTTTATTTGGAGGAGGCATTTGAAATGTTGTGTCATGATGAGGATGAAATGTGACAGCATGTACAGTAGCTGTCACATTGCTCCTGGTACACAGGAAGTAGTCAATAATGACAATGACTAATATTAATAGCTACTGTGCTCTTGTGCCTGGCATAGGGATGAAGATCAAAGTATCCATCTGCCTCTGTGTAAAGTGCCCACTTCTACCACAAAATACCAAGTCCTTCATGGGGTGACACTGGAAGCACTCAGTAAGTGCCATTGGCTCTTCAAAGCTCAGCCTCCTCTGCTCTCTGCCTCTTGCCGCACAAGCAACACATTCCATCTCTGACTTTCCATAATTCTCTCTCTATCCCTCTCTTATGCTGCTTATTACTGTCTCCCAGCACAGGACGATAACCTCCTGATGCCCAGTCATCTACCTCCTTACAACCACATTAGGACTAGTGAGATAATAGAAGTATCCTGAGAACAACAAGTGCTGTTCGGTTTTAGCAACAAGTTTGTGATGTATTATGGTGATATGCAGAAGTGAACATAATCCTGGACTTTTTTTTTTTTTAAGAGTTTTTTTTTTTTTTTTTTTTTACTATTAGGGTATGTGCACTCACTGAGAGACAGAGAGAGACAAAAAGACAGAAAGTGAGAAATCATCCCCCATGGAGGATGGCCATACCACAATCCCTTCTCCTCTTGGCATCTTGGGCACACACACACATGGCTGGCATGAGTTTTAAACCACCAAGTGGGGGACTCGAACCACAGTCAACCATGTGAGAATCCAGTGACATAACCATGACACCATCTGCTGGTCCCAACCCTGAACTTTTATAACAATCCAGTTTTCAGTTTCTTAGAGATTTTTGTAACTTTTTTTTCCAGAATTATTTTTTAATGACTATTTCATATTCAAATGTATGTTTGTGGGGGAAGAAATAGCTTGAAGGAAAAGATTTTTCAAACTTTAGCTACTGTAAGTATAGAGGAAAAGAAAATATTTCTCTGCAGTTAAAATTGTTATATATATACGTATATAGGTGTACACACCTGAACACACACTCTTCAGGGTTCTGATAGGCCTTCATTGTTTTATGAAATGAAGTGGCTTCATTTCCTTATGAAGAACAATGAGATGTCAGTTTTGTCATGCTAGGGGATCACTGTGTTTGCTCTTGCAGTGTTAACACAAAATTGTTTCAACATAGCAGTGGTTCAGGGATAGTGCTCTCTTCTGGCTTCTTTTTTCTTCATTCTGCCTCTTTCTCTCCTCCCTCTCTCTCACACTCTCTCTACTCCCTTCTCCCTTTTTCTGTCTGCTTCTGCTCCATAGCTTTTCC
>NW_006159743.1:774826-826027 GCF_000334495.1 Tupaia belangeri chinensis | reverse complement strand
CCCTCCCTTTAAATGTAGGTATTTCCTATGGGTTCCCCATGGTATCACAGTAGTTAGGCATTATGTGTAGAAAACTGGATCCCACATGACCAACCAAAGTTTGAATCCCAGCTCCAGAGCCTTGGAAAACATACCAGGCACATGTGTGCACATGCCCCCCAAATCCTGACAGAATGGAGAAATGAAGGAAAGAGGATTGTAGAGTGACCATGATCCACTGAAGGGTGGATTGAATTGAAAATTCAATCTGGCAATTGAAAAAAAAAGGTAATAAATACATAAATAAATGTAGGTGTTCCCCAGAGTTCTTCAGCTTCATTTCTCACTCCTTTTTCTTTTAAATTAAATATATATATATATATATTTATATTTGTTAAAGGGCACATGTGCTCACTGGAGACAGAGAGAACATGAGAAAGCACCCCATCCCCCATGCCACAATACATTGTCCTCCTCTTGGGATTTTAAGCACATGCATACATGCACTGGACCTGTTTTTTCAGGTCACTGGGTCCAGAACTTGAACCTGGCAGTCAGCCATGAGGGATCCAGCTACTTAAGCCATCACACCATCTGCTGGCCTTCCTCACTTCCTTTTCTTCCAACCTTACATGCTCTCTCCTGTGGGTGAGCTAATCTAGGCCCATGACTTCAATTCCATTTAGATGCCACACCTTCATTTCTGGTCCTGTCTTGTCCAGCACTGCCTAGAAGACCCCATAGGCTCTCCACAGTCAACATACCTGGAGCTGAACTCATCAGGTTCTGCCCAGGACCACTCCTTCTCTTCTTCATTCCCTATTGCATTCATGAGGTAGCTGCTTAAACCACTCATCTGAGTATTCGCTTTGCTTCACTTTCTCCTTTGCCTCCACATTTAATCAGTCAGCATGTTCTGACAGATACATCTCCTTAAAATGGCTCGAATCCATATGTGTGTCTCCATCTACTCTTCCACTATCCTGTCCAGAACACAATGATTGGTTTTCTTGATTACTGCAACAGCTGTCTTATCCGAAGTGATCTTTCTAAGAAATCTGACTTTGCTATTCTCTCATCTAAATCCTTCAATGGCTTCCCAATACTCTCAGAATAAAGTTCAAATGTTTTCCATGGCCCACAAGACATCCCACCCTCCCACAATATGATCTCTTCCTACTCCACTTCCCCATCCTCTCTCTAACTCGGGTCACCGCCCATGGTGTTCTGTCTACTGGACCCCATATCTGTTTGAGTAGTTCCTTATCATCCTATAAGATTCAGTGAGGGCATCACCCCTTTCTAAAGACATTCCTTGGACATTCTGAGAGAGAGCGGAAGAAAGAACCTCAACCCCCATGGGGTCTCATCTGCCATAACCCTTTTTCCTCCAATTGTCCTGTCAGGATCCTGGGCACACACAACATGCCCTGTGTATAAGCCACCAGAACCAATTGCCCAGGTTGGCCTTGTGGGATCTAGTTTCCTCTGTGTAATGTTTAACTGCTGTAGTACGAGGCTAGCCCAGTCATCTTCTTTGGCCCACGTTTTGTGAGTCAGGGATTTAGAAAGGGATTCATCTAAGTGGCTTATCTAGGTGGTTCATCTCTGACCCAATATGGAGTCTATTAGCCAGAGCTGAGACTGGAGGAACCACTTTCCAGATTGCTGGTGCCTTAGTGTTCTCTCTCTCTCTTTTTCCCTCTCTCCATCTGGGTCTCTTCCTCCAGGGCCTCTCCATGTGGCTTAGGTATCTCAGAATAGTCTTACTTCTCACTTGGTAGCCGGCTTCCTAAAGGTGAGAAGCAAAGGCTGTCAGACCATTTAAAAGCTATGTACTAAACTAGCATGGCGTGATTTCTGCCATGCCATAGTGGTCAAAGCAGTCACAGGCTTGCCAGGAATAAAATGGAGGGGAAATACACACCTCCTCTTGATGGAAGGAGAGTCTGTCATTAATCAGTCATACTCTTATTCCTCAAGCTCTGTTATTATTCCAATATGGATGTAATTTTTGTCTTTACTCATGATACAGTTCATGTAGGTGTGTGTGTGTATGTGTGTGAGAGAGAGGGAGAGAGAGAAAGTGAAAGGGAGGGAAGCACTTTCCACGGGATCTAGCCATGTCGTGATCCCCTTCCTCCAGTCCTCTAGCTCCTCAGATCTTGGGGTCCTTGCACATGTGCTGGCATATTTCAGGCTGATTGATCTGATGATTGGAATTGTAGTCACAAATGCAGGATCCAGCTTCTCTAGAGCAGGGCCTTACCACTGCACCAATGAGCTGACTCCGCAGAATCATATTTTAATATTTTCAGAGAATTTGCCTTTCAATTTTCTGAAGTTTTGCTCATTTTTTTCTAAATTAAAATCAAGGCCAATATATGCAGATATATTTATACAGCTAGCACTATATACTGACTCATGGTAGGTGTTAGTACTGTGTAACAGGAAATGGTTCTTGATCAAAAAATCACAGAATGAAATATAAAGTAAATGCTATAAAGGGGAAGGACTGAGTACCATGAGCACGCATAATTATGCAAATCCCATGTCTGGGAGAATCAAGAAAGGCTTCCCTGAGGAGATGACTCTTGTATTGAGAACTGAAAGATGGGTAGGTAATAACAAAGAATTAAGAGAACATGTCAAACTGAGGGAGCATATAAGCAAAGACACTAGATGAGGGAGAACTTAGAATGCTTGAGGAAGTAGGAAAAAACCATGTGCTCTGAATGGAATGTTGGTGATAGCATTTAAATCCATATTTTAGAACTGAGGGGCAGTGCCTTTCAGAGTCTTGATGGGTAGGGGCTCCAAAAATGTGTGCATCCCCAATGATGAGGAGTTTGTAAACCCTATGCACCCTGCTCTCAGGCCTCCTCTGTAGCCTTGACAACTAGAACTGTCCCCTACAACTGTGGCATCTCAAGTGAAAGTCACCTAGATTCAGGGAAACCAATGTCGAAAATCACCCTAAAAAAAACATTATCTGCAGAAAATATAATAGTCCTGGTGGTATTACTGAGTGTAGTATAAATGTAAGTCAAGATTAGCTCATGCCAAAAGTATCTAACTGTTTAAAGATGCTATATGACTCATGCTACTATCTCTACTATACACAAAGGGACTTCAAAAAGTCATGGAAAAATGAATATTAGTAAGAGGTTATTTTGGTGTAAAAAGGTGAAATCCATTGTGAGTGCATGCACCCTATTGCAAAAACCTAAAAAAAAGATCTGCTGCACAGATGATGCATAATTTACTATACTAGTATATTTTATTTTATTTTATTATTTATTTATTTATTTATTTATTTTTTGGAGAGGTTTTTGCTATAGGGTGCGTGCGCTCGCCAGACAGACAGAGAGACAGAGAGACAGAAAGCGAGAAATCACCCCCCAGGGGAGATGGCCACGCAGCAATCCCTTCTCCATTCTCCTCTCGGGATCTTGTGCAAGCACGCACATGCGCCCGGCGTGAGTTTTAAGCCACTGGGTCGGGACTCGAACCGCGGTTGACTACATGGGAGTCCAGCGACATAGCCATTATGTTAACTGCTGGTCCCTATACTAGTATATTTTATGATTTAACCTCCTAGTATATGGGCTTCCATTTTCTGTTCAGTTCTTAAGTTATTTTAACAGATTTAATATAATTGAGAAGAATTAATTAACTATGCCAGCTGCCAATTCAAAAGTGGAAAAAAATTGAAAAACATTTAACAAAAATTTTTTAATATGGGGTAAAAAAGCAAGAGATTGGGTTGGAAAGTCTTTTTCTCCCTCCCCCCCCCCTCGCTATATACACCCTTTTAGGGGGAAAACAGGCAAGAATACTATATAGAGAAATCAGAATTGTACTTTTATAGAAAACCCATGGGTTCCCATTAAAGACCACAGAATATATCTTTAAGAAGAAAGGAGGTTTCAACTCTAATTTGCTTTTTGCCAAGAACTCTTTCTGATATCTTAATTAATTTCAGGGATTATCCTTTCAGTTGTACCTTCTTATTGCAACTTAGGTAATGGATCTTGAGCTTCACAACATTGTCTGCCTTGTGGCCATGTTGTTCTGATCCTCGTCAGAAATGGTCTTTGACATGTAAGCTGGAGATCAGGAAAGAGACTGGGCATTGTTGGAGAAGATCAATGAATGCTGACTGATAAAGAACGGTCTATTATATTTAGGGAGGTGGTCTTGAGGAGTTTATATTATATATAATGTATATTCCATATGAGTTTATATTGCTTTACAGTATTTACTCTAGGGAATATGGTAAAGCTATATTTTCATTGCTTCTTGAAAGTTTAAACAAAATTTTCATTTTACTTTATTTTGCATTTTCCTTTTAGAAGATTCTTGATTTGCTACAGCCCAAGACATAGCAGCTGAAAAGCCTTAAATAGTTAATACTCTGAGATTATTTTTCCTCCCTCCTGTTTTTCTTTTATAAAGACACCAGAAGGAAATTAAATGCTTAATTAAATTAAACAAATTAGATGAACGCTAATATTACCACGACCAGTGTTTGCACCACTAATTGCTTATTGAGTATTACAACAGTGTTCACACAGTTTGAAAATAGAGTAGTTTTGGCCATAAATCAGAATGGGCAGTGTGAGTTCTAGATGTGACGGTCATAGGCACTCTGGAGGTAGAGTCCACATGAGTATCTTCAGAATGCCAGACGGTCAACTATTGCTAGTTCAGTTTTCTGGACCTTGCCTTGATCCCTTCAGAGTAAAAATGGTGCTTCCAGCTTCCATCTGCTCAGCCCTGCTCGGCAGAGTCCTGTTGGGGAAGGCTAAACACATATCCTGGAAGAGCACACATAAATCTCGTTTGGGAATTTCCAGAAATGACTAGACCCGTCTTACACATACTGGAATCTAAGAAGATAATATTTCCTTGTCATATTGTTCTAAATCAGATGTTCAATTAAGTCCAAAGAGCACACATCCGCTCTCATCAGAAACAACTATACGCAATTAAAAGAGAAAACAGAACATGGGACAAAACAGCTACTTCTTCAGAAGAGCAGGAGAGCTAAACCACTGTGGATGGTTCAACATTTCTGTCAGTAGTCAAAATTGTGACACAGTCAGGCAAAACCATAACACAGTCAAAATTCACCTTATAAATTCTTCCAAGTGCCTCTTCCTACCCCCATACACTGTTAGCAATCCCCCATCCATGCGTTGCCTCTCAGCCCAGGCCTAAAGTGCTCCCTTCCATAACTAAAAATGCATCTGCTCTGTAAGTATATAAACAAACCTACTCCAATTCAGGATAGGATCATGGATGAAGACAAATTCAATCAATTAAACACTCTTATATGGAGTGGTTAAGCGTGCTGGGCACTGTGGCCAATAAGAAACTACTACTCTAGTCATCATTTTAAAAATTGGAAACAACTGGGAAGGACTACGATAAGAGTAGTTAGGTAAATCATGGTATGTCTATACCTGTGGGATATCCCATAGCCATTAAAATGGGTATTTGGGGGGGTCAGCCCCATAGCATGAAAGTTAATTGCTACCCAGAGGAAGCTGGAATCCACATGGCCAACCAGGATTTGAGTCCTGACCCCAGAGGCTTAACAAATATACTGGGCCTGTAGAGATGTATCCAGGATCCTGAGGGATGGAAAAATGGAAGGAAAAATTATTGTGGCATGACCAGATCATGATGAGGGCTCTCTCTCTCTCTTTTCAGCATGCATACAAACCCTCTGCAGTAAAAAATAAGAATAATACTCTTTAATATAATGTTTTAGTACAGTCACAGTTTTATCTCAAGAACATACATAGGAATAAAAACTTAATGAAATATAGCAGTAATTTTGGTTATCCATAAAAAGTGCAATGTGATTTTTATTTTAACTTTTCTATATTTTCCAGATTTCCTTCCAGGAACATATAAACTTATTTATAATCAGAAAACAAACAATGAACATCGTTTTGTGAGACAACATCTCTGTGGAAGAATTATAAGTCTAGCCCAAATTGAAAGATTGGAAACAAATTATTACCATGTTATGGTGTTATAATATCCAGTCATGCATGGCTTAATGACGGCAATACATTCTGAGAAATGAGTTGTGAGGTGATTTCATCATTGTGGAAATTCATGGATATTATCATTTACACAAACCTAGATTATATAGCCTCCCACACACCCAGGCTTTATGATACAGTCTGTTATAATCCTATGGGACCACCATCATAAATGCAGTTCACTGCTAACCAGAATGTTGTTACATGACACGTGACTTTAGCTACGGCAAGGTGTTAGAACAACTAACCACCCATATGGGTAATGGAAGATTTAATATGCTACCACCACCGCCACTGATTTTTAATATTTTAAGGAGAGGTACAGTTAATTCCTTAACCCAAATATTTGGTACTAGATGTGTTTCAAAACTTAGACTTTGTTGGATTTTGGGGAGATAATCTGGTGAGTATGTTGATTTATGAAACATTCCCAGTGGGTCTGGAGCAGTGGTCCATAACCAAACTTACTAACGTTCTCATTAACTGAGATAAGTGAGGACTATAAAGCTTCACATCAATTTTGGCCATCAAGTTTGTTACTCAACATCTTGCTTTTCAGGGCCCTTTAGAATTCAGAACTGCAGACTCGTATGGGCAAATGTGGAGACTCCCTATCAAGGACCATGGAAGATTTATCGTTTGTTATCTATTCTCTCCTCAGTGAGCTAGCGCTCATTAAATCCAATCCTTGCTCTGAATGGAGGAGTCACAAAACGAATTTCAGTTCACACTGGAGCATATGGTCATATTTGCTCATAGATACACACTCCAGGAGTAAAAATGCTTGATGTCAGGAAGACACAAAAGAGTTGGGGGTTGGGGTGGTTTTTGAGGAAAAAGAAATGTTATAAACCCAGTTTGTAAGCATTTAAAAAATATTTTTAAAATGTGGGTCATTTTGGTAGAAGTAATATTAATAGAGGTGGCAAAAACGCACTTTTAAGTATATTTTAAGAGGTGTCTCTAAGCCAGACATTTCCTAATATCTCTTGGAAGAACACTAGTGGCAAGTGACCAAAAGGCTGTGGTTTCAGAACTTTAAATTTGCTGAGTTTATTGATGTCTAGCCATTTGGGGAGAAATTCTGTCTATTATCTATCTATCTATCTCTTAAATAAATTAACTCATTTTTAATATGTATTATTGGGTAACTTATATATTTGGGGTTTTTTCCCCATTTTTGTGGCATAATGAATTACGAGCAATGTCTGAGCTAATCTTGCATACCACTGAGGGCCAGTAGCAATTTCCATGAAGTGACAGATAAGCAGTTTAGGGGGGAAAAATGCTGCCAAGGATGATTCATTTGAAATTAAAAGGCTGACAGAAGGAAGGACTAGAACAAAGGTTAAATTCTTCAGTTCTAGGAAACTGCTTTGTTTCTAGGGTGAGTGCCTCTGAGCTCTGCTAGTCCATCAAGACAAACGGTTCAGTTTTCTCGTGTGGATACAAGATCTTCTATCATCAGACTAACCACAGAGAGCTGATAGATAGATACAGGAATCTCTCTGTGGTTGACACACAATGTATTCAATGCATGTTGATTCACTGAAGCAAGTTGACCATCTAAATTCCACAATAACACCTAAAAATAAGGTTAGAGCAATCATTACCACCCTCTCTCTCAGTAACCCAATATGTAGAAAATTGGCTGTTTTGACCTTCTGCATGCCCTTTCAGCCTCTGCTTAGAGCTGTGCAAGCTGAAATATAGCCCCAGGGCAAAAACAGGTGAGCAATTTAAGGAACACGTGTACCCTATGAGTCATTGGAAATTGGTTATTTTGAATATTTTCATCATTGCTTTCACATAAGACTAAACTCTTCGTAGTAACTGATATAGGTTACTGTGTACTATAAATAGCACAACCAGAACTTCAATAACTTTCTTTGGCATTGAATTTGTATTTTATAAGCCAACTATAGATTCCTGCTTCCATTATCATTACACCATATTAATTATTACCTGTTTAATACCAAATAATGCTGTGTAGCCTGCATAGAAAATAAAGACGCTTAGGCCCTACTTTCTGGACCTTACAATTTTGGACAAACAACGACAACAGACAGAGGGAGACATGTAAGCTATATGATAGACAATTGCATAAATTAAATAAGTAAAGCATTATATTAAGAACAAATAAGACAGTTAACTTACATGATCTTTTAGTTACGAGGGAAGAGGCAATTATAGAAACAAACCACAAGAGAACCACTGGTTTTAAAAGAGCTTTATTAATTAATTAAGATAATGGTTCTTGGAAAACGACAAATCTGGAGATTTTGCAGATTTGATGATTGCAAAACAACAGAAAAATCTGCAGTGGGAGAAATATTCCAGGCTTTCTTTTTAATCCAAAATTTTGCAAGAAATGGCACCAGAACTAAAGGCTAGCAAATTCTGTTGGATTTCAGTTTTGCCTTCAGTCACAAGTCACTAAGACCAATGTGCTATTTATATTGAGATTATAAGCCAGCTGATGGCAGGGGATTAAGGCAGATGAATCCCACATGGCCAACAGCAGGTCTGAGTCCTGGAACTGGCAGACTGAAAAACACTTTAAGAGTTTTGTGCATGAGTGCCCAAAATCCCAGGAGGAGACTAGAAGAGAACAGATCGCAGTGTGGCCATCCCCCCTGGGAGGTGATTTCTCACTTTCCCTCTGTCTTTCTCTCTGTTTTTCTCTGGTCAGGTTATGTGTGCTATAGCTAAAACTAAACAAACAAACAAACAAAAACCCCCCAAAATTAAAAATCAAATATTAAAAAAGAAAAAAGAAAATGAGAGAAAAAGAAAAGAAAAAAATTGGTGCCAGGACTGTGCTCAAAAGTATATTGGAGTGACCAGCAGATGACGTAAGTAAGAAATCACCCCCGGCCCTCTGGGGAGGATAGCCATGCCACAATCCCTTCTCCATTCTCCTCTCGGGATCTTGGGCATGCACACACATGTACCCAGCATGAGTTTTAAGCAGGTGGGTCTGGGATTTGAACCATGGTTGACTATGTGGGAGTCAGGCAACATAACCATTATGCCATCTTCTGTTCCCCTGAGGACTATTTTTGAGAACAAAGAATGAGAGAAAGAACAGAAAAATGGAGACCGCTAACATTCAGAAGTAGAAGAAAATGATGAGCATTGAAAGAGAGAGAGGAATGGTCAGAGGAAGAGGAGGAGAACCAAGGTAGTGAGGTACAGAAGTTGGGACCAGCAGTTGGTGTAATGGCTATGTCACTAACTCCCATGTAGTAGACTGCGGTTCGAGTCCCAGACCCGATGGCTTAAACTCATGCTGGGCACGTGTATGCGCCTGCCCAAGATTCCGAGAGGAGAATGGAGGAGAAGGGATTGTAGTGTGGCCATCCTCCCCCGGGGGGTGAGGTGATTTCTTGCTTTCTGTTTCTCTCTGTCTTTCTATTGAGCGCATGTGCGCTATAGAAAAAAACCTCTCAAAAAACAACAACAAAAAGAAATCAAGAAAGGAGAGTGTAGTTAACTTTCAAATGCTGGAAGAAGGATTTTTAAAAAATAGACTCGAAAATAGTCTTTTAGGAGACAAAGTTCAGATTTTAAGACATTCTGTAAAAATTTTAACAGTGATAGAATAAAATCAAGAAATATTTTATATTGACATTTTCTAAGATGATTATGGAGTAAAGAAAGAATAACGATACCATTCCACATTTGTACTGCACTTGAGAGTAACAGAGCACTTCTCCACACCTGATCTCATTTGATGCTATCTCAAGGGAGTAGTCTAGTGGGTGGATAAGTGGGGGAAGATGCAGAAGAGAGGGATAATTGAAGATGCGATAGAGGATGAAGTAATGGATGGAGTTGGTTTCCTAAGGAGGTGGAAAAAAGGGAAGAATGAAGTGCTGGAGAAGAGCAGAGATACCTCTAGCTTATGGACAGAAAAATAAATGAGTCTATGAGAAGACAGAATTTTGAGGTAAAAATAATTTAAAAATATTTGATTGGAGACCTGACAGTAGTCAAAGAAACCTCGAGTTGAAGGCCAAATCGACAAGAGAAACATGAAACAAATGGGAAAATAATGAAGTCAAAATACCGACTCCTCACCCAGTCAGACGCTTTCCAGATCTCCCATGCAATGTAATCAGCCTCCCACTAATGTGATGTGAGTGGTCACTGAACCACGGGAGTCAAGAGCAAATAGTAGAGTTTTGGTTTTTTTTTAGAGAGAGATTTTTGTTATAGAATGCATATGCTCACTGGAGAGACAGAGAGAGGTGGAGAGAAAGAAAGTGAGAAATTACCCCCTCAGGGGGATGGCCATGCCACAATCCCTTCTCCTCTGTTCTCCTCTCAGGATGTTGGGTACACATACGCATACACCTAGCATGAGGTTTAAGCTGCCAGGTCTAGGACTTGAACCACGGTCACCTACATGGGAGTCCAGTGACGTAACCGTTATGTCATATGCTGGTTTCAGGAACAGTAGAATGTCTTAACTTCAGCAAAACCAGGAAGAGAAACTCATTCACTATGCAATCCAGTTTATAAGTCCACCACCCTACAAAAAGGAAAAAGCATTAAGCAATCTGTTAGAATAACACTTTCCAACAGGACAAGACATCCTGTCATTTTCCAAACAGCAGAGATATCAGTCTATTTACGGCCCAGTCTCTGATCACCCTCATTAGAACAGAGGTTTCCAATCCCTAGGCCACCCACGTGGTGGGTGAGCAAGCGAAGCTTCCTCTGTGTCTACAGCTGCTCCACGTCACTCATGTTGCCGCATGGTCTCCCACTTCTGTTGAGTTAGCAGCTGTATTGGATTCTTTTTTTAATTTTTATTTTTGGAGAGGTTTTTGCTATAGGGCACATGGGCTTGCCAGAGAGACAGAGAGACAAAAATGAGAAATCACTCCCCAGAGGAGATGGCCATGCCACAATCCCTTCTCCTCCATTCTCCTCTTGGGATCTTGAGCATGTACGCACACGCACCCAGCCTGAGTTTAAGCCACCAGGTCCAGGACTTGAACCAGGGTTGACTACATGGGAGTCCAGCGACATAGCCATTGTACCAACTGCTGGTCCCTAGCAGCTACATTGCATTCTAGTGGGAGCCAGAACCCTATTGCTGTGTGATTGTTTCATTGTATATTGCAATGTGACAGTGGTAGAAATGTGGTGCACATGGATGTGGTGCGCTTAGGTCATCCCAGGACAAACCCCTATTCTCCTGTCTGTGGAGGGATTGTCTTTCTTGAGGCTGGTCCCATGTGCTGAGAAGATTGGGGACTGCTCCTTTAGAGAGTTCAGTTTTCTCTGAAATAATACTCAACTGCTCGTAACTTTATTGTTTTAAAAAGTGTGCATGTTTAGAAGTAAGTTTAAGTCTGTAGTTGATGAGGTAAAACAATTGAGATATCAAGTATAGCAGGCCTCTCTTTTAGGATGAGCAACGCATGTGATGTGCTTGCTAGAACCTTGTGGTATCTCAGCCAAAAATTCAGAGATTCTAGGATCTTGGGTTTTTTGAACCAACTCTTTCATTAAAGTAGGCTGATTTGGCTCAGCCTATTGGTGCATGGGTAGCACCACCACTTGGGAGTCTGCAAGCCAAATGGGCAGTCCGGTTCAGTTTGCAGGCCAATGTGAACACAATGGGTGCAGTTGCACATGCTTGTAATTCTAGTTAATTAGAAGGCTGGGGTAGGAGGATTGCAACAGCAATCAAAATGTCAAAAATCTTCATCTCTATCTTTTTCCCTTTCCCTCTTACCCTCTTCTCTCTCTTTCATGAAGATAAATAAATAAAATTAATAAAAATATTAATTTATGTATTACATATTATAAAAGGTCAAGAGTACTATCTTTGATTGCCCAATACACCTTTAGTCTAATGACAAGGGTGACATGTGCTCTTAATTAGACCAATCATATTACCCTATCTTCCTGGCTTAGTGATTGGCTTAGGGTAGAGGATGTGACTTAAGTCAATCCAGTGCAAGAAATTCTTGAGATTGTTCTCAGGTTGGAGCAAAGTAGTCTTTCTCTAATTGTAGAAGAGCTGTTAAGGTAGGGTGAGAGACCAGCATTGCTAGGGCCATGTTTTTCATGGCATGGAGAAGGTCCATCTGCAAAGAGAACCCGAACCAGGAGTTAGGAGTAGAGGCTGAGCCCTGAAAGTCATTCTTGCCACTGCATCCAGACATACCCCAAACCAGCTCCCCACATCCTGTGTTTGGGTTATGTCAGCCAGCAAATGCTCCTTCTTGTGTAAGCAAGTTGGTATTCTGTTACTGGCAACCCAACTTGTATACGAAATGCCTGATACCTACAAAATATACTGACGAGGTGCTCAATATACAGATATTGATTATCTGGTTAATTTCTCTGGGCCTTTTGCTCCTGTACTTACTTTTGGCTCTGCATCCTCATTCTCAGTAAGGTCGGGTCAAAACTAAGGCTTCAATTTGCCTATAATAAATAACTGGATGCCCCAGTCTCCCAAGTCTGGCTTACATATTTAATGTCTCTGTGTTTCAGTTTCCTAATTTGTAAAGTATGGCCAATTATAATAACAGCAAATTGTTTAGCAACCACTATATCCTAAGTACTATTCTAATAACACACATTAATTCTAGTTCTTACAGCAACCTTGTGAGACATACAGCATAATCATTCCTTTACAGATGAGGAAGCTGAGACATCAATGACATGACCAAGATCACACAGCTCAACTGGCAGGATTCAGATTCGCACCCAGGCTTACATGAATCTGTGCTCTTTCCAGTATTCTATGATGCCTTACTTATTCAAAAAGCTTTTGTATATGTAATAAGATAATGTGGATAAAATTACTATAAAAATAGAAAATATTCAAAAATCATTCTCTAACTGACAACAAAAATGTGAAAATTAGCTCAAACTTCACAAAGGAAGAGTGAAGTTGAGGAGAACATCCTAACTATCCTAATTATGATGTTAGAAACAGTAATTTAAAAAAAATAAATGCTGAATCTCATATAAAGGAGAAATTTTATGAAGAGGAAAAGTGGGGCCAAGATTCTGGTCCCTGTCTGAAACCTCTGTAACTCGGAAGGACATAAATAAGTGAGCTTTGCTAACCTAGGAAAAAACAAATCTCATTTCTCATTTCCTCATTGGACCACCTATACCTGGAACCTGGAATTTCCTCCGTGGCCCTATTGGTGGCTCAGGCTTATAAAATACGAACATTTTGAACAGACCTAGACAGCCATATTGGTGGAATTTGAAATGAACAACATATATAGTTATGCTATCTATGTAGCATTAAAAAAATATAAATCTGGGACTGGTAGGTAGTGTGGTGGTTAAGGTGCTGGATTCCCACATGGCTGACCATGGTTCAAGTCCCAGAGAGCTTGCTTTCTCACTTTCCCTTTCTCTCTCTCTCCCTCTCTCTCTGGTCAAATGAAATAATAATAACAACAATAATAAGTAAAATAAAATAAATAACTCTTTCAGAAAATGTAAACCCTATTTTTGTTTAAGTTTACTACATCTATATGTTAAAGGACACGTTGTAGTAAAATCCTTGTTTACTTCAGCCGATAATAACTATTTTAAACAATTTCAAGGAAACCAACCACGTATGAACTCTGTTTCATACCCTTTTTCATTAGACCATAAGGACTTTGGGTACATAAACTGTCTCATTTTTTCACCCCTAGAATCCAGTATAGTTAAAACTTGGCATAGTGAGTAAGATCGCATTATGACTTTTATGTGCCCTGAGTTCTTCTCTTTGTGAGCGCCTTTCTTCATTAAAAGCTATTAAAAATTGGGACCAGCAGTTAACGTAATGGCTATGTCACTGGATTCCCATGTAGTGGCTTAAAATCACGCCAGGCGCATGTGCATGTGTGCCCAAGATCCTGAGAGGAGAATGAAGGAGAAGGGATTGCGGCGTGGCCATCCCCCCTGGGGGGTGATTTCTCGCTTTCTGTCTCTCTCTCTCTCTCTGTCTTTCTGGTGAGTGCATGCGCCCTATAGCAAAAAAAAAAAACTCTCCCCCCAAAAAAGCTATTAAAAATTGTATTTTGAGACCATGTTGGCATAAAGATGAATACATTAATATACATAAACAGTTTCTTCGATCTACATATTTCATTTTTTTCCTTCTGATTTTTAAGAGAAACTAAAACATTTTCATAGGCCCCTGCAAGTATTATGGAACCCAGGCACTGTGTCTACCTTTCCTATGGATAAGTCAGTCCTTTTCCACTAAAAACATTCAATACATTTTTGTTGAGTGAATGAAATTAACAAATGATTTAAAGTTAATATTTACTTGATGGTAGTGATTCTCAGAACTTCTATTTTGGAGTGACTTTTGACTTAAATATTTTTCAAAAGCAACTAATTAATAAAAATCACCACTAAATACTGATATTCATTTCATCTGAAGCCAGCTATTGAAATTTAGTACTGTCAACAAAATTAAAACCCAAGAGCAGTGGAGAAGAAGCTTGTCAAAGTGGCAAAATAAATATTTAAAAATAATATCAGGGGTTGTTGTAATATTGAACAAACATAACACACCTCTTAAATAGTGAAATTTAAATATTTTCTTTTTAAAATTCTGACATTCCAAAAGAGTCAGTTCATAAGATAGATACTTTTAAAAAAGTGGGTTTATACTTGGAGCCACATGACTATTGACTGTAATTTAGTTAAATGTGTGCCCAGAACGCTCGCCCCGTTGCCTTTCACAACATTGCTTTTGGAACTCAGCATTTCTCCACTCTTGTTTCCAGAGACATCTTTTTAAAATGGAAAATTGATTGATGAAATCTTAGGCATGAATAAATGCTAATGCATATAATAAATTAAAATGCTGTCATTTTACAAGAAAGGTTTATTGGCTAACTGTGCTATTTCTTCTAGTAATGCAAAGCCTAGTGTTTAATTTACAGAATGAAATGCGGAAATCAATGATTTACTCCATAGTATGGCGAAACTGATTTTCCAAATTATGCTTTGGAAGGCAACCAGACTGAGTTATCCACTGACTTAAAATGTAGAGTGTCATATCTGGGCATTTTCCCCACTTCTAAATGTATTGATCAATGTTGAAAATATGAGGAACCATCTTTGCATGGTCTGGATGGGATTGTGTGCAAATTAATATCTGGATAATAATTCAGAATCACCCTTCTAAAAAGGATATCATACATATAAAGTAGAGCTAGTATTTATGGGATGGGCATTTACCAGAATAGCTCTTAAAGGCTACATAATAAAACTGTATGAAAGCGACCTAAATTAATTAACCATAGATACTGAAATGGATTCAGCTAATGGACTCTGCTTCCCCAGAGGGTGCCCTCTTTTAATAATAATTTTTAAAAAGCAAAAACCATGTTTTTCCTCTTCTTTTGCATAATATCAAGCCTCTGACCAGGAGTGAGGTGGGGGGAAGGAGACTGTCCACACCACCCATGACACAGCAGGAGAGAGAGGTCAGAGTAGATACACACTCTTGTTTCTCCGCTCTGAGGGCAAATGGGCTGCCTCAGCAGCTGTCACATCCTGCTGCCCTTCGAAACAGGAATCCAGTCTAGAGTTTCAAACTTTATGTCCTGCATTGCATTACCAAATTGGCAGTCTTACCAGACCCTTGTGAATGTCTGACATAGATGACTGCAGTGAAGGCTTTGGGGGCGGTGGTGGTGGCTGGTGAACAGGAAGAGCATTTGTGTTTGGGACGGAGCACTCCCTGGTTCAGCTACCTGCCATCCATCAGTTGGTTCTGGAAGATGAAACAAGCACAGAGCAGAAAGAGGAGACGTGAGGTCATTTGATCCATCTCATGCAGGCTGGCAGAATCATATCCCTATGCACAATTGAACCAATAAGTTTTCTTGTGAGGAGGCTGCTAGTTATCCAAATGAGAGGAACTTCAATGTTCTAAGCCCTGGACTCACAAACCACATTCCACTTCGAGGACAAGCAGTTGGTGTAATGGCTATGTCACTGGACTCCCATGTAGTCGACCGCGGTTCAAGTCCCAGACCCAGTGGCTTAAACTCACACTGGGTGTATGTGCGTGTGTGCCCAAGATCCTGAGAGGAGAATGGAGGAGAAGGGATTGTGGCATGGCCATACCCCAGGGGGAAGAGGGGGAGGTGATTTTTCGCTTTCTGTCTTTCTGGCCAGTGCACACCCCTTATAGCAAAAACTTCTCCAAAAAAAAAAGAGAAAAAAACCACTCCACCTGCTTTCCAGTTAGGCAAGCCCTCACTTTCCCACCTCTCCTATACCATGTCCAGCTTTCGTCTTCTTACTCCTCATTAGCAGCTCCAGCAGAGGGCAGGCAGGGGAAGGGAGAGCAGGCACAGACCAGAGCAGAACATCTTAAATCTTTAGAACGTGTTAAGGCAAATTTTCTAGATTACTTAAAGCAGGAAAGGCCTTTCTGTCTAATTTTTTTTTTTCTGTCTGTAAAAGGGTTCTATTTTGCATGGTCTTCTCTCTCAAGGAATTTACAATCTGCCTGGGAAAGTAAAATGATTGCACGTGAAGCAATGAGAAAGCCATGCTGTAAGCTATCCCAGCTACCCCAAGTAAAGTCACGGTCTCCAGAGAAGGAACAGAGGTTCTTGGTGCTGAGTTAGTGGTAGTATTTGTAGATTAAACATATACATTGAAGTAAATAATTAGGGCAATGAAGTGAGAGTCAACAAATGGGCAAATGTAACTTTTGAAAGTTCTCTGAACAGCCTCACAAAGAGGACTTGCAGACATTTGGTTAGACTTTGGCTTATAAAGGACAAGGCTCACCAGATCTCAGGACTGGGCCTTTGCAGAGATCAGTCAAAGCAAAGGGGCTGGGAAATACAGGCTTGATTGGTGTTTCAGGAGGAAAAATCTTCAGTATCTTTCCACATCATTCATTAAGGTCCATGTGACAATGTCATGAGCAATCCGCTACCGGGAGGTCTTCATCAGATAAATAGGGTTGCGAAATTCATGGCCAAGGAATGCAGGCTGGAGAGGCACTCCCAGCACAGCTGCTACCTGAACACCCAGGACTGGCTGGAAACCAAGGAGACATGCTGAAACCAGGAACCTCTGCGACCAATGGCAACAGTACAACTGCTTAATCCTGAAATGAAAAGTAATTGCTTCTGGCTTAAAGAATAAAGGAAAAACAAGATCAGCCTTGGCTGAATTACATTTTTCAAAAACAACCATGCCAAAGACCAGGTTCTAAAACCTGCTTGGTATTTGAAAATGTGAGGAAATGGTTGTTTCTGTCAATATAATTTAAATAAATCCAAGAGTACTGATATATGAGAATATTTGAATGCAAGTGTATTTTGATTAATATGATTAAGTCAAACATGTTTATGTTTAGCTGAAAGGGATGACATCTAAAATTTAACTTACCTGAATATAATTTTAGAAGGTCTGTCTTGAAAATAGCTCTTGCTTTTTATTTTGAAGTATATCCCACTGAAACATCTCAGCTGAAGCTACTAGAGCTCCTTTTCTGCAAGAGGAAACTGCAAATGAAGAAATGTAGAAAAGGAGAAAAGAGAAGGGCATTTTAATATTTCCGATATACTCCTGTGATGGAATTGTCTTCTCTGGAGAAAAAAGAATTCACAAAAATTCATAAAGGAACAGCTGCAAGTTATATTATTGTTAGAAGGTCTAAAGATGACTTCAACCCAGAAACGAAGAAGTAATATTTGTGCTTTCACTTGTTTACCTCTCCAGGGTCTACAGAATGGCAAATGTCAGGACATGTTCTGTGTGTAGAGTTCTCCATTTTCCGTGAAAGCAAGGGAGCAATGACACAGAGCAAGTAAAACCAGAGCAAGAGTAAGAACAAAACAGACCTTGCCTTTCAAATTTGGTTTTAAATTCTGTGTGTGCATTTAAAATATTTGTTGCAAATTCACAATGTTGTAGAGAGAACTAATTAAAAGACATCTAATCTCTTGGAACTGAAGCGACTTTGTTTTCTGTTAGGTTGAACCTTATAAAATCGTCTATGTAAAGAGCAGTTTCGTATGGTCTAACCTAGTCTCATCATCCCTCACAGGAATATCATCAACCAATGATAACCAGTAAGGCATTACCCCTGTTTGTTTTCCTGCCATAATTCTAATATGACGAAACTAACACAACACATCTGATCAGCTTGCAGGCCTGACATTGGGGACGCTCTGCATAAAAGAACAAAGGCTATTTACAGACTTTGCTCACAGCTTTTGTTTCTGCTTCACTAATACGAAACAGAAAAAAAATCTTATATATTCCAGAAGTGTTTTGGACACCACCAGGATAATTGAACTTAACGGACTAGACCAAGACTACGTCCTATTAGCTCAGGCCGGTGAACAACAGAGTACCTACAAGTAGGCCACAGATTCAGTACCCACTTGCACCACAACCACAGGTAAAGCTCATTTAAATGAAAGGTGTCAGACCACCATGAGGGAAAGAAACACAGAACAGCACTCAGAATGCAGAGAATGGCCAGGAGTAGTGCTCTCTGCTGGTATATGACATATATCCAGTGACCCCAAAAGCCACACTATTTATTCCAAGGATGCAAGACTATGGTACTTAGTGACTCCTTGAAAAGAGAGAAAAAATATATATCTTTTTGTATACCAGTGCTCTACTAGTCTATGCTAAGAAATTGTACTGACTGGTAAAATGGCTCCAATTTTCGTTTTTATATTAGCGTGATTCAGATTTTAACAAGGTTTTCATTCTCATTATGGAAAATTCTCAGATAAGCTTTCTATTCATACAAAATACAGGAACGTCCAGAGGAAACACAAAGTTAAACTATAATGTGAGCATATATTGTAATTATGATACACAGTAACTGCAACCATTTAGGTGATTAGAAAACGTATTATGGTATGTTGTTGAATATAATTTTCAACTCAAATATGACACTTGTAGATTTAAGACAAACTGTTTTCTACATAAAAGAATAAGATTATAAAATGGAATATAATTACAAAACTGTAACTTCTTATTTATTTTTTTTTGGGGGGAGAGGTTTTTGCTGTAGGGCATGAGCACTTAACAGAAAGACAGAGAGAGACAGAGACAGAAAGCGAGAAATCAGCCCCCCCAGGGGGGATGGCCACGCCACAATCCCTTCTCTTCCATTCTCCTCTCGGGATCTTGGGCACGCACGCACGCACAGGCGCCCGGCATGAGTTTAAGCCCCTGGGTCCTGGACTCAAACCGGGGTTGACTACTTGGGTGTCCAGCGACATAGCCATTATGCCAACTGCTGGTCCCTATGTCACAACCACCTGCCCCAGCCTCCCAGTTAGCTAGGATTACAGGCATGTTTCATCTTGCGTGACCATCCTCCCATGCTTGCCCTGGGACACAGTGACTAAGCCAAAACTCATTCTTTTTTTTTAAGAGAGATTTTTGGTATGGGATGTGTGGGCTTGCCGGAGAGACAGAGAGACAAAGAGACAGAAAGTAAGAAATCACCATCCCCACCAAGGGGGGATGGCCACATTGCAATCCATCTCCTCCATTCTCCTTTTGGGATCTTAGGCACGTACATACATGTGGTAGTGTGAGTTTTAAGCCGCCAGGTCCAGGATTTGAACAGTGATCAACTAAGTGGAAGTTCAATGAAGTAACCATTATGCCATCTGCTGGTCCTGTGAAATCCATGCACTGGCATTTTGCTTTCTAGAGCTGCAACTAGAACTATAGGCAATTCAAATACAGAGGTCAACATCTCCCTAGGTGAAGTAACTCCTAAGTGCCTTAAAACTTGCTTTTTAAAAAGAAATAAAACTCTTCAAATTGTAATTCATAAATAGTGAGGCTTACTGAGGTTTGCAAGTATCAGTCTCAAAGTAGTTTTGCTCTCTGTATCCCCTTGCTGGTATTTCCCTTCCTCTCTAAGCATCCTACTCTTGGGATGCAGTGGGGACTTCACTGGAGGCCTGCTTCCCTCATCACAGCAGATAAAGGACCTCGTATGCTACCTTTAGAAAATACAGTGATCACGGAACCAGCAGTTAGCGTAATGGCTATGTCACTGGACTCCCATATAGTCGACCGTGGTTCGAGTCCTGGACCCGGTGTCTTAAACTCACGCTGGGTGCGTGTGCGTGCGTGTCCAGGATCCCAAGAGGAGAATGGAGGAGAAGGGATTGCAGTGTGGCCATCCCCCCTCAGGGGTGATTTCTCTCTGTCCCCTCTGTCTTTCTGGTGAGCGCACATGTCCTGTGGCAAAAACCTCTCCAAAAAGAAAATACAGTGATCAGAAAGTAAACTTAGAAAAATTTCCAAATTGCTCTAGTAGCAACTTAAATTTTTTTTAACAGATAATTGACTATTTAGAGCAAAAATAGCAAAACTTACCATGGGGCTTTTAACATATACAGAAGTATGACGACAGTGCAAAGGCCAAGTTTTGGGGAGCAGGACCTATGCTTTTATATATTTTTCATACCACACACGTAATTATATGACATCCAAGTAGTCCCTGCTAAGTTGAGGATGCATGTTGCAATTCCTCGAGCAGCCACTGAAAAATAAGAGGAATAGTTACAAGCCGACAGAGGAGATAAGCTGGAGTACTTACAACTTCTCAACAAATCCAAAAGAAGAAAAGGATGGGGAAATAAATGGACTGAAAGAAAAATAAACAGAGGAGAGAAAAACAAACAGCAACATGGTAGATGTAAACTAAACATCAAAAAAATATATTAAATTCTTTTGGCTGGTCCCACACGGCCAACTGTGTGGCTCGAGCCCCAGACCCGATTGTGTATTGAAAAACATACTGGGCATGTGTGCCTAAAATCCCAACAAGAGGGTAGAGAAGGGATTGTAGTGTGTCCATTTCTCCTGGAGGGTGCTTTCTCTGATCTAAAGCTCATAAAGGAATAAGGCTGGGGGGAAAAAAAAGAGAAAAGAACAATGGCGTGAGGTCATGCTGCAATCCCTTCTCCATTTCTCACCCTGTCAGGATTTAGGCCTGCATGCACACGTGCCTAGAATATTTTTCAAGCCCCTGGGGCAGGGCTTGAACCACATGATTGGCCATGTAAGATACAGCTCCCTTAACCTCTAGGCCAGAGGTTGGGTCTTGCCTTGGTTCCTTTTAGATAACTCTCTGAACCTAGCCTAGTTTGAATCCTGACTACTTCTTGGCTGAACAAATTATAAGCTTCTTTGATGATCTACCTGTCTCCATCTCATCCCACATGTGACTTCCTATGAAGTGTTAGTGGTATGTAAGTTCCTTGAGCTCAGAGATTTTTGTCTGTCTATATCCACAACCTAGAGTGCATAAAATTAGCACATAGTAGGTACTCAAAAACAGACTGTTGAATGAAAAACTCTTCAGGTCAATCTTAACAGTTCATTTTGAGAATTTCAGTTTCCTGCTCAGAATGTTAAATGAATGTCCACTTCCCAGTGAGTAACGGCTGAAACCTGATATTCAAGGTCCTCCATAATTTCCCCCATCTTCCTTGGCATTTTCCCTTCAGGAACCCTCTTCTGCCTCAGCCAAATAAACCTATTTTCTATACCAGCTATGCATTGTCCCTCCATGACTTTTTTTTTTTTTTTGAGAGATTTTTTTCCTATAGGGTGCATGAGCTTGCCAGAGAGAGAGAGAGAAAGTGAGAAATCATCCCACCCTAGAGGGGATGGCTATGCTGTATTCTCTTCTCCTCTATTCTCCTCTTAGGATTCTGGGCAAACACACAAACATGCCAGGTGTGATTTTCAAGTTGCCAGGTTCAGGACTTGAACTGTGATTGGCCTTGTGGTAGTCCAGCGATGTAACCTTTACATCATCTACTGGTCTCATCAGGTGTGATTTCTAAGTCAGCAGCTTTGGAACTTGAACCATGATCAGCCATGTGGGAGTCCAGCACCTTAACTACTGTGCCACCTGCTGGCCCCCCTCCATGAGTCCTACACATTGGTCCTTGTATTTGGAATACCTTCTTCCTATGCCTGGATTATACTCATTCTTCAAGATCCAAGGCCCTCCATAAACTGTATCTAGCCCACCTCCTTGGAATTTGGGCCGCTCGTATAAGCGACAGAGTCCCTTACTGATCCTGCTTTAGACAGCATTTTGTATTTTTTGTCTTCTTGATGATCATGTCCCTTCCACATGGTAAACTCATCGAAAAAATGGACAGTGTCTAATTTATCATGGTTTCTCCCACAGAGCTTAACACAGTATTTGCCTGTTCAGCTTGAATCTGACACAGCTACTGGTTCTTGCCCATCGATGTGTGGAAACAACGTTTACTAAATATATCCTGTGCACCTTGTAGATATTTTACACAAATTATCTTGCTTAATCTTTGAGAATGTTAGTGAAAGATAAATATAACCCAAATGACAGCAAGTCTGATAGCACTGACTGAGATTACACATGTTTTACTGCTAGATTCCAAGCATTCCCTTACTGTCACCTGGGAGCATGTGAGGGGTCAAATGTCCTCCTTGCTGCCCATTGCTTGACCCTGCAATTATTGCCTCTCCAAGTCCACATGGCTTGAGCCTGAGGTGAGTTGCTTCACTCAGTGCCTCCCCGAGGCACCACCACTGCCACCACCATCACTCCTGCCATTTCCATCCATCACTGTCACCACTACTGCCATCCTTCCTGGAATCCCAGCCACTGGCTCAGGGCTGCTCCCAGTCAAGCAGCTTCTCACGGCACCTAGGGCTATATGAACGAGCCTTCCCTTGCTGCTTCTCCTCTGGGATTTCCAATGACGGCCCCGCCTGGCTCTGCAGAGTGGTAGGGAAGCCCTGGAGGAGTTGCACTTCCAGAAAACTCAGTGCCACTCTCCAGTCTTTGTCACCAGGAGCCAGGCCTGCTTCTCCTCAGCCAGAATTTCTTACCATGATTTCAAATGGGAATGACAGCTACCAGAGGATGGATTTCCTCTGGTGTTGAACAAGGACTCATTAAATTGCTAAGTGTTTGCTAAGAACTTTATTTTTTAATTTCTATTTATTTATTTTAGAAAGAGATTTTCACTATAGGGCACGTGTGATCACCAGTGAGACTGAGAGAGACAGAGAAACAGAAAGAAGAAATCACCCCCTGGGGGGTTGGCCACATTGCAATCCCTTCTACTCCATTCTCCCTTTGGGATCTTGGGCACACACACACATGCACCCAGCGTGAGTTTGAACCTGCCAGATTTGGGACTTAAACTGCGGTTGACTACGGGGGAGTCCAGTGATGTAGTCAAGCCATCTGCTGGTCCCAGAACTTTCTATGAGTATAGAATCCTATAGTAAAGAAAGAAGCAAAAACAAACAAATGAACAACAAAATAATCATTTAAAACCAAACATATTGTTTAATAAAACTCCTTTGCTTGTTGCTATTTTTTCCAGAGGTTTTCCTTTTTTTCTTTTATTGGGCCATAGGGCATGTGCGCTCACGGGAGAGAGAGACAGAGACAGAGAGAGACAGTAAGAGGGAAATTTTCTCAGGAGGAATGGCCACACCATAATCCCTTCTCCTCCATTCTCCTCCTAGATCTTGGGCACGCATGCACATGTGCCTGGCGTGAGCTTTAAGCCCCTGGGTTTGAGACTTGAACTGTGGTTGACCATGTGGGAGTCCAGAGACATAACCACTATGCCATCTGTTGGCCCCACTTCTTGCTTTAATGGTTAACTTCTACTAGATTCTATAGATGTTCTTTATCTGAACAATTTATTCATCAACTTGATAAATATACACCAAGCCCATCAAAGTACCAGGTTTTGTCCCAAGAACAAGATGCCTGCTCTTATGGAGTATCCAATAAACAAAAGGTTAATATCAGTTACTGATAAGTGACTTTACAGTAAAAAGTAATAAAAAGAAAATAAATCAGGAAAAGGGGGTAGAAACTAAGAGAAGGAACATATTAAGGAAGTGAGAGAAAGTCTCTGAAAGGGATGACTAGGTTGAATGGCAAGTGAAGATGTACAGAAAGAATGGTCAGGCGGTGGGAATGTTGGTGTTGCAGGAATGTAATGATCCAGGAAGTAAATCACAGTAGATGAAGTCAGACAGACCAGCCCAGATCAAGTAGGACTTACAAGGCCATGGCAACGAATTTAGATTTTATTTTAAATACAATGAGGAGCATTGGAAGATTTCAAATGGGAATGACACGCTATGATTACATTATATAAAGGTTACTCTAGCTACTGTAGAGACTGTGTTGTAGGGGAGCAAGAGTATAATACCCCCAAGGCCCACTAGGAGATTCGTAACCTAAGTGAGGGATGATGGTTCTATAGCTCTATGAAATAAGAGTAGGTTCTATTAAATAATGCCATCAGTTAGTCGCTCATTGAACGGGATACTGAATCCAGCACTGTACAATACCACTGGATGATAGAATCATGGCTTCAAAGTCCTCTCTATAAATTAATGGCAATAATGAGTAAAAATTAGAGAACAAGGAGTGATACCTTTATTTATTTTAGGGAGGGATTTTTGCTACAGGGCGCATGCACTCACCCAAGAGACAGAGGGACAGAAAGTGAGAAATCACCCCACAAGAAGGGATGAGCATGCCATAATCCCTTCTCTTCCATCCTCCTCTTGGGATTTTGGGCACACAAGCATACATTCCTGGTGTAAGTTTTAAGCCGCTGAGTCTAGGACTTGAACGGTGGCCAACTACGTGGGAGTCCAGCAAAGTAACCATTATGCCATCTGCTGGTCCCAGGAGTGATACCCTTTAGAGGCAAGAAAAAATTGCCAGAGGTTAGCAGGCTCTCAGTTTCTGTCTGGAATAAAGTCTTCTGGGTTATTGTACTCTGAATTGCCATGGTGCAATAGAAGAACCAAAGAAATATGCATCTCAACCTTAAATCATAACATATTCAAACAAACCACAAGCAAATATAAATATAATTGTCATACATTTACTGAGAACTTAGAATGTTCCAGGCACTGTGCTAACACTCTACATAAATTATTTATTCCTCAGAACAATGCTGTGGTAGTTATTAACCCCATTTTCCAGATGAAGAAGAACAGTTCAGGACATGATTATTTGCCTACCGGTACATACAGCTAATAAGCACAAGAGCCCAGCCTCAAACCCAGTTCAGTCTGACTCTAAACCCAAGCATATAAAGATAATGCCAGTGTTTCCCAGAGTTGTGTGATGGTAAGAATTATCTGCAGTACTTGTTAAAATTATAAATATACCTCTACTCATTCCGTATCCCTTGCTAGACCCACGAAATTAAAATCTCCAGGGAGAGGTTTTGGAGCTATTATTTTTAACAATGGCCGTAGAATGATTCTTATTATAATATTGTCATATTCTTAATATCATAATTATTTTTATCAATGGGCTGCACCAGAGTAGGTTGTACTCAATAAGAAGGAACACAGATGGAGAACATTAAGAAGGAACATCAAGGCAGGTGATATTTATGATACTTCTTGGAAGATGTACGTTTTGAGCTGGATTTCGGAAGAAATGCTGAGTAAGAGGAAAAAGTATTCCAGAAAAGAAAGGAATGAAAGAGACCAGAATGAGAGAATCAGGTGTGTAAAAAACTATAGGAATCGATGTCCCAAGGAGAGGTGCCTTGCAGCACACACCTCACTACTCAGTTCTTACATAGATTCAATCAGCTTTACAGCACTCTTGGGCTGTTGAACCTGTTTGGATCCTTGGCCTAATCTTGGCCAAGATGGTTCTCTACCAAATAATACTGTATTATCATTCTCTTAGGTTAAAGGCTCAGAAAGAGACCTAATTTGAAACATTTTTAAAAAGCTAATTTACCTGATTTCCTACAATAAACAAATGATCTCAAAAGACCTTACTTGGAATATAATAAGAACTTTAAGACATTGATTAACCTTCTTCTTCTTCTTCTTCTTTTTTTAAGAGGTTTTGCCACAGGACACGTGTGCTTACTGGAGGATCAGAGACAGTGAAAAGCAAAGTGAGAAATCACCTCCCAGGGGATGTCCACACTACAGTCCCCTCTCTATTCTCCTGGGATCTTGCACAAATAGGCGTATGCACCCGGTGGGATTTTCAAACCATTGGGTCTGTAACTTGAACGGTGGTTGACCACGTGGGAGTCCAGCAATGTATAGAAGAACCAAAGAAATATGCATCTCAACCTTAAATCATAACATATTCAAACAAACCACAAGCAAATATAAATATAATTGTCATACATTTACTGAGAACTTAGAATGTTCCAGGCACTGTGCTAACACTCTACATAAATTATTTATTCCTCAGAACAATGCTGTGGTAGTTATTAACCCCATTTTCCAGATGAAGAAGAACAGTTCAGGACATGATTATTTGCCTACCGGTACATACAGCTAATAAGCACAAGAGCCCAGCCTCAAACCCAGTTCAGTCTGACTCTAAACCCAAGCATATAAAGATAATGCCAGTGTTTCCCAGAGTTGTGTGATGGTAAGAATTATCTGCAGTACTTGTTAAAATTATAAATATACCTCTACTCATTCCGTATCCCTTGCTAGACCCACGAAATTAAAATCTCCAGGGAGAGGTTTTGGAGCTATTATTTTTAACAATGGCCGTAGAATGATTCTTATTATAATATTGTCATATTCTTAATATCATAATTATTTTTATCAATGGGCTGCACCAGAGTAGGTTGTACTCAATAAGAAGGAACACAGATGGAGAACATTAAGAAGGAACATCAAGGCAGGTGATATTTATGATACTTCTTGGAAGATGTACGTTTTGAGCTGGATTTCGGAAGAAATGCTGAGTAAGAGGAAAAAGTATTCCAGAAAAGAAAGGAATGAAAGAGACCAGAATGAGAGAATCAGGTGTGTAAAAAACTATAGGAATCGATGTCCCAAGGAGAGGTGCCTTGCAGCACACACCTCACTACTCAGTTCTTACATAGATTCAATCAGCTTTACAGCACTCTTGGGCTGTTGAACCTGTTTGGATCCTTGGCCTAATCTTGGCCAAGATGGTTCTCTACCAAATAATACTGTATTATCATTCTCTTAGGTTAAAGGCTCAGAAAGAGACCTAATTTGAAACATTTTTAAAAAGCTAATTTACCTGATTTCCTACAATAAACAAATGATCTCAAAAGACCTTACTTGGAATATAATAAGAACTTTAAGACATTGATTAACCTTCTTCTTCTTCTTCTTCTTTTTTTAAGAGGTTTTGCCACAGGACACGTGTGCTTACTGGAGGATCAGAGACAGTGAAAAGCAAAGTGAGAAATCACCTCCCAGGGGATGTCCACACTACAGTCCCCTCTCTATTCTCCTGGGATCTTGCACAAATAGGCGTATGCACCCGGTGGGATTTTCAAACCATTGGGTCTGTAACTTGAACGGTGGTTGACCACGTGGGAGTCCAGCAATGTAACCACTATGCCATCTGCTGGCCCCCAACAGACCTTCTTACATACATTTCCAACTGGATGGCATAGAAGCCACATCTTAATTTTTCTACAGTATCACCTTTAGTAATCGACAGGTGTTCATCGAATGTTGACTTTACACTAGACACTCTGTGCCACATGGGAAGACAAATATGAATAAAACATAGCTCTTAATCATGAAGATGCAGAGATGACAAATATGTAGTTCCCTAACAAATGCAGAAGGAAGATGGTGCAGATGGCTAGAGTATACTAAAAGAGATCACCTGGCTCTGTCTGGGCAGTCAGGGTGATGCGAATGGATTTACTTGCTGGGTTTTAGAGAACTCACAGGATTCTACCAGGAAAAGGAGGGAGAAAGCATTCAGACCAAAGCATGAGAAGGAAGAATGACGCAAAGGTTAGTGTGAAGAGTGTGCATTCGGTTTCATGGGTTATCGTGGAGAAGTCACACACTTTCTATTCATCCTATGCAGTGTTTTTTTTTTTAATAAATTATTGTAAGCATTTAAAATGAGGGAGAATTTGCGTTTATTTCTGACTTAAGGGGAAAAAAGAGTTAGCAACACTTGGGCCCACATTCTCTCATGGCACCATCCATCTGGTGTCAAGTAACACTTTCTCCCTTTGCAGGGGTGATGGAGTGGCTCCCCCTTCCTAGTCCACTCCAGAATCCCCACCATTTAATATTTTTAGAATTTAATTTATTTTGGGACCAGCAGTTAGCATAATGGCTATGTCGCTGGACTCCCACGTAGTCGACCGCGGTTCATGTCACGGACCCGGTGGCTTAAAACTCATGCCGGGCACGTGTGCATGCGTGCCCAAGATCCCGAGAGGAGAATGGAGAAGAAGGGATTGCGGCGTGGCCATTCCCCCTGGGGGGTGATTTCTTGCTTTCTATCTCTCTCTCTCTGTCTGTCTGGCGAGTGCACGCACCCTATAGCAAAAACCTCTCCAAAAAAAAATTAATTTATTTTATCACCATCACTTAGCTTGTAAAGTGATTTTGCCCAACATGAATACCTTTCATATCAGTCCAGTTGTGGATACTATACATATCGTCATCAACAGATAATAACCCATTTCTATGTCTCATAAATGTCTTGCCTCTGTATTTTTCTCCTTAATTTCTTTCCTCACACTCTCTCCCTTCTGTCACTTCTCTTCCCACACTGTCTCCAGTATCCATAACTGTTTTCCATGCTTCTATGTCCTCTAATATTTCAGTTTCCACGATAGAGTACAGTTGGTATATATTAAGTGGAGACATAGAATGTCTCTCTTTCATAGCCTGGTTTGCTTCACTCAGCAGTAAATCATTCAGATTTGTCCACTTTCTATCAGATGTTTTTTATGGTTGAGTAGTATTCCATAGAGTATATGTGCCACACTTTTTCAATCCAATCATCTGCTTGTGGACATTTGGGTTGGTCCCATGTCTTACCAATTGTGAATAATGCCACAACAAACATGGATGTGCAAGCACGTTTCTGACTGAGCGCTCTCCTATCCTTTGGGTAGATACCCAGGGGTGGAATTGCTGGATCATATGGTAGTTCTATTTGTAGATCTTTGAGGAACCTCCATATTGTTCTCCTCAGTGGCTGGACTAATTTACATTCCCACCAACAGCGTAGGAGAGTTTCCCTCTCACCACAGCCCCACCAGCACTTATCATTTTTTTTTTTAATCTTTGCCACTCTGACAGGGGTTAGGTGGTATTTCATTATGAGTTTGATCTGCATCTCCCTTATGATGAGGGACAATGAACATTTTTTTCATATGCTTTTTGGCTGTTCATTTGTCTTCTTTAGAGAGTTGTTCAGTTCATTTCCCCATCTTTTAATTAGACAGCTCATTTTTTTGGGGGGGGGGTAAGCCACTTGAGTTCCCTGTGTATTCTGATTATCAGCCCCTTATCTGAGACATAGTTTACAAAAAAAATTCTCCCATTCCGAGTGTTGTTAATTCACACTAATTACTGTTTCTTTTGCTGTGCAGAAACTTCTTAATCTGATATAATACCACTTGTCCATTTTTGGTATTATTGCCTGTGATTTGGGTGTCTTTGCCTACCACAATGTCTCCCAGAGTTCCCCCAGTGTTTTCCACCAGAAGTTTTATAGTTTGAGGTCTTAGGTTTAGATATTTGATCCACTTTGAGTTGATTTTTCTTAATAGTAAGAAATAGGGGTCCGAGTTCATCTTTCTACAGTGGTTACTCAGTTTTTCCAGCACCATTTGCTAAAGAAGTTTTCCTTTTTCCACCCACCCTTTACTATTATATTTCCATTCCTCTTCATGGGCATTTCAGTTTATGGTTGCTGGAAGAGTACAGGCTATGAGGTGGTAGGAGAATACATCAAAGGAGGATGTGATGTGAGAGTAGTTTGGAGTGAAAGAGTGAATGGTCTTTGCTAAACTTCTTCAGATTTATTACGTGAGTGATTATTGATAATATGAAGCAGGATAGGAAAGTGGTAGTGCTGATTTTTAGGAGGATGTCTCTGGCAGAAGGCGAGAAGGCATTTAGACTGAAGACAGAAACTATTTAGGAGGCCACTACATTAGCTCAGGCAAGAGACAGTGAAGAGTTATGGTAGCAGAATGGCAAAGGGGAAGGAGATGAAGGACACTGACATCAGAGGAGAAGAGGGGATGCAGACTTTGTTCTGAAGAATTTAATATAAACATGTTTAAATCTAGAAAGTTTAAAAACTGGTAAGATAGTATCTATACATTCTCCTAAATCTAGAAAGTTTAAAAACTGGTAAGATAAATAATATCTATATTTTCTCAACATAGATTCAATAGTTATTACTATGTTGTCATATTTGTTATATCTTTTCACACACACTTATCTACATATACTTATGTATGTGATAAATACACACTTATTATATATAATAGATATATTATATATAGTGTGTGTGTATATATATATATATGAGAGACAGATATGTTGAGTTATAGAAATCTTTACACTGCATACCTAAATATTCATACCTCAATAGGCACTTCCTAAAATTAAGAAATTTCTTATATCTTACTACAATGTCATTATCACATCTAAGAAAATTATTATTAGTTCCTTAGTGCCATATTTCCATATCATTTCCTATATAGCTCATATTAAAATTTTCCCTAAGCATTTCTAAATTTTTGCCTAGCTGTATTTATCAAGCTTCATATATTTGGTTGTTACATCTCTTTAGTATCTTTTAATCTAGAATAGCCCCTCCCTACTCTTTCTTCTCCCATGATAATGACTTCTAGAAGAATCCAAAAAAGTTGTCTTGTAGGATATTTCACATTCAAGATTCCTCTGCAGGTTTCTTTGTAATTTGATTGTTCTTTGATTCTCTGTACCTCCTATATATTTGAAGTTAGATCTAAAGGTTTTATTAGATTTCAGTTAGACCCTTTCAGCAAGAATAATTTCTAAATGGTTCTGTGGATTCCGTCTGCATCACATAAGGACTGTAATGTGAGCTTACTCCATATTACTAATCCTAAGATCGGTCACATGGTCGAAGTGCTAGCTGCCAGATCTCTCCTTTATACCTTCTTCAATTAGGAAGTAATCTGTCTTGATGCCTTGCCAGTGTATAAATATTCTGTTCACAATAATCTTTTACCATTGATGATCCTTGCCTTAATTAATGATCTCACTGTGAGTTGTGAAACAGTAGCTTTCAAATATTGTTACTCTTACTTTGGCATTCTTCTTTAAAGATGAGCTTTCTTTGATCAACTAGAATATTCAATTTTTTTTAAAAAGGCAACATAAATGTTTAGTTCTTTTGCTTTTCCTACCAATTCCAGAGTACAAATTTTTTTAATAGTTTCCTGCAACGATGGCAAATTACTTTTTTCCTTTCCTTTCACATTTTGGGAAGCACTTTATGGGCTCAGGGACTTTACTGTATTTGGTGTTTTACAATCAATATAGTCATGTTCAGATTGTCCAAAAATTGGCTAGTGGGAGGCCACTCAAATCAGCTCTTGTGTCCTTGAAACATGCTCCCATCACTGAGTACTTCCTTGCTTTCTGGCACACTAAGTTGTCCTACGCCTATTGTAGAGTTTCCCTGCTGGACAACTGGAGTCAGCTATTTCTCCAAAGACTGTGGTTCTTTTCAGTATGTAAGAATGAGTAGAAATCAAGATCTGAGTTCTATCTAGGTGTGCTTAGAGGAATGTCATTGCTTCTGTGTTCTGTCAGTAGACAAAGCAAGAACGCACACATACGTGTGCTCGCCAGAGAGAGAGGGACAGTGAGAGGCAAAGTGAGAAATCACACCCCTAGGGGAATGGCCATTCCACAATCCTGCCCCTTCCATTCTCCTCCTGGGTTTTCAAGCACACACGCACATGTGCCCAACAGGATTTTCAAGCTTCCTGGTTCAGGACTTGAACTGTGGTTGGCCATGCAGGAGTCTAGCACCTTAACCACCACACCATCTACTGATTCCTGTATATATTTTTAATTCATTAGTCCATATTGATATTTCCAACTTCAATGTACTATTATAGTTTAAATTTAAAAGAAATTTCTCTTAAATGAAGAATGATCAGAAGAACGATCTAATGAGTTAGATGTAAGAGGCAAGGAAAAAGAAAGGATTGAGAATGATTCTCTGGACTGGCCCCATACACTAGTGGTTAAGGGAGCCTTATCCAACATGGCCAAATATAGTTTGAATGCTGGCCCCTGAAGCTTGAAAAACAGGCTGAGCACATATGAGTGAGTGCCCAAAATCCTAACAATATAAAAAAATGCAGGACAAGGAATTGTGGCATGATCATGCCTCATTGGGGGTTGGGGGGGTCCTTTCTCCCTCTCTTTGTCTCTGGCAAGTATGTGTTCCCTCTGGCAATTAAAAATGATGAAGCACAAACGAAAATAAATTCCCTAAGTTCCTAGTTTGAAAATGTGTGCCTGATCAAATGATGTTTGATATTTTACTTAAGATACAGAGTAAGAAAAAGAAGAAAAATTCATAGGATGGGGATGGAAGATGAGAAATAAATTATTCAATGCTTTATTTTATTCATTATAAGAGTAAGCAATCTATTTGAGAACTGACACACAGAAGCGAGCAATGTTTAGACAATGACTTTATAGAGCTGTAGGAGTGTAAGCTGTCTTCAAAGTACCCATCAAGTTTCATCTCAAACACTGGGTACTCTTTAGATATACCCTAGTATGTGAGTGGATCTAGACACTTGAGTATGACTTACTAGGTTGTGAAAAATCTACTCAAGCAAAGGAAGAATCTTTTTTTTTTTTTTTAATGAAGGTGAAGAACTTTTAGAAAGTAAAGGAGAAACTTTAAAATCACCTTGGATTTCAAACATGGTGTATTAGTTTTCTAGAGCTGCCATAACAAAATATCACAGATTGGATGGTTTAAACAATAGACATTTATTTTCTTACAGTTCTGGAGGATCATTGTCCAAGATAAAGACATTGAAGGGTTTATTTTCTTCTGAAGCCTCTCTCCTTGGATTGTAGATGTTCACCTTCTAACTGTCCTCATATGGCTGCCCCTTGATTTATCTGTTGTCTGTATCCTAATCTCCTCTTATTTTAAGACTTGGTTAATATTGGTTTAGGAACCACCTATGTGATCTCATTATAGCTTAATTATCTTTTTAATGACCCTATATCAAAACACAATCATATCCTGAGGTATTGAGGATTAGAACTTCAACATATGAATTTGGGAGGGAAAAGAGTGACAGAGTTCAGCCCATAATATAGGGGATAGAAAAATGCTATGTGATGGAATAAGCATACATGCTTGAAGAAGTTAGTAAGTCTTCCCTATGACTGGGTCTCATTTCTTGTTGGAAAAAGTTTGGTAGTATAATTACTACATAATGGCTTGAGCAAGACTAAGATGATGATTAATGGTGAGCCGCATAGTCATTTACATTTCTATGGTTAATGATGAATATACACAAAAAATTGGAGACAGAAGAGTATATCCACCCATTTCCGCCAAGATTTTCTAGGCTTTGAACTTGAGTCACTATGTTTACCTTGCTTTCTGTTGGGGGGTGACATTTAATCATTGCTTTTTCCTTCATTTTTCAGCACAAGTAACCCTATGCCAACTGACTCATCTGATACCAGCCTTAACTGTCATAAATGACATGGGAGTGGCGGGTTTAATTTATCTTGCTGTAGGAACAATTTTTAAAAAGGAAATCAAGGATGCTGAAAAGTTGGCCCTTTTACGGATCAGAAAAACACAGGCTGGTGCTGGTGAAATGACTTGCTCAGGGACTTGCTCAGCTACTTAAGAACATAGCTAGGATTTCCTCTCCTGACTCTAGTCTCAGTATTCTTCACCACAAGTAAATACAATAGCTCTGTACTTAATTTTCTTTCTGATTAAAATTGTCCCTGGGAGCCAGACACTGGTGTAGCACTAAAACATAGTTCTTTATGAGACTGGCCCACACGGGAAGGTTCTGGGTTTGTGTCTGGAGACCTCCCATGTGCATGCCCATGATCTGGGGCTGGCTGAAGATGGGAGTGGATCATAATGTCAGGACTCTTTTGGGATTGCTGTCTCTTTCTCTGTCTCTCTTACACATGGAAGAAATAAATAAATAAACTTTAAAAATGTTCATCAAAGCATTACTTATGAAAAATTTGAAATGTCAAGGAACATTATGGTACAGTAGCTAAGAAAGTGGACTGGTCAAACAAGCCTGTGTTTGAATTTAAACTTTTCAATTCTATTACTATATAGGCTCAAGCAGGTTGTCTAACTTCTTACAAACCTTAGTACCTTAACAGTGGAATGGGGATAATAATAGCACCTACCCCATGAAAGGGACCTGGGAACTTAACACATTTATTAAAATAATTAATAGTGTTAGGTACATCATAAGTGTTCAATAAATAGGAGATGTTATTATTTATCATAATACCACAAGGTTTATCAGAATTCAAATTTTTCCATTTTAGAGTTTTAGGTAAAACAAAACAAAAACAAATAAATAACAAATAAACAAACCTAATTAATTAGACATCTTTCCATTTCACAGCTGAGAAGATGTTTATTACAGTGTCCCCAGATTAGGCAGTTAGTGTTTTTAGGAAATTTACTGTAGATTCTTTTTTATTTTTCAAAGAATTGTTTTGGGACCAGCAATTGGCGTAATGGCTATGTCACTGGACTCCCACATAGTCTACTACAGTTTGAATCCCAGACCCGGTGGCTTAAACTCATGCTGGGCGTGTGTGCGTGCATGCCCAAGCTCCCGAGAGGAGAAGGGAGGAGAAGGGATTGCAGCATGGTCATTCCCTCTGGGGAGTGATTTCTCACTTTCTGTCTTTCTGTCTCTCTCTTGTCTTTCTGGCGAGTGCACATGCCCTATAGCAAAAATCTCTCAAAAATATTGTTTTTTTTAAATTTTATTTATTGTCAATATTTTATGTATTTATTTATTTGTTTATTTATTTATTTATTCTATTTTTTAATTTTTTAACTTCAATTTATTTATTTGCATTCATTCACTGTACATCATTACAACATACAAAATGAGATTTTCCATCCAGAGTACACTGTATATTGTCTAAATCAAGCACATCAACAAACATGTTATTTTTGAAGTTGACCAGAGAGAGACAATGAGAGAGAAGGAAAGTGAGAAAGTAAGTTACCAAGTCCAGGACTCAAACTGTGGTCAGCCACGTGAGCGCCACCTTAACCATCACACCACCTGCTGGCCCCACTGTGCATTCTTTCATTTTTTATTCCTTTAATGCCTTGTTTTAGGTTATGGCTTAATACCTTATTTTTCTAATGAAAAAATGTATTTATCCATATACAAAAAAACCTTTAATAAGATGTAAAAGAAATCTATTTTTAAAATTAAGACTATTATCATTTTTTTTTAATTATAGAAAGACCAGAATTCTAAGCAAATCTCATAAATATTTCACAATTGTGTAAAACAAATCTAATTAGCATGATAATACGTTCTTTTCCCCTTGATTCTTTTCTTCAGTACTTACCTAAACAAATTTCAAATTTAAAAAGAGGAGATTGAGTTGACACATAGCCTAATGGTTAAGGGAGCTGGATCCTACATGGCCACTGTGTTTCAAATACTAGCCATGATAGCTTGAAAAACAGGCTGAGCACATATGAGTGAGTGCCCAAAATCCTAACAATATAAAAAAATGCAGGACAAGGAATTGTGGCATGATCATGCCTCATTGGGGGTTGGGGGGGTCCTTTCTCCCTCTCTTTGTCTCTGGCAAGTATGTGTTCCCTCTGGCAATTAAAAATGATGAAGCACAAACGAAAATAAATTCCCTAAGTTCCTAGTTTGAAAATGTGTGCCTGATCAAATGATGTTTGATATTTTACTTAAGATACAGAGTAAGAAAAAGAAGAAAAATTCATAGGATGGGGATGGAAGATGAGAAATAAATTATTCAATGCTTTATTTTATTCATTATAAGAGTAAGCAATCTATTTGAGAACTGACACACAGAAGCGAGCAATGTTTAGACAATGACTTTATAGAGCTGTAGGAGTGTAAGCTGTCTTCAAAGTACCCATCAAGTTTCATCTCAAACACTGGGTACTCTTTAGATATACCCTAGTATGTGAGTGGATCTAGACACTTGAGTATGACTTACTAGGTTGTGAAAAATCTACTCAAGCAAAGGAAGAATTTTTTTTTTTTTTTAATGAAGGTGAAGAACTTTTAGAAAGTAAAGGAGAAACTTTAAAATCACCTTGGATTTCAAACATGGTGTATTAGTTTTCTAGAGCTGCCATAACAAAATATCACAGATTGGATGGTTTAAACAATAGACATTTATTTTCTTACAGTTCTGGAGGATCATTGTCCAAGATAAAGACATTGAAGGGTTTATTTTCTTCTGAAGCCTCTCTCCTTGGATTGTAGATGTTCACCTTCTAACTGTCCTCATATGGCTGCCCCTTGATTTATCTGTTGTCTGTATCCTAATCTCCTCTTATTTTAAGACTTGGTTAATATTGGTTTAGGAACCACCTATGTGATCTCATTATAGCTTAATTATCTTTTTAATGACCCTATATCAAAACACAATCATATCCTGAGGTATTGAGGATTAGAACTTCAACATATGAATTTGGGAGGGAAAAGAGTGACAGAGTTCAGCCCATAATATAGGGGATAGAAAAATGCTATGTGATGGAATAAGCATACATGCTTGAAGAAGTTAGTAAGTCTTCCCTATGACTGGGTCTCATTTCTTGTTGGAAAAAGTTTGGTAGTATAATTACTACATAATGGCTTGAGCAAGACTAAGATGATGATTAATGGTGAGCCGCATAGTCATTTACATTTCTATGGTTAATGATGAATATACACAAAAAATTGGAGACAGAAGAGTATATCCACCCATTTCCGCCAAGATTTTCTAGGCTTTGAACTTGAGTCACTATGTTTACCTTGCTTTCTGTTGGGGGGTGACATTTAATCATTGCTTTTTCCTTCATTTTTCAGCACAAGTAACCCTATGCCAACTGACTCATCTGATACCAGCCTTAACTGTCATAAATGACATGGGAGTGGCGGGTTTAATTTATCTTGCTGTAGGAACAATTTTTAAAAAGGAAATCAAGGATGCTGAAAAGTTGGCCCTTTTACGGATCAGAAAAACACAGGCTGGTGCTGGTGAAATGACTTGCTCAGGGACTTGCTCAGCTACTTAAGAACATAGCTAGGATTTCCTCTCCTGACTCTAGTCTCAGTATTCTTCACCACAAGTAAATACAATAGCTCTGTACTTAATTTTCTTTCTGATTAAAATTGTCCCTGGGAGCCAGACACTGGTGTAGCACTAAAACATAGTTCTTTATGAGACTGGCCCACACGGGAAGGTTCTGGGTTTGTGTCTGGAGACCTCCCATGTGCATGCCCATGATCTGGGGCTGGCTGAAGATGGGAGTGGATCATAATGTCAGGACTCTTTTGGGATTGCTGTCTCTTTCTCTGTCTCTCTTACACATGGAAGAAATAAATAAATAAACTTTAAAAATGTTCATCAAAGCATTACTTATGAAAAATTTGAAATGTCAAGGAACATTATGGTACAGTAGCTAAGAAAGTGGACTGGTCAAACAAGCCTGTGTTTGAATTTAAACTTTTCAATTCTATTACTATATAGGCTCAAGCAGGTTGTCTAACTTCTTACAAACCTTAGTACCTTAACAGTGGAATGGGGATAATAATAGCACCTACCCCATGAAAGGGACCTGGGAACTTAACACATTTATTAAAATAATTAATAGTGTTAGGTACATCATAAGTGTTCAATAAATAGGAGATGTTATTATTTATCATAATACCACAAGGTTTATCAGAATTCAAATTTTTCCATTTTAGAGTTTTAGGTAAAACAAAACAAAAACAAATAAATAACAAATAAACAAACCTAATTAATTAGACATCTTTCCATTTCACAGCTGAGAAGATGTTTATTACAGTGTCCCCAGATTAGGCAGTTAAGCACAAGCTAAAAACAAACCTAACAAGTGAATCAAAGCGTTTCACAACTTAAAAGAGAAAATCAAAATCCCTAAGACAGTAGAGTAAGAGAGAAGGGACTTCTGAAATAAAAGAGCATGAAAAAGAAAGGAAGAAAGTACACTGTCAGAGTTCTAAGCTAACTAAAGCATTGAATGTGAACTGAGAGTGAAACAGATACTTTCTTCCAAAATGGCAAAGTAGAAGCCAAAGCAAAAATTTTGAAGGCCAAGAAGGCAGTGCTTAATGGTGTCCACAGGCACATAAACACAAAAAGATCTGAACTTCACCTGTCTTTGGGTGTCCCAAGACACTATGGTTCCCAAAGGCACTCCAACTATACTTAGAAGAGTGCCCTCAGGAGAAACAAAGTTGAAAAATAAGTCATCATCATGGTGCCCCCAACCACTGATGAAAGACAGCAACACACTTGTGTTCACTTGGATGTCAAGGCCAACAGCACCATATAGCACAGTCTGTGAAAAACCTCTATGACATTGACATGGCCAAGGTCAAAACTCTGATCAGGCCTGGTGGAGAGAAATATGTTCAACTGGGTCCTAACTATGATGCTTTGGACATTGTCGATAACATTGGGGTCATATAAATTGAGTCCAACTGACTAATTCTAAATATAGTATTTTTTGCCATTAAAAAAAAAAAAAATCCAGGGACCAGTAGATGACATAATGGTTGCATTGCTGGACTCCCACATAGTTGACTCTGGTTCCAGTCTTGGACCTGGCAGCTTAAAATTCACAATGAGTGTGTATGTATGTGTGCCCAAAATCCCAAGAGGAGAATGGAGAAGGGATTGTGTCATGGCCATCCCTGGGGGTATGGAGGGAGGTGATTTCTTGTTTTCTGTCTCTCTGGTGAGTGCATGTGCCTGATGGCAAAATATCTGTCTTAAAAAAACAAAAACAAAAACAGAGACTACTCTCCAGATAAAAGAATAGAGTTAAGATGCCCCCCAAAAGTAAGTTATTTAACTTTTGAAAATAACAATTTTTAAAGTCTTGTGAAAGACTCCTTATCTTTCAGAACTTAGGGTCCAATAATGAAGAAGAGGTATGTTCTGATGTAAAGTCATGTAAGGAACTGATCATAATGTCCTGACGGAGCTAGTTACTGGACCCTTGCATTTCAGTTGGTTGCTATTTTAACTTTCTTTTATCAGTGATTTCTTCAAGAGTTCCAAGCCCCTGCTGGAAAGTCTATCATTACAAATGAATAAAATGCTTTTCATCTTTTAAAACATCTAATTGTACACAGGGGAAACCCTAGCCTCTGTTGAAGTAATGTAGCATTTAGAATGGATGTATAGCATAAGGGATACTTACTGAAAAGGCTATTTATTTTTGTCAGTCTTTATAACTTCGAGAGCTCAAGAGCAAGACTCAGAAGTGAAAGCACAAATAAATGAATTTACTCACAAATCACAGAGAGAAGACAGCCAGAGGGACTCTTATGAAATAGATATTTGCAGGATTTCCAGCTAAATTGAAGGAGAAAGGCACTTTCAGTGATGTGATCATTTCAGTCCCTTGCTTTGCTGAAATGGTCACCAATGAGCCAGATCCATTCATCCTTTTTGTTAATTCTTTTCTTACTAATTTCAATTCTTGTCTAAGAGCTGTACTGGAAACACTTCACAAGTTGATTTGACAGTATTTATAAAAAATGTTTAATGTGCGTATATGTTAACCAAATAATTTCGTTTTTTAGGAATTTCTCTATAGAAATTCTAACTAAAGTATATGAAGATATATATATGAGAAAATATCTTATTGTTTGATATACTATAAATAGAAAGCAACCTAAATGTCCATCAATATGGACTGGTTAATTAACTTGTGATTTAGCCACATATGTACCATGGAATTATATGATCTAAAATAAGCTTATTTTTTATTTCACTATGACTTGATGGTGATGGGCACCTGTATTTGTTTTCTATTGCTACTGTAATAAATAATCACAATATTCGAGATGTAAAACAACACAAACTGATTATCTTACAGTCTAGTAGGTCTGAAGTCCAGTGGACTGAAATCAGTGTGTTGGCTGGGTTTTGTTTCCTCCTGTAGAATCTAAGAGAGAATCCCTTTCCTCACTCATTCAAGTGTGGAAGAATTCAGTTACATGTAGTTGTAGGTCTATGTTTAATTGCTGGCTGATAGCTGAGGGCTGCCTTTACCTCTCTGATCCCTAGACATAAATACCCACATCTCCAAAATTACAACAGAGCAATGATCCTTTCTCATGCTGTCATCTCTCTGATCCTGCTTCCATCATCATATCTCTCCAATCTAGCTGATAAAGGTTCTACTTTATTTTTTAAAAGGCCTTAGGGTGTGTGTGCTCACCAGAGAAAGAGAGACAATGAGAGGGAAAATGAGAAATCACCCCAGGGGCGGGGTGGGGGATGGCCATGCTGTAATCCCTTCTCCTCCATTCTCCTCCCAGAATCTTGAGCACACGTGCATACATGCCCAGTGTGAGTTACCAGGTCTGGGACTTGAACTACAATTAGCCATGTGGAAGTCCAACCACATAACCATTATGCCATTTGCTGGCCCCAGAGGTTCCACTTTCAAGGACTCAAGTGATGAGATTAGGCCCACCCAGATGGTCCAGAATAATCTCTCCCTCTCGAGGTCCTTAACTTACATCACATCTGCAAAGTTCCTTTTGTCATATTCACAGGCTCCAAGAATTTGGACATAGACATCTTTGGAGGCCATTATTCTACCTAGCACATCTCTCTAAGCATCAGGGTCCTCCTCTAAGCTCAAGATGGAGCTTCCTTCCACATATAATTGTTGTGACCTTTAGATGAGACAAAGCTCTTGGCCCATAATAATCACTCAACAAATATTAGCATTACCATTGCTATGTAGCCATTAACAAGAATGAGATAGAATTATGCATATACAGTGTATTCTGGATGGGAAAATTCATTTCGTATGCTATATTGATACACAGTAAATGAATGTAAAATAAATTTGAAAAAAAATTATGTTACTGGCATAGACAGATGCTTGAAATAATGTAACAGAAAAGAAAGCTATAGCAGACACCTGTTCCAGTGAAGGTCCTTGCCGCTGCCTGTAGCTAGAGGGCTTAATGGCTGGAGCCTATGCCTCATCCCCTCCTCCACTCACCCGTGGAATCTCAGGTTCGTTGCTTGAGACTTTGAGACAAGCTTGCACCCCTCTCCGGCCCATTCGGACTCTTTCCAGTGAAGGACCTTGCCAGACAGAGGGCATGCCACCTGCAGCTGCAGGGCTTAACAGCTAGGACCAGTGGCTCATCCCCTCCCTCACTCGTCTTTGAACTCTCAGGACTTCTGTGTTTTGTATACTGCACAGTGAGTAATTTCTTTGTGACTGAGTTGAACCTCACTGGCTTAGTTTCAGGCACACCTGTTCTCTAGAAATAGGGAGGACTTTCAGTCATCTGGTACCAGTGAGAACAGTGAAAGGTGGTGGTGAGCAACAGGGAAGCAGAGCAGAGGCGAGATCATCAATTGACTACTCCTGCACACTTTTGAATGTTCGGAAATACCTTGAATAATTTAGGAAGGAACATATAGATCACCAGATGACTAGAAACCATCATAGGGGTACAAGAAATATGAACAACCAACAGAATGGTCTCTTCCCCCAAGGGAAAACATCAATTCCTCATCATCCACAGACAACACAATGGACTCATGGAAATGTCAGATAAACAGTTCAGAATATTTGTAATGACCAAACTGAGATGCAAGAGAAAAGAGACAATGAGGTCCAGGAGATTAGGAAGTCCTTCTATGATTTGAAAGAAGAAATAGACACCTTACAAAATAATCAAATGGAACTGTTAGGGATAAGAATGTGATACAGGACATTAAAACCTCCCTTGAAAGTATTAAAAGTAGATTAGATCATGCAGACGATCGAATCTTGAACGTAGAAGACAAAACCTCTGATGTAGAAAAAAGTATCAAAAAGATTGAGAAAACAACCAAGAAAAATGAGGATAATATACAAAAAATACTGGATACCAACAAGTGCCCCAACATCCAGATCATTGGTATCCCAGAAGAGGAAGAAAATAATACGTTCACTGATAATTTATTTCATGAAATCCTGGAAGAATATTTTCCAAACCCAGAGGCATTCAAATATCCAGACCCAAGAAATACATAGGACCTCAAACAGAATCAATCCAAGAAGATTCTCTCCAAGGCACATCATAGCCAGATTGTCCAAACCCACAGACAAAGACAAGATACCAAAACTGGCAAGAGGGAAACATCAAGTTACCTACAAAAGTCATCCCATCAGGCTAACATCAGACCTCTCATCGGAAACAATGCAGGTAAGGAAAGAATGGTGAAATATAGTCAAAGTATGAAATGAAAAACAATTTCAACCAAGAATACTACTAGCAAGATTATCCTTCATATGGAAAAAAAATAGATAAAAGCTGAAAGAATTTACTAACTCCAGATAAGCTCTCCAAGAGGTTCTGAAGGGAGTGCTATACCAGGAAAACTAAAAAGTCAGAAAAATAGATAGATATAATAGAACAAAAAACAACCAAAAAAATGATTCACTTAATGATAGGAACATGTCGGGAAATATTGATAATAATATTAATGTTAATGGATTAAATTCTCCAATCAAGAGACACAGATGGATGGGGGGGGGGGGAACAAATCCAGGGTGGGGGGGGGGGGAACAAATCCAAAACCCTCTATCTGTTGCCTACAAGAAATGTACCTTATGGATAAAGACATACATGGACAAAAAGTGAAGGGCTGGCTGGCAGATGGTGTGGTGGTTAAGGCAACTGAACTCCTACATGGCTGAAGGAAGTTCTTGTCTCGGACCTGACAGCTTGCTTTCTCATTTTCCTTCTCTCTCACTGTCTCTCTGGTCAACTTCAAAAAAGTAAAATTAAAATAATGACAATGAATTAAATTAAATAATTCTTTAAAAAAAAAAGTGAAGGGCTGAAAAGAGATAGTCCATGCAAGTAGAAATCAAAAATGGGCTGGAGTTGCAATACTGATTTTAGAAAAAATAGACTTTAAGACCAAAACTGTAAGAAGAGACAAAGAGCATTATATAGGAACAAATGGGCTAATTCATCAAGAAGACACAACACTTATAAATATCTATGCACCCAACTCAGGGGCACCTAAATACGTGAAGGAAAGACTGCTAGAGCTAAAAGGAGAGATAGAGCGCAGCACCATCATTATTAGAGATTATGACACTCCATTATCTCCTTTGGACAGATGTTCTAGACAAAAAATTAGCCGAGAGATACAGAACCTGAATGATAGTATAAATCAAATGGGCTTGACAGACATCTATAGAACCTTCCAACCTAAGACCACAAAAATACATTTTTCTCACCCCTTGGTGAGAAAAATGGAACCTTTTCAAAGACTAACCATATGATAGGATACAAATCAAACCTTCACAGGTTCAAAGACATAGAAACTATATCTAGTGTATTCTCTAGCCAAGATGGAATTAAATTTGATATTGATTTCAAGAAAAAGCCTCAAAAATGCACAAACATGTGGAAACTAAACAATCTACTCCTGAATGACTTTTTAACTATTGAAGAAATTAAGTAAAATCAAAACATTTATGGAAACAAATGATAATGAGTACACGAGTTTTCATAATCTATGGGACACTGCAAAAGCAGTCATAAGTGGGAAATTCATAACAATTAGTGTGCATAAGAAGAAGATGGAAAGGTGGCAAATAGACAGCCTTACATCATGCCTCAGAGATTTGGAAAAACAACAACAACAACAAAATGCCAGGCAAAAAGAATTAATAAAGATTCAAGCAGAAATGAGTGAAAGAGAACTACCATTTGATCCAGTAACCCCCCTTCTGGCTATCTACTAAAAGGACAGGAGAATGCTCTGTCATAAAAATGCTTGCACATCACCATTTATTGCAGCATTATTCATGATCGCTAAAGGTAGAACCAACCCAAATGTCCACAAATAGATGAATGGATTGAAAAAGTGTGGCACAGGGACCAGCAATTAGCATAATGGCTATGTCGCTGGACTCCCATGTAGTCAATCGCTATTCAAGTCCCGGACCTGGCGGCTTAAACTCACACCAGGTGTATGTGCATGCGTGCCCAAGATCCCAAGAGGAGAATGGAGGAGAAGGGATTGCAATATGGCCATCCCCCCTGGGGAGTGATTTCTCACTTTCTGTCTCTCTGTCTGTCTCTGTCTTTCTGGTGAGCGCACGTGCCCTATAGCAAAAACCTCTCCAAAATAAAAAGAAAAAAGAAAAAGAAGAAAAAGTGTGGCACATATACTCTATGGAATACTATTCAGCCCTGAAAAACAACAAGACCCTAGCACTTAATAGAAGATTAAGTGGAAGATTTATTACTGAGTGGAGCAAGAAGGCTATGAAAGAAAGATATGGTATGTATTCACTTAATACATACCAACTATCTTCACTCTATGATAGAGATTGAAATATTGGAGGGCATAAAAGCAATGAAAATTGTTATGGATACTGAACACAGTATAGAATGGGGAGTAGTGTGGGGAGAAGGGCAGAGTATAGAGAAGGAAAGCAGAAGAAAAAATAGAGAGGCATGATATTTGGGGGACACAGAAATGGTTTATTACCTGTTGATCATAACATGTATAGTATTCTCAATTGGACTGGTCTGAGAAGTATTTCATGTTAGGCAAATTCTCTTTACAAGCCAAATGATTTATAATGATTGCATATTTTTAAAAATGAAGAATAAAATAATAATAATAAAGTAAGCTGTAAAATGGATGTAGTATAAACTTTTTTGTTAAAAAAAGGAAAAGCAGACATTTATATTTGCATAGGTAACATGTGTTGATATCAACAGACTGAAATTGAGGGGGTATGTACAGACTTAGAATTTTTATAATAATGCATGAGTCTTATTTAATGTGGTAGCCACATTAAGAAGGTACGTAGAATGTTTATTTTCCAAACTAGTATAGAAACAAAAAGGATATAAGAAATGGTTACTTATAAAATGACAAGAAAAGGGGGCCAGGAGATGGCATCGTAATTATGGCGCTGGACTCTTATGTGGCTGACTGCAGTTTGAGTCCCAGACATGGCAGCTTGTGCATGAGTGCCCAAAATCCCAGGAGGAGAATGGAGGAGAAGGGATTGTCTCTCTCTGTTTTTCTCCAGCGAACACATGCACCAGATGGCAAATCCTTTAAAAAAAAAAAAAATCCAAGTAAAATGCTAGAAATAATCACAACAAATATAAGTACACTAGCACCTGCTTATGAAAATTCACAGAATCTCAGTTTGGAGAAAATAACAGAATCTAGATTGTGAAGACATCATTTAGGAGAAGCTTAAAACACAAACATTAATAAACATACTGATCATAGAAAGTACATATTTATTAAAAGTACAAACAGAGAAATAGGAACTAAAAGCATCAATCTGGGGTTTGTAGTTGCCACTAAGGAGAAAAGAAGGGACATATGCAGGAACTTCAAAAAGTTCATGGAAAAATATTTCTAGCATAAAAATACAAGTTTATTGTCCCCGCTGCTATGCCTAGCAGTAATGCAGTGCCCTCCAAGGCTGGAACCCACATGGCCAACCACAGGTTAGGATCTCTGGCTTGGCCTCAAAACATGCAGGACACACGTGCAGGCAGCCCAGGATCATGAGAAACTGATGGCTGAGGAAAGGGGATCGCAGTGGGGCGAGACCCTATAGAAAGCATTTTCTTTGTCTCTCTTTTGCATTTGTATGCTCTCTATACTTACAAAAAGATAGTAGAATTTATTTTGGTGCAAGAAAAATGTGAAATCCATGCCTAATTTTTTCGTGGTATGTGTTTTCCATAAACTTTTTAAAGATCCCTCATAGTATGGGAGAAGTTTATCAAGGGACATCAACTATATAATTTTTTTTTCTAATAATAATCAGATAGCTGAGGTATCTATGGCAAGTTATCTGCCATTTCAAATTCTGGTTTATTAAACTGGGTTGTTGGGAAAGTGGAGACACATTTTTGCATAGAAAAACACAGAAAATTACATCAGGACTTTCCTGCAACCTAATAGTATATGCTCTATCATGCATACAAAATATTTAAAATATTTGTTCAAAGAAATGTACTACAGAGTCAGAAATATGGATAATGTCCTAAGGCACCTATATTTTGGGTACTAAGAAAACTTGTAAAATTTTGAAGGTACATGAAATGAGGAGGAACAGAAATACATTTCCACTACCTGCCCATTAGTTAAGGTTATCATCTATTATGTGCTCACACAAGGCAAACCACGATACTGTTTAAAACACCTGAAGCATGTACATGAAAATGTTTAAGAAGACTTAAGCAAAAAACATCTTTGCACATTTATTACAGTACATACATATTGTCAGGAATTGAAGAAGCAATTGGAATAGTGACTAAATTTCTCAGAGGAAATTAATTTTGAGCCAGACGTTGTTCATGGATTTCTAAAAGGACCGTGCCCAGGCACAAAGACAGGACCTCATCACTGTAATGCAGGACACAGTAAATCAATGTGAGCAGATTGCCTTCCTGAAATCCTCAAAAGCTGTGAAAGTACACATAGGTATCTACCTGGGCATAAGCACAGAAACACCATCAAGGTGCAATCAAATAGAAGGGGTAGGCTACCCGGAAAACAGACCTGATACACAGCTTAACCTTAACCATGAGAATCTCCTTCTTCACTATACACCTGCTGGCTCCACCGTAAAAACGTGAAGCATAAAGAAGGTACTTATGAACTGCTTTGAAATAAAATGGGGAATACTGATGGAGAACGGTGAGTGTTGGCTCAACTCCTCCATTGGAGTGTGGCAGTTACTTCTCTAAGGTTAGAAACGATTATGTAAGAGATAAACACAAGCAAGTATCCTCCCCGCAATGGACTATGCATTTTGAAAACATCCTACTTGATGTCATCAAATTCTAATGTTGGGCTAAATTCACCTTTCTGCCTTCAAGTTAATTTTACGGCAATGCTCAACCTAAGTTTTATTTGGAGTTATGCAGGTGGCTTGACCACTAACTGGAAACTTGAGTGTGTCCAGATCTCGAGGCTCAGGGCACTGAGGTCACCCTGTCACCTGCCTGGTCAATCACCAGGTCCCACTGCCTCTGCTTCTTCATTACCACTCACACGCTGATCCCTACCACTTGTTCCAGATCTGGCCTCATCTCATTTTGCCTGAACACTGAGGCAGCTTCTGGGTAGGCTCCCCATCATTTGGCTGTCAAAGTGGACTGCCCGTCTCTCTAAAGGCCTGTCTGAACAGGACACCACAGTTCTGAAAACCTTTCCCAGAGAGCCTCACAATGGAGCTGCTGCACACTGATACATCTCTGTGAGTGGTAAGAAAGGTCACCGCCATTTGTTACAGATAATTAACCTCCAAGATTCTCTCAACCGGCCCTCCTCACTTCCACATCTAGAATACCTGCCCCCCTAACTCAATCACTGGATCTGCTGCCTGGAAAACTGCTGCTCCTCCTGCAAGTTTTAGCTCAGATGATCTCTGCTCTGTAAACCCATATTCCCAATGCCCTCCCTCCAGCCCACCCGTATTCTTTCCTAAAGCCTTGCTGTGCTTTGTATGAACGGATTTCCATGTAAGAACACTCTGGTTTCCTTGCAATGGTATATACAACCTCCTCTTACTCCATTAAGCTCCACTGAGAACAGAGACCAAGTCTTACTTCTTTTTACACCTCCAATAAAAAGGAGTTTCTGGTACATTCCAGGCACACAGAGGATATTAACGGGTGACTTAATATTATTTGCACTACCACTCGTTTGGGGTAAAGAAACTCCTCAGTTAGTCAGGGCAATATTTTTTACACCCCCATTACATATGTGAGCAGAGAAAAACTTTTCTCCCTAACTTTTTTATGCAACACTGTACCATGAAATTACTGCATTTTGAGAGTAAAGACTGAAGGAAGTTATTTTTTCCCTTATAAAATAAAAGACCTTAATTCTTGGCAAAGAGAGGATACTAGATTCATTAGAGGAACAAGTGGTCTAGCAATTCTTTCTATGTTCCTGTAACTAATTATGGATAAGTAATTTAAAAAAATTAGTATCCATAAAAATCGACCACAAACCCATAAGGATGATGAGTTGAATCATAAAAATTCCATGCTATTTATATTTCTCCCCACACACTCAGTGCATTTATTCGAAATGGAAAAGTACAAATATTGGGATAAAAATATTAAAACTGCAGAAATAAGAAACTCCGAATATTAATCCTGCCTAAAGGGCAGAATTTAATTCTGCGTTAAACTACCGTAAGTGGGATTTAGAGGCATGGCTAGCCAAACATTTGAGAACAAGTTAATTACCACTCCATATCTCTATCACATATTTGCTTCACACATAATTTACACAATAAAGCCACAGAGGAGAAAAACAAAATGCCGTTTGAGACGGTCTTTTCTAGCCACAAATTTCTCAGGCTTACTTTTTTTTTTTCTTCATCAAAGATTATTTACTCCTCTGGTCTTGGGTTGGATAGTAGTCAGATATTTCTTTGTGATATATAGGGGTACAGAAATAACATCTCTAACCTGTTATTCTTGGCCGTGTCTCTCCCGCCAAGTCTGGGGCTTCTAAATGCAGAGGCACACAGTTCCTGTGGTTGGTTTATGTAATATTTTAGAGTGGAATGACTGTGTAAAAGAACACTTTCGGGTATTTAATCATTTATTCAGTCAACAAACATTTCTGAGATACCTGCTATATGCACAGAATTGTGTGGGGCTCTCAGGATACTCGTGAATGAGGTCCTCACCCTTAATGAGCTTGCAGTCTAACCGTAGTCTCAACTAAACCAATGATCACCACACAGAACCGTCAGGGCTGGGATACAGAGAGAGCTGTGGTGGTACTGACGCTTGTCTGGGATGGTCAGGGATGGCTTCCGGCAAGAAATGCCATCTCAGTTGATCTCGAATGACCTGTAGGCACTCATAGTTGAAGGAAGGTAGGAAAACAGAAAATTCAAAGCTCCTCCGAGGGAATACCTGGGGGGAGATCAGAGAACGAGGAAGTAGGAGTAGATGAGGCAAGGTGGGGCTTCCTGATGGAGTAGCGTAGATATTTACAAAGAGAAGTGAGTCTTGGCCTGTGGGTGAACGTCTCCTGTGCTCACAAACCAAGCAACAGCTCCTGCAGCCCTCCTACCCCTCTCTACCTGAGGACAGCTGAGAGCACAAGCATGTTTGAGGAGGGCATTTAAACCTCTGTGGGGCTGCGTCTGGGCTGCACTGATTCCAGCATTTGCTCTCATTTCAGCATTTTGCATGAAATGTGGAGAAATGTGTTGTCAAACCATGACTGTCTCCAGCCCCCTCTGGTTACCATGTGATACTTGCCAAGAGCCTGACCTGAGGCAAGGAATTCAACCTCCTTGTACCTCAGTGCCTCATCATTAAAATGGATTGCAACAGGAATTGAGTATATGGAGAGTGCTCAGAACAGAGCCTGGTAAAAAGCAAATGCCCAATAAGAGTTAGCCATAATTATTTTACCTCTCAATTGGGAAGTGTTGGTGACACTGGTTAGCCAGTTACTTAAATAACAAGTACATTACGGGAACCAGGTTCAGGAGAAACCGTTGGTGTCTGTTGTCTTTGGTACTAACAGGATATTAATCCTATGAATGCAAAGGTTGAGCACTGGCAATCTTTTAAAAGAGTTAACAATGGATTTTTGTGTTTGTTTTTGTTTTTTTGTTTTTTGCTCGTATCTATTCCTTGAACATTCATTATCTCAACACTGATTGAATGTCTGCCTACTGAATGGCAGGCATGAATGTAGGTCATGCCATGATACCTAAGAAGGACTAATGATCTATTATTCATTCAACACGCATTTACCAAGTACCCAGAAAGTGCAAGTCACTGCTGGGGATAAAACAATGCATCAGACCTTCAGTAGAGCCTAGCGGAGAGATAAGTTGTGTGGAAATAATGGAGCCACAAGGCAGAAGGTGGTTGTACGATGAAGTGCAAGGAGGATAATAACAAATACTTACTGAAGGCCTTTTTACACCAGGCTCCATGCTAAATGCCTTACATGGATCATCTCAGCATGCTGAGAGAGCTGAGAGGAGAAGACGTAGTTCCAAAATGGGGGATCAGGAAAACCTGCATGGTATGGAGGTGTTAGAATAGGGTCTTGAAAATCGCTTCACTTCTGGAGCATTTTGCTCAACCCTGGTTGTACAACAAAATAGGTCCCATATCTTTTGCTAAAGATGCTTGGTACAAAGATCCTTTTTTTTTTTTTTTTAAGAATTATTTTATTTAACTTTATTTATTTATTTTAATTTGACCAGAGAGGGACTGAGAGAGAGAGAGAGTGAGAAAGCAAGCCACCAGGTCTAGGACTTGAACCACAGTCAGCCGTGGGAGTTCAGCACCCTTACACACCACACCACTTGTTGGTCCCTATTTTTTGATTTAAGAATTATTTACTGAGGAGGGCTGGCAGGTGGCATGGTGTGTAAGGGTGCTGGACTCCCACATGGTCGACCATAGTTCGAGTCCTGGATCTGGTGGCTGCTTTCTCATGTTCCCTCTCTTTCACTTTCTCACTCTGTCTCTCTCTGGTCAAAATTAAAAATAAAAATAAATTATTGAATTTTTTTTAAAAAAAGAATTATTTATTGGGGCCAGCAAGTGGCATAATGGTTAAGGTGTTGGACTCCCATATGGCTGACTGCAGTTCAAGTTCTGACCCAGTGGCTTGAAACTCACACTGGGCATATGTGTGTTCATGCCCCAAATTCCAAAAGGAGAATGGAGGAGAAGGGATTGCAGCATGGCCATCCCCCTGAGGGGTAAGAAATCACTTTCTGGGGGGACCAGCAGTTAGTATAATGGCTATGTCACTGGACTGCCATGTAGTCGACTGCAATTCGAGTCCCGGACCTGGTGGCTTAAACTCACGCCAGGCGCATGTGCCCAGGATCCCGAGAGGAGAACAGAGGAGAAAGGGATTGCAGCGTGGCCATTCTCCCCTTGCTTTCTGTCTCTCTGTCTCTCTCTGTCTGGCGAGCACATGCGCCCTATAGCAAAAAAAAAAAAAA
>NW_006159743.1:753111-774713 GCF_000334495.1 Tupaia belangeri chinensis | reverse complement strand
AAACTCACGCCGGGTGCGTGTGCGTGTGTGCCCAAGATCCTGAGAGGAGAATGGAGGAGAAGGGATTGTGACGTGACCATCCCCCCTGGGGGTTGATTTCTCTCTTTCTGTCTCTGTGTCTCTGTCTGTCTGGTGGGCACACACGCCCTATAGCAAAAATCTCTCAAAAAAAAAAAAAAAAAGAGAGAGAACTCACTTTCTGTCACTCTGTTTTTCTCCCTGTCTTTGGTAAGAATACTTGCCCTATAGCAAAAATATCTTTTTTAAAGAAGAATTATTTATTTTATTTTATTTTATCATTATTATTACTTTTAATTTGCTATAGGGCACAATTGTCATGAGAAGATGAGAGAGAGAAAGAGAGAGAGAGAGAGAGAGAGAGAAAGCTGCCAGGCCTGGGACTTGAACTGTGGTTAGCCACATGAGAGTTTAATGCCTTAACCACCATGCAACCTGCTGGCCCCAGTACAAAGACTATTTTACAGAAAATATTTGATCAAATTGGCATTGTTTCTATTGAACATTTCATCTGACTATGAAATGGAACCACTATCACCTGAATAAGATGCCAGCTGTTGCTTAAAAATTATTCACTAACAACTTCCCATTACATCACCAAGCCTGATGGTCATCTTGCCCGCACTGGAATTGCTGCAGTTCCAGTTCCATTTCTCTCTGAATGCTCCTTCTTTCCCACAAGTCCTTGGGAAGCATGTTTGGGCACACTCTGGGATCCTGTTCCCAATTATTGATTGTGCAATTTATCGATAAAATGAAGCCAAATATGAGTAAGAAGGAAAGTATAATTAGAAATGAAGCACTCAGTGTCCCAATAAGAAAAATTCCAAGACTTCAAAAATAGAAAATTAGTGATGCATAGTTTCTTCTGTCACTGAAGAAATCATCCCAGGACTTAATAAGCCGGAAAATAGATGAAGCAGATGGGGGAATGTTACCAGCGGAGAGAATGGGCACCTACAGAGAAATAAATTACTTAGAACTAAAATGAGTCTGGCACACACTAAACATCTATTTGTGACCTGAAATGAGTATTATAGAAAATCTGTATAGGTATGAAAAAGGCTATAAAACCAGCCACCAAGAAAGAGCATGGGCTCTGGACTTACGCAGAAATGCTGCAGCTCCAGTTTTTACTGGATTGATTGACTTGTCTGAGTTTAGTTTGTTGTTTATTTAGCAGACTTACTTTTTGAAAGAAGCAACCAAAACAATATTTTTGAGTAGAGAGTGGATACAACTTAATTCTGATAAACTTGTCTTTAAATATAAAGAAAACCTTTGCTTTGTTAACCGAGAAACTGCCCCAACAGCATATGTAGAGATTGTTCTCTGTCTACATCTACCTGAATATGTTTCTATTCGTTTTTTTTCATGATGAAGCACATACACAATACACATGAAAGTGAGAGCGAGAGATGGAGCACACTCCACAGGGTCTGGTCATGCTGTGGTCCCCTTCCTCCAGCCCTCTAACACCTTAGACCCTGGGCCCTAGCGTGCATGCCTGGTGTGTTTCAGGCTGACTAGAGTAGGGATCCGAACTGGAGTCACCATGTGGAATCCGACTTCTCTTGAGCAGCACATTATCACTGCACCATGGAGCTGGCCTTGGATATATTTCTACTAAGCTGACCATCAAGCCTTAGACCCCTAATGGGACATGATGTTCTCTGACTTAGAGAGGAAACAGTGAAGGCTTAGCACATCTAAAAGTCTCTCAAGTTTATAGGTTTGAAAATTCTGTTTTAAGTGTCAGAGAGTTGCTGGGTGATACTTACCAGATCACTTAACCTCAGTGTTTTCTGTGTGTGTGTGTGTGTGTGTGTGTGTGTGTATCTATCTGTCTCTCTATATATATATTTAAATTTTCTATAGGGCTTACATGCTCACACTTGAGAGAGAGAGAGAGGGAAGATGAAAAAGGCCTCCCCATGAGGGATAGCCATGCCACAAACCCTTCTCCATTTCTGCTTTCGGGATTTGGGGTGCACATGCACAGATGCCTGGCATGTTTTTCACGCTGCTGTGTCCAGGACTCAAACGACACAGTAGGTTATGTGGGATCCAACATGCCACCACCTGGATCCCACAGCATAGTCTTTAGACTGGTCAGAAGGCTCTTGTATCTCTAAGGAACGGACATGAAGACAAACGGGACACATAGCTTGAGTGATGGCATAACAAGTTGCTATTTATACTCCATCTTCCATCCACTGGTGTGAACTAGGGGTCTCTCCCTGCCAGAGAGTAATTTTAGGGAATGAGCTTCCTGGTGAGCTCACAGCTTAGCACTGTTTGTATCACCATCTTGAGTCAGCAGTGGATAATGCTGTGCAGAATAAACTAATTTTAGTCATCTGTGGGATTCTTGTAAACACTCCATAGTGACTCTTTTCAAAGTCAGTGTGAACTTGCTATCTCTGCTTCATTTCCTGCTCCCTGTAATTCACTAGGGGTATTTTTAGATGATGACATATTACAGAATTTTTCAAGGTGAACATCTATGTTTTGGAATTTGGAAATTCTGCCACGGATTCCAAACTCAGAAGGCCGTTTGGTTCAATGGGTCCAGAGACATCACTAAAAGATACGGCAACAGAGGACATGGACGTGTAGGGCCCTGTACCCACTAGAGAAAGAAGTACTGCCCACCTTTCTCTCATTTTAGCAATACTTCCAGTGAGCCCAGCTCACAGCTCACGGAAGAGAGAGAGAGAGAGAGAGAGAGAGAGAGAGAGAGAGGCAGAGAGAGAGAAGCTTATTCTTGAAGTTAACAGCTCTCCCTCTAGCTCTTGGATTGTACATTTGGAGTGTGAAATGATCCCTCAGCTTAATTATCTCCTCATTCTATGACGCACCTCTGGGCTCTGGGCTGCATTTCACTGGAAGCTCACAGCTTAGCACTGTTTGTATCACCATCTTGAGTCAGCAGTGGATAATGCTGTGCAGAATAAACTAATTTTAGTCATCTGTGGGATTCTTGTAAACACTCCATAGTGACTCTTTTCAAAGTCAGTGTGAACTTGCTATCTCTGCTTCATTTCCTGCTCCCTGTAATTCACTAGGGGTATTTTTAGATGATGACATATTACAGAATTTTTCAAGGTGAACATCTATGTTTTGGAATTTGGAAATTCTGCCACGGATTCCAAACTCAGAAGGCCGTTTGGTTCAATGGGTCCAGAGACATCACTAAAAGATACGGCAACAGAGGACATGGACGTGTAGGGCCCTGTACCCACTAGAGAAAGAAGTACTGCCCACCTTTCTCTCATTTTAGCAATACTTCCAGTGAGCCCAGCTCACAGCTCACGGAAGAGAGAGAGAGAGAGAGAGAGAGAGAGAGAGAGAGAGAGGCAGAGAGAGAGAAGCTTATTCTTGAAGTTAACAGCTCTCCCTCTAGCTCTTGGATTGTACATTTGGAGTGTGAAATGATCCCTCAGCTTAATTATCTCCTCATTCTATGACGCACCTCTGGGCTCTGGGCTGCATTTCACTGGAACTCAATCACATGCTGTATATAGGGCACTTCTAATTTGTTCAGTGTCTCATGGACCACAGAGAAAGGATAGGGCCTGACGACAAACTCCTCTGGTCAGGGCGCCAGGCTCCAGGTGTATTGCCCTGGCCTATCACGCCCGACCAAGAACTCCTATTTCATGGAGTGAGAATTGTGTGTAAAGGGCTTGGACTAGGTTTTTGTGTTTCTGAGAAAGATGCTGGGTTTGGCTGTACTTCCTAAGGAATGTGGGAACTAAAAGGAGGAGCTAAATTGGGAAGAAAGAAGTGAGGAGAGTTCTGGGCAAATTAAACCCTGAGGTTGGCAATGACTATCCCATTAGCCAGAGAGTGTAAAGAGATCCAGTTATAGGTGAAAGAAGTTTCATGGTTTTTGTCTTCTCCTTGAGAAACTCCTGCCCTAGAATGTTTGCTATCTATTTGCCCCAGTCTATAAAGAGAATTAGAGAATGTCAAACATGTATGTGAAAGAAAGTAAGGAAGGAAGAAAGGAAGGAGAAAACAGAGGCAGAATTGGAAAGATTAATAGGGAAAAGGGGGGGGGGATGGTGTGTCGTGTAATTATTTTTATAAGAAAGCCTCTAGTAAGAGTTCCAGTGTAGAATTTCTATTTCTTGAATTCATTAAAAGTAATTTTGAGAGTCTTGGATTTGGGGGGAAGGGCAAGACTTTGCTAAAGAAAACTTCATCTAAATGTCTCTTTCCAAAGAAAACACACATAATACCAAGATATACAGCGTATGTGTAGCCTCGCTGTGCTGCTAGAAACTGGGCCTCACTGACTGATCCTTCTTTACTGAGGATCGCAGTGTCCTCATCTACCCCTCTGCAAGCCCGTGTGATGGGCTCCCAGCTGAGTGAAGTGAGTCTTTGAGAGAAGAGGGGAGGCAGCCACCACAGCCAGGCTGTCTGCTAATGAAAGCCTTGCGCCCGCGTCTCTGAGTCTCTGAGGACCAGGCAGGCAGTGTTCCTGCAGGATCCTAAGAAACCAACCTTTTGAGGAATGTTGTGTGAAGGAATGTCTGGAATGTTTTTAGCCCTGAGAGTTTCCGGAAAGCCTATATGGTCCACATGAAGAATGAGCAAAGTAGTATTACGATGTTAAGCAAGACTGGCTCACATCAGAAAGAGATCGAGGAAGAAATCATTAAGATGAGGGATAGCATTGTCTCTTCTCAACCATTAAATGCAGCTTCAGAATTTCCTTCTGGATTCCAACTGCATCCTGCAGACCATCTACCATCAGCACAGCCTAATGAGAGGGTAGTTGCTGAATAGGCTATAAATTTTGATCTAAAAAAGCAACTACCTGTGATTTTTTAAATACTAGTCTTTAACTTAGAGTATCTAAATGAGTGAACACTATTAAAATATAGGTATAATCGCACCTTTTATTTTACACTATTAATGAGTGCTATTCATAGAATCAGGAAGTTCTATTTCTAATTATGTTTTAAAGGTTCTAAATATATTTACATATTAAAAAATTCTATTTATAGGTAGGTGTCTATATGCATGTGTGTATACATATAGACAAATACATTTTGCCTAAATGATTCTTTTACTTACTAGAACTGTAAATTCATTAAGGCCAAAAATATTTTGGGATTTCTCAAATGTTTTGTCTGCATTTCACAGCACCCTCACCTGTACCTGTTTATATACTATTTATACACATATATAAACATGTATGAATGTATATATCTATATTGTGTGTGTGTGTGTATGTGTATAAACCTAAAACAAAATTTTATGAAACAAAATCCACTCTTACCAAGTAAGATACATTCTGGCATTTTCTATTTTACTACTTTATTTGTACAAACACTGGTCATGACACATTTTATTAATTTTCCTGTACACTAATGGGTCATGACCTGGTGTTTGAGAAGCACTGTTCTACCTAGCTCTTCTAGTAATTGCGCAATTGTAGTATAGAAAATACAATACCATAGAGCAATAATATTGGTATATATTTAAAAGGATTAAAGGAAATAAATCAGTATTAATAAAAGGATTCTGGGGGCCAGCAGGTGGTGTGGTAGTTAAAGGCTTCAGATTCCCACATGGCCAATCACAGTTTAAGTCCTAGACCTGGTGGCTTACTTTGTGTGTGTCTCTCTCTGTCTGACCAAACTGGAAAATAATAATAATAAATAAATAAATAAAGTTAAATAAAATAATTTTTTTAAAAATAAATGAATAGGGGACCAGCAGGTGGCGTGGTGGTTGAGGTGCTGACACTTCCACATGGCTGAGCACAGTTCAAGTCCCAGACCTGGTGGCTTGCCTTTTCCCTTTCCCTCTCTCTGTCTCTCTCTTTCTCTGTTTCTGTCTCTCTCTGGTCAAATTAAAATAAATTAATGAATGAATAAATAATTATTTTAAATGTAAATAAATAAATAAATAAATAAATAAAAGGATTCTGGAGTCAACCTGTGGCCTGGTGGTTAAGGGCTGTATTCTACAAGGCAGATTGCACAGTTCAAGTCAATGGCTTAAACAACATGCCATACCCAAAATCCCAAAAGGAGAAAAAAGTGGGAGAAGAGAGGACTTTGGTGTGACCATGCCCCATGGGGTGGTGGGGTGCTTCTTCACCTTCTCTCACTTTTTCTCTCTCTCTGTTTCTTTAGAGGGAGTACACATGCCTTCTGGCAAAATAATAATAATAATAATAACTCTTTTGTAGAAAGAACTCTGTATCTTTGACTTAAGTTAGTTGTGATCATTATTATTATGTTATATTCTGGAAAATAGCATCATTTTAAAAAGAAGATAGTCATATAACTTTTTTTTGTTTAAATAACTTTTTTCACAACCTTTCAAACTTAAAAACTAAGACCTGCTTCCATTAGGCTTCCCAAACCCATTCCAAGCTTTTTTAAAGAAAAGACAAGACCTAGCCTCAGTGGTGTGTGCTGGTAAAACACTGTGCTTAGTGGGCCAAGGCCACCAGACAGGCCTAGGATTGATTCTGATCTGAACCTGAAAGTCAGGCATGGTGTCATGTGCTGTAGTCTCAGCTACGTAGGAGGCCGAGGCAAGAGGATTGTGATATGGTGAGACTCTAACTAAAAAAAAAAGAATGATACTTAATAAAATTAAAAATTAAGAGTAAAACCTGAGTTTTAGAATTAGCTCACTTTAGGGCTGCCCTGTAGTCTAGTGGTTAAGGAATCAGATTTCACACGTTCAAATCCTGAACACAGCAGCTTGAAACACATATTCGGTGCATGTGCATCTGTGCCCAAAATCCCAACAGAATGAGGAAATGGAGGAGAAGGGGTTTCAGTGTGACTACGCCCAATGAGAGTTGCTTTCTGCTTCTTCCTCTCTGTCTCTCTCTCTGGGGAGTGCACATGCCCTCTGGCAATTAAAAAATAATAAAAAGAACTAGCTCATTAGAATGTTATAAGACAGTTATATGAGAATGATGACAAATGAAAAATTAAGCTCTGGCCATTGAATGGTTCCTTAAAATTGGTGTATAATTCAACTTTTGAATTAAGGATAGGATATTAACTACCAAAAAAAAAAGGATAATTATTAAAAGAAACGTTATGACTATATTTGTGAAAATGGAGACTCATTCAATCATATGAATATTAATTTTCTAATGCAGAGGTCCTTCCTTGTCAATAAAATTGATGGTCTGGTCAGAACCCAGGAAGCTGAAAACATCAAGAAAACTATTTTTGAGATAGACCATGGATTCCAACTTAACATATCTGGCTTATAAGTTTTGATTTTTGCATATTGAGTTGAATTAGAACAGGCACCTACCTGTACTTTTGCTTGATACTGCCAGCAGAGTTTACAAATCGGTGTTGAGAGGTACGTATTTCAAAGTGCCAAATACAACAACGTGGGCTCCTTGGAAAAGATGGATGACCTCTTCTGATAAGAGTGATTCTTAAGAATCATCTTACTGTACTGAACCCTTCCTCAGCGGTAAGTGAGACACTGTCCAAACTTCTTTCCACACAGAGTGGGGAATTCTGTGTATACGACTCTCCACATGCACTCGCATCCCCATTTCCTCCTGGCTTTCTTCCTATCTCCTCCTCATGACACTCAATTTTTAATGACTGCTGACTGTTGCCTTTCTCCCTAAACTCTGAATGGCAGAGGACAGGCATCCTCAGCCTGGCATAGTTTATTGGACATATTTGCTGGGCACTTCATAATAATATGTTGAAGGAAAAAAACAGATAAGTGAACAAATGTTAATCACCCACTCTAACTCATAGCCCCATTCAAGAGTTAGCCTTTTCCAAATACCAGCCCCGAGTGAAGGAAGTCAAGCACTCTTTAGGGTAATCCCCTACCCACTAATGTCCTCTAGCAGCTCACTTCAGGGGACCTCCAGCCAGTGTCTTACTGCAATGATGGGGAGCTCTAAGGGAAGAGCCCTGAGAGATTTGAAGGGGGTAGAAACTTCTGACCCAGTCACCTGGAAAATCCAGGAGTGGAGCTGGTGGCACCCAGGGTCTGACAGAAAACTTTAGGTATGTTTGCTGCAAGTGTTCTGCTAATAGGAGAGGCAAGGAAGAAATACTCTATGGTAAATTGCTAGTAACAGCATTACCCAAGGGATATAATAAGTTTTTCTTAACATTTGCTCCATTTGGACAAACTGGGAGAATCCAGTCACCATGTACTAATTGCCTCCTTCAGGTGTTAAGAAGTGGTATATGGGCTCAAATGGCATTTACACTCACTAGTTTCAACCACATGAAACTGTCATTTGCTTAGACCAAAAGTGGTGGAATATCAATACCGCCACATAGTTCAACATATGACAGGTTTAAAAGTGCCACCTCCTCACTAGAAACAAGTCATGACTGAAGCCCACTGAGGATGAGGAGGTCCAAAGGTAAATTGGGCCGCTGGCAGCCTGTGGAAGAACAAAGGACCAAAGTAGATAAGCAGGAAGCTCAATGGCCCTTGCTCAGTCTTCTCAAAGTGTATTTTTTTTTGAATGATTTATTTAATTTTATTTATCACTATTATTATTTTTTTTTCATTTGACAAGGGATCGACAAAGAGAGAGAGGGAAAGTGAGAAAGCCGGAAGCAAGCCACCAGCTCCGGACTCAAATCACGATCAGTCCTGCAGGAGTTCAGCACTTTAACCACCACGCCACCTGCCAGCCCCCAAAGAGTAGCTAAGGCACTCCAGTGTGAGGAGACATTTGATGAGATAATATCCATTTTCTAGAGTTTCAAATGTGTATTAAAGTATCGCATTAGCATATCAACGAATCAGAGCAGAACGCCATGAAGAAAGCCATATTTAATCTAGGACATTCTTTCTTTAGCTGGTGAAACTTTATTTGAAGGTCACACCTATTATCACAGTTAGTAGTTTGGGGTTGGCTGTCCCTTTTTCTGCCCCCTGAGCCAAATACCTTTCTAGTCTCGCTCAATCCTTGATCCTTAAGCCTGAACCCACTTCATATTTAACCCCATATAAGACATAGATGTCATAGCCCCTGACAGAGATTCATTTAAACTCGTCACTGTTACCTAATTAAGAAGAAAGGGCAGAAGCTCAGGATACTTCATGTGTTAATACTCAGTTTGCACTCCACAGATTCGTTACTCAGTTCACGCACGTCTAACAATGTAATCAACCCAGTGTTGATGTGTGTTTATGAATAGTATTGGTAGCAATTTGGAGGATAATGTCTACCATTTATTGCACATCTCCCATGTGCTTCTCACAGTGTATGGTGCTTTATATTTTTAATCTCATGCATATTATACTCACAATGACATAGGAAAGTGAGCATATTTTTTGTCTCCATTTTATTAAGTCATTGGAAATGTCATAACATATTTTTCTATGCAAAAATACATCATGATTTTTCCGATGACCCAATATAATCAGTCTTTAGTGACTCAAAGATGTCAAGTTCATGGTCCAAAGTCCATAGTTAGATTAAACAGCATGAGTTCCTATGCTTCCTCCACCACATAGATAAGAGTTGACACTTACATAGCGTAAGCAAGGCCCTAGCATTTTTTTAAAGTGTGTGTGTGTGTGTGTGTGTGTATATATTAAACAATACATGGATGAATCTAGGGGGAATGGCCACACTGCAATCCCTTCTCCTCCATTCTCCTTGGGATCTTGGGCACACACGCACCCGGCATGAGTTTAAGCCACCGGTCCGGGACTTGAACCTCAGTCGGCTACATGGGAGTTCAGCGACATAGCCATTACACTAACTCCTGGTCCCTAAGTTTATATATTTTATTCATGATAGAAAGTGCAGGTGACAGGTGGGTGGGGGAGGAGCACGTTTGACAGGGTCTCTTCATACCGATTCCTTTCTGCCAGCCTTCAGCTCTTCAGACCTTGTGCACATGCGCGTGCATACACACAGCTGGTGCATATTTCAGGTCAACCTGGCCAGAGATCTGAACCCACCGCCATTCATGTGGCTTCCAGCACTGCAGTCCAATATATTACTGACTGTGCCATCATGGCTGGGCCCATGTACCACATTTTAACTCATAATAAACCAATGAAGGTGATATGACTATTGCCATTTTTCAGTTGGGGAAACAGAAGCTGAAGCAATCTGCCTAGTCACATAGCTAGAAAGAGACAGGGCCAGAATTCCGACTGCAGCTGACTAGTGAGTAGTTCTACAATAAAGTGTCATTTAACCAGGTCTAAAACAGGACTTTCCAAACTTATTTTACTTAGGGAATCATTTGTAGGTAAGGTCTATCATTACAGTTAATAGTTTTGGAGAACCTGGTTTGGGAAGCACAGGACCAACTTCCTCCTCTTGATCTAGGCACCTCCAACCTTCCCTGGTTCAGGTCTTTGGTCCCTTTCCTCTACCAGCTCTCTTAGAGACCCTATAATTTATTTTCTACCATTTCCTGGAAGCAGAAGCCAGATGCCAAAAACCGTCTATTTTCACTCTCAATTCTCTTTAAAAGCCTTATACTCTGACCAAATCAATATAGCATATTTGTAAAGACTAATGTAAAATAAATAATATTGGAGAACATAAAGACTTTTTCCTCAAGCGTTTCATATGGAGAAAAACAATCTTTTGTGCTTTGAGTAGTTAAAAATAGCAAAAGCCCTAGAAATCTCTAGTATCATGAAGCCATGAATTACCGTATGAATATCAAATTCTATGAAAGTTATATAAAAGAATTGAGTTCAGGACTAACCATGAAGTCTAATGGTTAAGGGAGCCAGATCCCATGTGACCAACTATAGTTTGAATTCCTGTCTCAGTGGTTTAAATAATACTCCAGGTATGTGTGCATACATGTTCCAAATCCCAAGAGAGATAAAGAAATGGAGGAGAAGGGATTGTGGTGTAGTTGTGCCCCATCAGGGGGTGCTTTTTCCCCACTTCTCTCTCTCCCAGTCTATTTCTCCCTCTGGGAAGCACATGTGCCATCTGGCAATTAAAAAAGAATTAAGTTTGGGGCCAACAGGTGGCGAAAGGAGCTGGACTCCCACATGGCTGACTGCAGTTCGAGTCCCAGACCTGGCAGCTAGCTTTCTCACTTTCCCTGTCTCTCTCTCACACTTTGTCCCTCTCTCGTTAAATTAAAATAAATAAATAAAGTTAAATAAAATAATTTTCTAAAAAAAATAATGGAGATCAACATAAGTCACCTTAAATCTTACCACTGTTGGGATGGATAGAATCAAGCATTTGTTTACACAGATGATCTTATTTCACAAGCTTATGACATGGATATTGTTATTCCTATCTTATAGAAGGAAAAATCCAAGCTACTAAGAGTTCAAGTAACTTGCCCAAGACTACACAGCTATCTAGTAAGTGGAGGAGCCAGGATTTGAAAGAGAGAACCCAGCTTGTAAGTGTCCCAGGCACTTGAGATGCTAACTCTGGGATACACAGAGCAAAACCAACCATGAGCCCCTAGGTTCTCATAAAGTGATCGTTTGCTTTCGCAAACTCTACATTAAAAGGTACATGACATCTCCCAAATAGTTATCCTTAGGGAACCTCCAAAATCAGTCAGCTGGAAATAAGATTCCAGAGGGAGAAATTCTAAAACCTTTAATTGTTCCAAGATGATATGTTGGTTTGGCAGATCTGGCTCATCTTAAAAGGAAGTTTTTGGGAAGGTACAACTGGTATTAAAGAAACATGATTCAAGTTCTCATGCTTATGAAATCATAGTTGTCATTTCTAGGTTAGCTGGAGACTGCTTTTTGTTTGTTTGTTTTTGTTTTTGTTTTTGTTTTAGGTTTATAAGATTTGTGCACAATTTTCCTCTCTCCTCCTTTCAGGATTTTGGGCACAAATTCACACAAGCCAGGCATGATTTTCTTTTCTTTCTTTTTTTTAAAAAAGGTTTTTGCCATGGGTCACTTGTGCTTATAGGAGAGAAATAGAGACAGTGAAAAGGAAAGTAAGAAATCACCTCCCCCGACCCCAGGGCCTGGGGGAAGGATGGCTATACTATAATCCCTTCTCCTCTATTCTCCTCCTGGGATTTTGGGCACACACATACACATGCCTCACATGATTTTAAGCTGCCAGGTCTGGAACTTGAGCTGTGGTTGGCCATGTAGGAGTCCAGCACCTTAACCTCCATGCTACCTGCTGGCCTAAAGACTCTGTCTTGTAAGCTGTTACTAAGCAGGAGAAAACCAATACCACACATACTTCGGTACATTCTGTACTTTTCTTCTCTTTACTAAAAAATCTCATAGGATTTTTGGTATTTTAGTTAACCAAAACACCAAGTTATTATTATTTTTTCAATATAGACATTAGATGAAAAAATCTAAAGTCCAAATAATTATTAGACTTTAGTCTAAATAATTTATTTATATTAACCTCTACATTGTCTTGATTCTATCTCAAGGTAAAGAGACTCAAGATAGTATTAAGAAAGTATTGTAAAATCTAAAATAACTGTAGACTTAAGTAGTTTGTTGTTTTCTTAAAAAAACAACTATACATGGATTTTCAAAGAAATGAAAACAGAAGATAAAAGTAACAATTTAATGAGGCAGAGAGGTGGCCTTGAGAATTTGCACCTAAAGAAAAGCATAGAATAATTAATCCTGTGAGGCAGTACACCATGGGATTAAGAGTGAAATTTCACCCCATCATGGGGGCACAGGCGGTAGAGTGCTGCTATGTGATGCTGAAGTCACATGGGAGGCCTAGGTTCGAGGTTCGGGTCCCAAACTGAACTGAAAGCACTGGGCGTAGGCCTGGCTGGGAAGAGCATAGCAAGACAATGGTAAGGTGCCTGCATTTCTTTCCTTCATGGAAAAAAATAATAATAATAAAAAAAATAAAAACCCAGAGTCTCACAGTCTGGGTTTACTGATTGGATATGTGACCTTGTGCAAGACTATAATGAAGTTAGTAATTAGACCTACCTTACAATGTTGTTTGCTATGAAAATTAACAATATACAAAAAGCCCTTCGTACAATATCTGCTCAGTAACAATTAGCTATGAAAGGCAGGAAATTGGGCCAACCATGTGGTGCGATGGTAAAGACAGCTGGATTCCACAAGGCCAACACTGCAGACTCAACAGCTTAAAAAACACATGCCAGGAACGTGTGCATATACATCCAAAATCCCAAGAAGAGAATGGAGAAGGGGATGTGGCATGGTCATCCCCCCCGAGAAGTGTTTCTCACTCCCTCCCTCATCTCTCTCTCTCTCTCAGTCTCTCTCTCTGGCAAACACACACTCTACAGCAAAATTTAAAAAGAAAAGAAAATAGCATTATAACAGCATACCTAGATGAATGTAGAGAAGATAAATTAAACAAAAGTAAGTTAAAAAAAAAAAAAAAAGAAACCAAGGGTAATCATAGGTCTACTCTTGAGGCACTAGGAACAGAATTGACATATGCTGGTGCTCAGTAAATAGTGAATTAATAAATGAATCAGTGAATGAAGCAATAAAGTTAAGGAACAAAATACTATTCTTAAAAAAGCTGAATTCTTGGGTACAGCTGGTAGCATGGTGGTTAAGGCAGCTAGATGTCACACGACCAATTGTGCAGTTCAAGTCCCAGACCTGGTGGCTTCAGAAATATACCAGGCGTGTATGTGCACATATACCCAAAATCCAGAGGGGAGAGTGGAGGAGAAGGGATTGTGGACATTTCCTCTGGAAGTGCTTTCTTATTCTCTGTCTTTGGTGATCTCACATGTCCGATAGTAAATTGTTAAAATAATAAGAAAAAAATAAAGAATAGAAGCTAAATTCTTTGCCTTCTGTAATCTTACTGATCCTCCTAATTTACCCATGAGAGGAAAGTTATCCACCATAATTCAGCACGGCCTTCCTACACCTCGAGCAGCATCTTAGTTCCATACATTTTTAGCTTTTCCCAAAATCAGTCTAAAATATATGTAAGGACACAATGAACTTATAAACAAAACTCCAAGTGACCTCAACATCATGACAGGAGAAAAAGATGTTTAAAGATTGAGTTATATTTAACACATCCCTTCTTTCTGCCTACATAGTGTGATTTAAAATATGTGAATGTTGTGTACGAAAGCAGAAAGATAACTATAAAAGAAAAGGGAGTGTGTGTGTAGTCAGGAAGTGGGAATTGGAAAACCAGAGAGATTAGTTATTTTCCTGCCACTAAGTGAGGTATCATTATTCTATGCTCCTTCAATTCAGTTATGTACCTTCAGAAATTACTCTCGGCTTCTTTCCAATTCTGAACCATGAGCAAAATCACAAACACATTCAACAACAATATGTTCCTCTTGCGTAAACGTCTCTTCTAAGCCACATACATAATTAAAATCCTGTTGACTCAGGAATAACGTCTCAGAACTGAATGTCCAAACTCTGTAACTTGCTTCCTTTTCTAACCAGACAGCACAGCTGCCAAGAGCTTCTGGGCCCTCTGCCTCTTTTCTCCATGTATAATTATTATACATTATTTAGCATGTATTTGATTTGCCAAAGCCTGCCAGAAAAGGTTCCTGTGACTACTTATTTGAACTTTATTGTGTATACATGTGACCAAAAACACGGTGTACCAAAGCAGAAGAAAAACAAAGAGGTGGGGTGGGAGTCGACGTGTTAGCAATCCTTTTTTTCCCCCGGAAAGGTGATGAAAGTCTTAGGCAAAGTAGTACACATATTGCTTTAGAAAGCAAAACGCACTTCAAGCCAAAGAATATTTTAAATATTGGCGATGCTATTATATAACACGAAACCTTGGTTTCCAGCATTTGAAATGAGGAAGTGGATTTTAAAAGGTCTCCGAAATATATATGAGGCATAAAACAAAACACTCTGGCTTTTCTTCCACCTTTGGGCAGCACCCGATTTAAACCAGACATGAAAATTTATCCTATTTTTAAAGACCTCTAGAGAAAAGAGATTGCACAATGTTTCTTAGGAAGTTGTTCCAATATTCCTCCCAGTCATAAAACACTTACATTCTAACCTAAATCCCTCACGCTCTAGTTTCAGCCTGTTTCCCTTTGCTCTAAGTAGCGTCGAAGAACAGCCACTCATTTAGCAAACCAGCATGATGAGAATATTGCCAGTGCTGTATAATTTTTTCAGCAACGGAAATGAAACACACAGCCTGCGGCTGCTTGGGTCTTGCTCACTTCTTCAAAAATATTTAGATATGATATTGGTCCTTTCTTATCTGAAAGTTCTTCATTCTTCCACAAATTTTCAGAAAGACTGGTCTATCTTTCAAAGTCTTTATTATTTTAGTACATATCTATATAAGGTCCAAATAATTGCAGATTTTAGTATATCTAAGTTAATTACATTTCTAAGTTTGTTTGTTTGTTTGTTTTTTGGAGAGGTTTTTGCTATAGGGTCAAGCCAAAGAATATTTTAAATATTGGCGATGCTATTATATAACACGAAACCTTGGTTTCCAGCATTTGAAATGAGGAAGTGGATTTTAAAAGGTCTCCGAAATATATATGAGGCATAAAACAAAACACTCTGGCTTTTCTTCCACCTTTGGGCAGCACCCGATTTAAACCAGACATGAAAATTTATCCTATTTTTAAAGACCTCTAGAGAAAAGAGATTGCACAATGTTTCTTAGGAAGTTGTTCCAATATTCCTCCCAGTCATAAAACACTTACATTCTAACCTAAATCCCTCACGCTCTAGTTTCAGCCTGTTTCCCTTTGCTCTAAGTAGCGTCGAAGAACAGCCACTCATTTAGCAAACCAGCATGATGAGAATATTGCCAGTGCTGTATAATTTTTTCAGCAACGGAAATGAAACACACAGCCTGCGGCTGCTTGGGTCTTGCTCACTTCTTCAAAAATATTTAGATATGATATTGGTCCTTTCTTATCTGAAAGTTCTTCATTCTTCCACAAATTTTCAGAAAGACTGGTCTATCTTTCAAAGTCTTTATTATTTTAGTACATATCTATATAAGGTCCAAATAATTGCAGATTTTAGTATATCTAAGTTAATTACATTTCTAAGTTTGTTTGTTTGTTTGTTTTTTGGAGAGGTTTTTGCTATAGGGCACATGCGCTTGCCAGAAAGACAGAGAGGGAAACAGAGAGATAGAAAGTGAGACGTCCCTCCCCAGGGGAGATGGCCACGCCACAATCCCTTCTCCTCCTTTCTCCTCTCAGAATCTTGGGCATGCACGCACACACGCCCGGTGTGAGTTTAAGCCACCAGGTCCAGGATTTGAACCGCGGTTGACTACATGGGAGTCCAGTGACATAGCCATTATGCTAACTGCTGGTCCCTAAGTTTTTGTCTTTATGCATGATAGTGCATGTGCACATGAGATAGAGAGATAAGAGCACCTTCTACAGGTCAAACTGCAATTCCCTTCCTCCAGTCCTCCAAGATCCTTGACACTTGTGCATGCAGCTGGCAGTGTCAGGCTGACTGGGCTGGGAATTCCAACCGTGGGTGCCATGTGGAATCAGGCTTCTCTTGAGCAGCACATTGCCACTGCACTATGGAGGAGGCCCCAATTAAACATTTGTTTTTTTTTTTTAACTAGGTAGCTCCCTACTTACATTCATTCAAAAAAATTTATTCTAGATTCATAGTGATCACCAAACTTAGGAGTACAATAGAAAATTAGAGAAACTTCTTAAATATCAGATGCCTAAGTCCTGATCCAGTCTCAATAAATGATCATCTTTAGGACCCTGGCATCTTTTAGTTGTTCTTATTCAGAAGTCTTGATTTGGGCCCCGCTCAGCGGTGCAGTGTTAACATGCTGCTGGGGTGAGACTGGACCCACATGGAAGGTCTGATCCATTCCCTAATTCAGTACATGATGGACTGGCTAAGAAGGCTGTGGGGGAATCTCTCATGTTCACAAGAAAAATGAATAAACTTTAAAAATTAAAAAAGTCTTCATTTGCTTTAGTTAATAGGCATATTTTTTAAAAGTTATAAAAACCATTATTTAACATGGAAACCAAAGTAACCAAAACAAAACAACCCACTGAGCAGATATGTTCCCTATCTCTTCCGCAAAACCAGTACGGCTATGGCACTTAAAACTGACACATTAGCAGGGTCAGGCATTTAGTGCTGCACATAGACATCATAATCCCTACTAGCAGGAAAATAAAAACCAAACTCCATCCATTTGTACACATTTCCCACACTACAACTAGATGGACACTCTGCCAACAATCTCTTGATGCATAATACATTATCATATGAAAATGCGGCTATGACAAATACGAGGCCACCACTGTCTGCAAGTATAAACGCATTCAACACAAGTTATGCTGTCACTTTCTCAAAACGTAGTCCAGTTTTGATGGATTCAAAGAACCCTGAATGGCAAGGTAAAGGGAGAACCAATCACTGCATAAAATAACATGAAAATAGAAATAGCAAGAAAAGACGAGTGAAAAGGAGTCGGAAGGTTCTGTATGAGAGGCAGCAGCATCTTTTCCAAGAAGTATTTTTTTTTTTTTTGAGAGGTTTTTGCTATAGGGCACGTGCGTTTGCCAGACAGACAGAGAGAGATAGAGAGACAGAAAGCGAGAAATCACCCCCCAGGGGGGATGGCCACGCCGCAATCCCTTCTCCTCCATTCTCCTCTCGGGATCTTGGGCACCCCCGCATGCGCACCCGGCGTGAGTTTAAGCTACTGGGTCCGGGACTTGAACCACAGTCAACTACATGGGAGTCCAGTGACATAGCCATTATGCTAACTGCTGGTCCCCTTTTCCAAGAAGTTTTAAGGTGAACCAGGGTAGCTCTGTACTCAGACCCTAAGCCATATGGTATTACTATTCATGTTGGACTGCCCTAAAAGGAGAACACCTGGGGACCTGCCTCAATGACTTGGCCAGGTGGGACTGGTTTCATTTCTGTCTGTGACATTCATAAGCATCAGTACTGATTTATCCGAAAGGGCTTCCTTAGAGAGCCTGTGCTCTGCATTTTCCCACAAATACATTCACAAGTGCAGGGGGAAAAAATAACAAAAAGCAAAAAACTCTCCAAGCTACTAAAGCAACCACAGAAATGCAGGTCAAAATGAAAGGACTCAGAAATTGCCAAGGAAGGAAAAAGTGAAAGCAGCAAAAATAAATAAATAAATAAAAATGGCAGGCAAACAGCAAGAGATATTCAAGGACAACTCAGGTGTGCAAAGAAAAAGAGGAAGCTATTTGTACCATTTTGTGTCTCTGTCCAAAGATGTGGGCTGGCGAGGTCAGTTCCTGCTGTTAATCAGCTTTTCTTTTCGTGTTTGAATTCAGGATCATGATCCTTCACTATTCTCCAAAATTTCAAATTCCTCTTTTTTTTGGTTCCTCTGTTCCCTTTTCAATGAATTGTCTATAACATGTGTTTCTCTAGAGTTTCCATACTTCATTTCCCTCTCTTTTCACTCTTTCTTTCTTTAAAAATTGTAACTGCTTCTACAGCTTCAATTATCATGTAAATGAAATGACTCTAAAATTACTTCTTTAGCTCCATCTCTTTCTCAGAATGAAGATACAGATTTCTAACTGCCTCCTGGACATCTCCATCTGGAGTGGGATTTAGTGTGTCTGAAGTCAAACGTAACAGTTTTGCTTGTATACCTGCTTCTTCATCTGCATCTTTGACTTCTGGTAGTAGCACAATCATGTCTGCTTCTATCTTTGCGACACCCCTTCAGCTGGCACTTCCTGTCAATGGCATCTCCAAGGCAAGATACACGTACAATTATGGGTTTTCCTTTAGATTACTCCTTTATTAACTCTTTTAAAACATAATTATTTAATTTAATTTTATTAATAATTTTTATTATTGTTTTAATCTGATGAGAGAGAGAGAGAGAGAGAAGGGAAAGTGGGAAAGCAAGCTGCCAGGTCTAGGACTTGAACAGTGGTTGGCCATGTGGGAGTCCAGAGCCTCAACCACTGTGCCACCTGCCAGCCCCACTCCTTCATTAATTCATGCTTATGATATTTTAATAGTGTTTCAGGTGGGTTTCTATCTACAATCAATCCTTTACATTATTGGTAGGCGATGTTGATGACTCAGCCTGATATAATGCCTCCCTCCTTTTTTGAAATCTATCAGTTCTCCATTCCCTCTCAAACTTACTTCTACTCTATTGTTATCAAAATAGTAATGTTATTAAGCATACTACATGACCAGTGTTTTACATATATCATTTTAATTATGTCTTCAAAAAGCTTTAGTATTATAATATGTCTTTGCATATGAAATAGATTTTATAATTATAAAATGTTAAAACATTGGGGCCAGAGGTGGAATGATTGTTAAGGTGCTAGACTCCTATATGACTGACTATGGTTAGAATCCCAGACCTGGCAGTTTGCTTTCTCACTTTCTCTCTCTCTCTCTCTCTTTCTGGTGGGTACACATGTTGCATAGCAAAATTTATAAAAAAAATAAAATAAAATAAATAAAATTAAATTAAATAAGTAATTCTAAAAAAAGATTAAAAATTTTACTTTTAAAAATTAAACATTTCCATCAATAAGGATATATCATTGTTTCAATCTCTTTAAATGTTATAAAAAAATAATAACAACATTGGAGCCAGCAGGTGGCATGGTCGTTAAGGTGCTGGATCCTGCATGACCAACTCTGTAGTTTGAGCCCCAGACCTAGCAGCCAGAAAAACACGCTGGGCATGTACGCATGTGTGCCCAAAATCCTCAGAGGAGAATGGAGAAGGGATCGTGACATGGCTATCCCTCCCCCGCCCCCCAGGGGATGATTGATCACTTTCCTTGTCTTTCTCTCTCTCTCTCCAGTGAGCACACACACCCTAAAGCAAAAATAAATCTAAATATATATAATATATGTTGACTATAGGACTTTTCTTCATTTCAAAAACATTAAAATGAGAAAAGAGTAATGTGACTCTTAGAAACAAGGAAAGAAAGTATCGCCCCCATTTTTTCTTCAGTTAAACAAATATTTTCTTTACTCATAGTGACTATGTACACTAGATGAGAGAGAAACGGGGAGCGGGATGAGCACCCTCCACAGGGTCCGGTCTTGCTGTGATCCTCTTCCTTTAGTCTCCCTCCTGCAGGATCCCAGGCACTTGCACATCTGCCCAGCATGGTTTTTTTTGTTTTTGTTTTTGTTTTAGCTTATTTTATTTACATTTAATCACTGTACATTTTTACAGCATACAAAATGGTTTTTCCCAGCATGAATGTAGTGTATATTAGTCAAGTCGTAAATCTCACCACAGACATCATCAACAGATAACTTTTCATTTTCGTTTCTGTTAAAATTTTTTTTTCCCTGATCCCCTCTTAGGGATAGAATCACAGTCACCATGTGGGATTCAGCCTCTCAAGAGCAGTAAATTACTGCTGTGCCATGGAGCCAAATCTATTCCCATTTTAAACCAAATTGGTGATCTTTCCAATATGCTATGTTCCCTTTTCCTTTGACCAGGGGTTCAACTTTTTAGTCTTACTTCCCTCTCTTCCTCTTCCTGGTCCTAATCACTCCTGTGCTTAAGCCTTGATTTACTCTATACCAGGACTACGAGTTCCTTCCTAACTCCACATCACCCTCCTTGGTTAATCCTTTCTTTTTTTGAGAGGTTTTTGCTATAGGGGATGTGCCCTCGCCAGAAAGACAGAAAGAGACAGAGAGACAAAAAGCAAGAAATCACCCCCTAGGGGGGATGGCCACACCGCAATCTCTTCTGTTCTATTCTCCTCTTGGGATCTTGGGCACTCATGCGCATGTGTCCGGCGTGAGTTTAAGCCACCAGGTCCAGGACTCGAACTACAGTCAACTACATGGGAGTCCAACGACATAGCCGTTATGCCAACAGCTGGTCCTGGTTAATTCTTTCTTAATTCCCCAAATTAAAATGACCTCTATGTCTCTGCACTATCAAACATTTGCACTCTTACATGAAACTATTCCTGCTATCTTGTGGTAAGGTTATATACACTCTAATCTCTCCATTAGAGCTGTTTCTTTGAGATCTAAACCACAACATATCCTTGGTACAAGATCTTCAATGCTTTCCTCCTGTCTCCACCATAAAGTCAAACAACTTCTTGCATATAATAGGCTTTTTAAAAACAGGTATCAGTTGGATGATTCACCAGAACACATTTACTGATTTTCCTCTATCCCTCATTATGACTGCATAAATACTATGGCTCCCGTGCATCGCTACTCACCAAGAATCGAGATGCAGTGCTTTAAGAGATGTTAATGTTCCTGCCACAAAAGTCACAACTGGCAGGCCTACACAGCAGCACTTTTTCTAAATGACAGCCTTTGTATTTCTCCAGAACCAAAACTTTTTTGAAGGAGGTTCTTTAGCACTTAGGCTAGATCCACCTTCTTTTTACAAACATAAAACCCTCTACACAACAAACAGCAGACATGCCCCGTGTGCTGAAGTAGCAGTTGCTCATCATGTTGTTTGTGCTACTCCCTAGGGAGGTAGGAGTTGCTGGAACCTCAAACCTGCCTTAGCCCCGGCCCTTGTATTTCATAGGAATGTGCTTTACTTTTTTTAAAAAAAAGAAAGAAGAAAGAAAGAAAGAAAGAAAGAAAGAAAGAAA
>NW_006159743.1:724960-750637 GCF_000334495.1 Tupaia belangeri chinensis | reverse complement strand
CTGGCAGTTTGCTTTCTCACTTTCTCTCTCTCTCTCTCTCTTTCTGGTGGGTACACATGTTGCATAGCAAAATTTATAAAAAAAATAAAATAAAATAAATAAAATTAAATTAAATAAGTAATTCTAAAAAAAGATTAAAAATTTTACTTTTAAAAATTAAACATTTCCATCAATAAGGATATATCATTGTTTCAATCTCTTTAAATGTTATAAAAAAATAATAACAACATTGGAGCCAGCAGGTGGCATGGTCGTTAAGGTGCTGGATCCTGCATGACCAACTCTGTAGTTTGAGCCCCAGACCTAGCAGCCAGAAAAACACGCTGGGCATGTACGCATGTGTGCCCAAAATCCTCAGAGGAGAATGGAGAAGGGATCGTGACATGGCTATCCCTCCCCCGCCCCCCAGGGGATGATTGATCACTTTCCTTGTCTTTCTCTCTCTCTCTCCAGTGAGCACACACACCCTAAAGCAAAAATAAATCTAAATATATATAATATATGTTGACTATAGGACTTTTCTTCATTTCAAAAACATTAAAATGAGAAAAGAGTAATGTGACTCTTAGAAACAAGGAAAGAAAGTATCGCCCCCATTTTTTCTTCAGTTAAACAAATATTTTCTTTACTCATAGTGACTATGTACACTAGATGAGAGAGAAACGGGGAGCGGGATGAGCACCCTCCACAGGGTCCGGTCTTGCTGTGATCCTCTTCCTTTAGTCTCCCTCCTGCAGGATCCCAGGCACTTGCACATCTGCCCAGCATGGTTTTTTTTGTTTTTGTTTTTGTTTTAGCTTATTTTATTTACATTTAATCACTGTACATTTTTACAGCATACAAAATGGTTTTTCCCAGCATGAATGTAGTGTATATTAGTCAAGTCGTAAATCTCACCACAGACATCATCAACAGATAACTTTTCATTTTCGTTTCTGTTAAAATTTTTTTTTCCCTGATCCCCTCTTAGGGATAGAATCACAGTCACCATGTGGGATTCAGCCTCTCAAGAGCAGTAAATTACTGCTGTGCCATGGAGCCAAATCTATTCCCATTTTAAACCAAATTGGTGATCTTTCCAATATGCTATGTTCCCTTTTCCTTTGACCAGGGGTTCAACTTTTTAGTCTTACTTCCCTCTCTTCCTCTTCCTGGTCCTAATCACTCCTGTGCTTAAGCCTTGATTTACTCTATACCAGGACTACGAGTTCCTTCCTAACTCCACATCACCCTCCTTGGTTAATCCTTTCTTTTTTTGAGAGGTTTTTGCTATAGGGGATGTGCCCTCGCCAGAAAGACAGAAAGAGACAGAGAGACAAAAAGCAAGAAATCACCCCCTAGGGGGGATGGCCACACCGCAATCTCTTCTGTTCTATTCTCCTCTTGGGATCTTGGGCACTCATGCGCATGTGTCCGGCGTGAGTTTAAGCCACCAGGTCCAGGACTCGAACTACAGTCAACTACATGGGAGTCCAACGACATAGCCGTTATGCCAACAGCTGGTCCTGGTTAATTCTTTCTTAATTCCCCAAATTAAAATGACCTCTATGTCTCTGCACTATCAAACATTTGCACTCTTACATGAAACTATTCCTGCTATCTTGTGGTAAGGTTATATACACTCTAATCTCTCCATTAGAGCTGTTTCTTTGAGATCTAAACCACAACATATCCTTGGTACAAGATCTTCAATGCTTTCCTCCTGTCTCCACCATAAAGTCAAACAACTTCTTGCATATAATAGGCTTTTTAAAAACAGGTATCAGTTGGATGATTCACCAGAACACATTTACTGATTTTCCTCTATCCCTCATTATGACTGCATAAATACTATGGCTCCCGTGCATCGCTACTCACCAAGAATCGAGATGCAGTGCTTTAAGAGATGTTAATGTTCCTGCCACAAAAGTCACAACTGGCAGGCCTACACAGCAGCACTTTTTCTAAATGACAGCCTTTGTATTTCTCCAGAACCAAAACTTTTTTGAAGGAGGTTCTTTAGCACTTAGGCTAGATCCACCTTCTTTTTACAAACATAAAACCCTCTACACAACAAACAGCAGACATGCCCCGTGTGCTGAAGTAGCAGTTGCTCATCATGTTGTTTGTGCTACTCCCTAGGGAGGTAGGAGTTGCTGGAACCTCAAACCTGCCTTAGCCCCGGCCCTTGTATTTCATAGGAATGTGCTTTACTTTTTTTAAAAAAAAGAAAGAAGAAAGAAAGAAAGAAAGAAAGAAAGAAAGAAAGAAAGAAAGAAAAAAAGAGACTTCACAAGTATTTGCTTGTATTCCTCATTATTGAAGTCTCAGACATTAGTAAATTATGCTATATGGGTTTTTATTCACTTAACTATTATATATTTTATATGTTATTATGGAATCCTACAATCAACCACTAAAACCCTTCATTCGAGTGGTAGAGTTTTCAAAATTTGTAAAACATGTTGCTATAGACTGAATATTTATGTCCCACCAGAATTCATTTGGTAAAACCTAATCCACCACCTGGCCTGCAGCCTAGTGATTAAGGGAACCAGATCTCATATAGTGTGAGTTCCAGATCCAGTGGCTTGGAAAACATGCCAGACATGTGTACATGCATGTTCAAAATGCCAGCAGGATGGAGAAACAGAGGAGAGATTGTGGCATGACTGTGCTCCACTGGATGACAGGTGCTGTCCTCCTTCATCTGTTTCGGTCTCTCCTGGGGTGAGTGTACATGCCTTCTGGCAATAAATAAGTAATTTTTTTTTTTTGAGAGAAATTTTTGCTATAGGGCACGTGCACTCACCAGAGAGACAGAAAGTTAGAAATCATCGCCCAGGGGGATGGCCAAGCTGCAATCCCTTTTCTTCCATTCTCCTCTCAGGATTTTGAGCACGCATGCATAAGCCCCTGGGTGCATTTCAAGCGACTGGGTCTAGGACTTGAACAGCACTCGACTATGTGGAAGTCCAGCAATGTAACCATTACACCATCTGCTGGTCCCAATAAATAACAAATTTTAAAAACCTAATCTCCAAGCCAGCAAGTAGCATGGTGGTTGGAGTACTGGAGTCCCACATGGCCAAAAGTAGTTGATTCCCAGACCCAGTGGCTTGCTTTCTTACTTTCCTACTATCTCTCTGTCTCTGGTGGGCACATATGTCCTACAGCAAAGTAAAAAAATAATGATAACAACAACAACAAAACAACCCCACCTAATCTCCATTGTGAAGCATCTTAGAGATGGGGCCTTTGAGAGGTGATTAGGTCTCAAGGGCAGAGCCCTCAAAATGGGATGTCCTTATAAAAGAGACCTCAGTTCCTTTGCCCCTTTGGCCACATGAGGACACGGTGAGAAGGTAACTGTCTATGAACCAGGAAGCAGGCCCTCAGCACATACCAAATCTTCCAATGCCTTGCTCTTGGACTTCTCAGCCTCCAGAACTGTGAGAAATATATATATATTTTTTTTTTTCTCATTTATTTATTTATTTTTACATTTTCCCACATTTACTTCATATATAAAAAAATTTTTGCTCATACTCCATAGTTCTTGACAGTTAATAAACAACTTTCAAATTTTCAAAAAACTCAGTTTTAGGGACCAGTAGTTAGTGTAATGGTTATGTCGCTGAACTCCCATGTAGCTGACCGCAATCTGAGTCCCGGACCTAGTAGCTTAAATTCATGCCAGGCGTGTGTACGTACCTGCCCAAGATCCCAAGAGGAGAAAGGAAGAAAAGGGACTGCGGCGTGGCCATCCCCCCGGAGGGTGATTCCTCGCTTTCTATCTCTCTCAGTCTTTCTGGTGAGCGCACACACCCTATAGCAAAAACCTCTCAAAACAACAACAACAACAACAAAACAAACAAACAAAAAACTCAGTTTTAAAGATAATGTTTGAAATATTTGTTATAATTCTGTTGTGACTCTATAACAACAGAGATAGTATGTTTTCTGAATATTTTTTGGAGAACATATTTACATGCCAACTACTCAAATTGTTGAAAGCAAACACCCAGCACACAATTCACACATAAAGCTTCTCAATTCAGCACTGCCTACCATGTGTTCTGTGATATACCATCTGCTAGCAAAGATCAGTCTCTTTTTCTCCATTCAAAGTCTTCCTCAAGGAAATCCTCTGATTGTGACTGCTCTTCTGCAATCTCTACTGGTCTTCTGCAATCTCTATTGGTTACAATGCTGGCCTGGAAAAATCCAGGTTATTTTATGGTAAAAATTCTTTCATATAACTTCTCTAATCCTCTCTGCCAGGCAGACCTGTTTATGGTGCCAGGTCATCTTTCCAAGAGCTTCTGTTGACTTACTTGAGATCTACCTTAGTCCCATAGTTTTCTGGTTTAATCTTCAGGTATGACATTCCAGTCAAAGCCCTGTCCAATAACAAGTATTTCCAATTTCTGATCCAAGGCAACACATATTATTGACCTTAAGCAAATAACCATTCTGCCATAAATAAGCATACTCCCAAATATTTTCCAATTCCATAGGGGTCAGGAAGGGAGAGAAGTCTATGTTTCCATTTAAAGAAATAAACAAACAAGAGGAAAAATCAGTTTAATAAATTGCTGCATCTATCAATATCTCAAAAAAATAGCAAAATCCTTAAATTAGGAAAACAAAGCATAGTAAAAACAATCAATATGTTTTATTCAAAGTCATAAAATTCTATTTCACCAGTTCAGTCTTAATTAATCTCTCTTCAGCAGTGTCACTGTGGTCCAATCTTTTCGTTTATTTCCTGGAAGTTAACATTCAACATTATTATTCATATTTCTTGTCCCTAGCATTAAAAATATTTATTATTAAAGCCACTCAGTCCATGGTATTTTTGTTATAACAGCCCAAATGGACTAAGGCACATATTTTTTCATTTAGTCCTCAAAACAACTGCTTGATATAGATATTAATATATAAATTGTGCAGATGAATATTCTGAGCTCAGAATTGTTAAAGAACCCCTTCACCCAAGGTCATGTAGGTCATAAATGGCAGAGGTTGGATTTCTTTTTTTTGCTTGTTTTGTTTTCTAAGAGATTTTTGCTATGTGTGCCTGCTGGAGAGACAGAGAGACAGAAAGCAAGAAATCAGCTCCCAGCGGGGATGGCCAAGCTGCAATCCTTTCTCCTGCAATCTCCTCTCGGGATCCTGGACATGCACGCACAAGCCCCCAGCGTGAGTTTTAAGTTGCCAGTTCCAGGACTCGAACCACGGTCAACTACATGGGAATCCAGCAACATAACCATTACACCATCTGCTAGTCCCTAGAGATTGGATTTTAATCTCGATCTCCTTACTCCAGGGCCTACATTGTATCTATAACTACAAGAGAACTCATGATCAATTAATGTTTTGTTTAAATTGCTAGAGGGCATGTGTGCTTGCCAGAGAGAGGTGGAGAGAAAAAGAAAGCACTCCCCAGTGGGGTATAGTCATGCTACAATCCCTTTTCTCCACCTCTCCCCGATCCTGGCATGCATATACATACCAACATGTCCCTCAAGTCACTGGGGCCAAGACCCAAATTGCATTCAGCAATGTGGGATTCCTCTTCTTCCACAAAATGCTCAACCACTACACTGTGGGGCCAGCCTGAGAAGCTGGTGTTTTTAAGCATGAGACAAGTTTGAAAGCTTTCAAACTCCTGTTATGTCATAATCTTTGAAAAGACACCAAGAATAAATACTTCTGAAAGACTGCAGGATGGACATGTATTTCATATAACTTCTCTAATCCTCTCTGCCAGGCAGACCTGTTTATGGTGCCAGGTCATCTTTCCAAGAGCTTCTGTTGACTTACTTGAGATCTACCTTAGTCCCATAGTTTTCTGGTTTAATCTTCAGGTATGACATTCCAGTCAAAGCCCTGTCCAATAACAAGTATTTCCAATTTCTGATCCAAGGCAACACATATTATTGACCTTAAGCAAATAACCATTCTGCCATAAATAAGCATACTCCCAAATATTTTCCAATTCCATAGGGGTCAGGAAGGGAGAGAAGTCTATGTTTCCATTTAAAGAAATAAACAAACAAGAGGAAAAATCAGTTTAATAAATTGCTGCATCTATCAATATCTCAAAAAAATAGCAAAATCCTTAAATTAGGAAAACAAAGCATAGTAAAAACAATCAATATGTTTTATTCAAAGTCATAAAATTCTATTTCACCAGTTCAGTCTTAATTAATCTCTCTTCAGCAGTGTCACTGTGGTCCAATCTTTTCGTTTATTTCCTGGAAGTTAACATTCAACATTATTATTCATATTTCTTGTCCCTAGCATTAAAAATATTTATTATTAAAGCCACTCAGTCCATGGTATTTTTGTTATAACAGCCCAAATGGACTAAGGCACATATTTTTTCATTTAGTCCTCAAAACAACTGCTTGATATAGATATTAATATATAAATTGTGCAGATGAATATTCTGAGCTCAGAATTGTTAAAGAACCCCTTCACCCAAGGTCATGTAGGTCATAAATGGCAGAGGTTGGATTTCTTTTTTTTGCTTGTTTTGTTTTCTAAGAGATTTTTGCTATGTGTGCCTGCTGGAGAGACAGAGAGACAGAAAGCAAGAAATCAGCTCCCAGCGGGGATGGCCAAGCTGCAATCCTTTCTCCTGCAATCTCCTCTCGGGATCCTGGACATGCACGCACAAGCCCCCAGCGTGAGTTTTAAGTTGCCAGTTCCAGGACTCGAACCACGGTCAACTACATGGGAATCCAGCAACATAACCATTACACCATCTGCTAGTCCCTAGAGATTGGATTTTAATCTCGATCTCCTTACTCCAGGGCCTACATTGTATCTATAACTACAAGAGAACTCATGATCAATTAATGTTTTGTTTAAATTGCTAGAGGGCATGTGTGCTTGCCAGAGAGAGGTGGAGAGAAAAAGAAAGCACTCCCCAGTGGGGTATAGTCATGCTACAATCCCTTTTCTCCACCTCTCCCCGATCCTGGCATGCATATACATACCAACATGTCCCTCAAGTCACTGGGGCCAAGACCCAAATTGCATTCAGCAATGTGGGATTCCTCTTCTTCCACAAAATGCTCAACCACTACACTGTGGGGCCAGCCTGAGAAGCTGGTGTTTTTAAGCATGAGACAAGTTTGAAAGCTTTCAAACTCCTGTTATGTCATAATCTTTGAAAAGACACCAAGAATAAATACTTCTGAAAGACTGCAGGATGGACATGTATAGAACCTGTGGTTTTAAAATGTTATAGCTTATGCCTGTTACTGCTTAGATTCTGAGGAAATCAGAATTCTCTAACCTTTCAACCACCTTTCCAAGTTCTCCTATTTCTGGCTATCTGGCTAGGAACTCAAATATCCCAACACCATAAATCCAGATAAACAGTGCTAAGATGCAAGAGCTCAAGGGCTAGATGTATGCTTTTCCAGTCTGTTAACGAAAACAGCCCTCTGTCTATTCATAACCTCAACCAATATATTGATTTATGGAAAACCACCAAAGACAGGGAGAAAATGATGGCACCAACGCTCAGACCCACATTATCTAACCCCTAAGTACACTTTCCTCCTATGCCCTCCAGCAATCTTCCATTTACTTCCCACCATAGTTAGTACTGTTCTTTGGTCAATAATTAAAGTTAAAATAGAGAAACACAGGTGTTCAAAGCACACCAAGGAAATCTCTGGAACAAACATATGATGGTTGGCTAATGCTGGGTTATTTCACCAAAATTCGTACAAATTTGATGTTTATAATGACCTTCAGAGAAAGACATAATGATTCCAATTTTATGAATGAGAGTACTGAGGTTCAACGAGGTTAAGTAACTTACCCAAGATCACAGAAAGTGCTTGAGTTGGGATCAAAATTTTGTATTCCTTTAAAATCAGTTATTTTAATGACTCTATTACACTGCTTCTAAGATCTGTTTTTATAGGATATTAAGATGTAGATGAAGTACAATATTATACATGACCAGATTATGTTCACATGGAGCAAGAGATGAGCAAAAACAAACAAACAAACAAATTCAAACTTTCCATTGGTCTGCCTCAACTGAATGATGATTGAATTTTAGGCAGTACTCCAAGTGTCTGGTGGTAAATGAGAAGAATTAAAGAACACAAACAAATGTTAGAACTAGGTTCTCTCTTAAAAACAAGATATATTTTGAGATTTTTTTTACAGCATTTTTAGCTTTTTGGTATAAAACCTCCATTGATAACAGGTAAATCTATTATTTAATTTTTGCAGAAGGGTTCATATTTTCAGGAATGCATTATGTACAACTTCACATAGAGAACTGTCTGTACCTAGCTGTTTTATTTCCATCCTTACTCATTTAAGCTAAACAAACAAATTGGGTGTCAGAGTGGTGAAGACTGCAGAATAAGCAAAAGAAAACTAAAACAACCTAAGATCCAGGAACTGGCAAGCATTCATTTTTCTGCACGGGGAAGAGCTGAGGTTAATGCAGCTGCAAACCGACAGCCCACAGAGACACAGGCACATACACAGCATGGCTGGACAGCCAGAAAAGCTTCCAGGACTTCTGCCTTCATGCAGATGTTGTGGGGAATAGTTAAAGAAGTTAGAGTCATGAATTGCCTTTAACTTCATATTTCAAAGAACAGCTAAATAAACAATTCCCGGAGGACAATGGCCTACTCCTATCCCCAGGAATTTATTGAGCTGGGATGAATGTCTGCCAGCGAGTACCCAGTTCTGTCCCTGTAGCTGCAGTTTTTCTCTTCACTCAGACACCCAGAGGCTCTTTTCGGTGTGGTTTTATCCAGCCAGCCCTACCTACCTTAATCAGACTGCCTTCCCTCCATACTAAATAAAGAGAGGAAACTTCTACCCACCCACTCACCAGGGACTACAAGACCCAACTCATATTCTGCAAGCCTCAAGATGGAACACGAATCCCTTTAACTACCTGGGCACAGTAGCCGACTATCAGGAAACTGCCTGTGGCCTCCACACATTGCCACACTATTGACACAGCTGATGGAAGTTTGCCCTGGTTGAGGAATTTGGCTCTAGAGGATTCCCCTTCAGATTCCCAAAGGGCCTATTCACCCTGTCACACCCGCCCAGATGCCTGCCGAGATAGCAACAGTGGGGTTCATTTTCTAACTTCCTCTGTACCCAACTATAATTCGACGTGTTTATTTAAAAGTGGGGGGTCGGGGAAGAACTAGAGGAGCTACAAAACCTAACATTATATGAGTTATTTTCAAGAAATATTTTAAGTAAAGTCAACAACTTCTTCCCCCTGCCACTCACACATTCCTCCGTTTCCTTCAGCAGCTACACTCTGTCCTCCGTGCTCAGGGGCACGGAGCAGAGCACGTGACGCCCAGCAGAAAATGAACCCTTCGAAGTCCGAGGAGAGAAGCTCAGCAAGTCAACCAACTCCCGAAGCAGAGAGGAGGGAAGCAGCAGGCCAGAGGCCTTAACATTTCCCCATTAATAACTGAAAGCCCTGCTATTAGCAGAGGAAAATGGAATATCGGACGCATGATTTTTATCATGACAATAAGACACAGCAGAAGAAATAAGATGGAGGTAGTAAGTTCCTGAAGTCCTTCTTCCTTTTATAAAGATAAGGGTCAGTTTTTATTCTTTCAGTTATGAAAATGTATTAGGCATGGCAGTCAGCTATTCATTTCTCCAACTCTCAGCACGCTCTGAAACTGTAGTGGCAGTCCTGTCCTGGCAGGGGTGAGGCCAGCTTTCCCGAGCCATGAATGACTTCTTTCACTAGGAAAACTGGTCAAGAAACAACTCTCCATTTGGGAAAGAGGCGTATACAAGATGTAAACGTATATCCAAAGTGTTCCCATTCTTAATTTCTTTCCCTTGCTCCTAATTTTGTCCTAGTCTAAATAATTAATCACACATTACTCAAACAAATCCCATTTAAATCAGTTCAATCGAAAGGAGAAGAGAGGAGGAGGTAGAAGAGGAGGCAGGGAGAGAGAAGAGGGACGGAGAAGGAGAAACTCACTTTTCCGTGTAGCTCCCTTTTCTTTCATTTAGGGTGGGCAGTTTAAGTGCTTGAGTTTTGGTGCCAAACTCTCTGAGTTTGACTTTGACTCTGCTAAATGACTAATAGTTATCTTGGACAAATCACTTTCATCTCAATTTCCTTATTTGTATCAGTTTCTGTACTTATAAAATGGGAGCAGCAGTACTGCCAGCCTGTTCAGATGATCATGAAGATGGAACATAACACACCTTAAATAGTATCTAAAACAAAATAAACACTTAGTAAAATTCATAATTACTACTTGTTATGGTTTGTCGTATACCCTCAGGAAAAAAAAAGGAATGTTGGAGACTTAATCTGATTTTAACAGTATTCATTTTATGAAGTGGGACCTTTAAGAGGTGATTAGGCCATGAAGGCTCTACTCTCTTAAATGGATCAATGCTATTATCTGGGAAGTGGATTCCTCAGAAAAGGAATGTCTCCTGGGATGTGATGATACAGCAAGAAAACCCTTATCACATGCTGGCACCTTGATATTGGACTTCCTGGCCTCTAGAACTATGAGTATATACATTTCAGTTCATTATCAATTACCCAGTCTATGGTATTTCTGTTACAGCAGCACAACACAGACTAACACATTATCATTGGCTCTTCCATCTCTAAACTGTCCAAGGCAACCTACACAAGGGCAGAAGGCAAAGGACACTGTCTAGAGATAAAAGCCACAAACTGAGTAGTTATAAACTCTCAGTGGAACAGAAGCAAAGGAAAATCAATGCAGTCATCCTTTTATTGAAAATCTGAACAAACAGGTCAGCAAGTGGTGTAATGGCTAAGGTACTGGACTCCTACGTGGCTGATCATAGTTTGAGCCCTGGACCTGATGGCTTAAAAATCACTCTAGGTGCATGCCCCAAATCCTAAGAGGAGACTGGAGAAGGTATTACAGCACGGCCATCCCTTCTGGGAGGTGATTTCTCAATTTCCCTCTCTTTATCTCTCTGTCTCTCTCCAGCGAGCACAAGGGTCCTATGGCACATACCCTGTGACAGAAACCTTAAAAAAAAAACCTGAAAATAATATTATACTGGAGTATTAACCTGTTTACAGGTTTCAATTTGTAAGAGGTGGTGGGAAAATGTTCTCTCTGTATACATAATAGGCAGAGCCTTATTTGAGAAATTAAGAATTTAGGAAAAACAATTTAAATATTACTAAAGGATTAAAAAAGAGAGAGAAATGCCTAAAAAAGTAGAAGTTAATTTATAAGCATCAAACTAACTTCATTTTCAGCTAATCTCCATAACAATGCTGGTGTTTGGGGACAGGAATAACCTTATATTATAGGCTTTCTGGGATTGAGGTAGGGAGTTACAATATAAATTACACGTACTCTGGGACTGAGGTTGACCCACAGCATAACTCAGTTTCTGCCTTCGTCATCTCAGAAGGCCCAGCTCAAACCTTTTCTCATTCTCTCAGAAGAGAAATTTGACCTGTGATTAAAAGCAGAGGTACCAGAATGGAAAAAATCCAGGTGGGAGTACTGAGACCATCACTCACTAGCTGTGTGTTAGCAGGCTAGTAACCTCGCTGAACCTCAGTGTCCTCATCTGAAGAATGGGGCCACTGTAGCACCTATGTCAGATAGCTGTGTGAGCATTCGAAGAGGGAATGTGCACTGGGGATAAAAGTCTTCTACTATCAGTGGCATCAGACAGAACCCAATTCAGATATTCATTTTACAGGTAAGAAAGCTAAGATCTTGAGAGATTGTGACTCTCCCAAGTCATATAGTGAGCTTATTTCTAACCTAAGTTAGAACCTAAGTCCTGACTTCTAGTTCAATATTTTTGCACTAAACATGTTTCCAATTCCACAGAGTATCACAAATATCCTCTCACATTGACTTTTGCCCTTTTTTGAACACCATCTGCACTTTCAGTCAGTACCATCAGTATAGTGTTTGGATACTCTCTAATTTATCATGTATTCCCAGGAACCAGCAGGTGGCATGGTGGTTAAGGCACTGGACTCCTACATGGTCAATGGAGGTTCAAGTCCCAGACCTGGTGGCTTTCTTTCTTATTCTTCCTCTTTCTCTCTCTCTCTCTTCCTCACTCTCTGGTCAAATTAAAAAATAGTAATAGTGGGGGCCTACAGATGGCGTGGTGATTTAAGGGTGCTTGCTGTACTCACACATGGCTGACTGCGGTTTGAGCCCCAGACCTGGCGGCTTGCTCTCTCACTTTCTCTCTCTCTCTCCCCCTCTCTGGTCAAATGAAAATAAATAAATAAATAAATAAGTGGATGAATAAAGTTAAGTAATTTTTAAAAAAATAGTAGTAATAAATAAAATAATTTTTTAAAAAAGTGTTCCCTTAGCTACATTATAAATTCCTTGAAGTGATATAAGTTACTTAAAATGCGTCCTGTTTATCCAAGGGTGCTGGGCACATAATTTTGTTAATTGATGAATAGAGTGGTTTCCTTAGGCAAGCTTTTGCTCTGACTGAAATGTTACTATGAAGATGCTGGAAATTAGACAGAGGAAATGGGTTTTGAACATGTCCAAAGAGACCCATAAAAAATTAACTGCAAGGGAATTTAAACACAGGAATAATGGAAAAAAGGAGATTGAGAGCTCTCTTCCCATGTTAATGTTTTTAAAAATAGACGGCCTGTTTTTAGACAAAAGTAGGTTGACACAGGCTATTGGTTCCTAACCTGCAGCCTGTAAACCCTCAATCTTGCAGTTATTGTTAAGGATTGCAAGTTTATTTGCTCATCAAACATTGTGAAATAAATAAATAAATAACATCTTGCATTTATATGCGATCCTTTTCCCCAAATGCAGGTAGAGAAATGTATCTATTTTGATTTAGTGAAATACAAATTCTTTAAAAGAATTATGGACTTAGCTGAAACTTTTATCGGTTATGTATTTTTTCATCAAGCAATGAGAACAGTGGCTAACATTACTGAGCATTCTGACATTGTTTTGTTGACTTCTCTTGATTATTCAGGAGGTTGGTACATTGTTATCCCCACTTTATGGTCAAAAACAGATTTGGACAATTGAAGTAATTCACTGCTGGGTTTTATTGACAGTAAATAAAGGAGCTAGAATCTGACTCCAAAGCTTATGCTATTACTACCTAGTGTTAGGCCACTTTTGAACTGACAAGTATAAAATATTTTCTCCATTTTCTCCATGTATATGTGTATGGGGGTGAGTGTTCATCCATGAAATTTCATATTTAAAAAAGATCCTCTCAGGGACTGGCAGGTGGCGTGGTGGTTGAGGTGCTGGACTCCCACATGGGCAACCATGGTTCAAATCTCAGACCTTGCTCTCTTACTTTCTCTCTCTCCTTTTCTCGTCAAAATAAAAACATAATAATAACAAATTAAAATTTAAATAAATAAGACTTACTGCTGAGTGAAGCAAGCCAGTCTATGAAGGAGAGACACTGTATGTCCCCACTTAATATATACCAAGTGTCCTCACTCTATAACTGAAACTGACGGGCTAAAGGATGTACAAACACAAGAGGTGGGTGTGAATGCCAGATGTGGTGTGTGTGGAGGAGTAGGGGCCTGGGGAAATACATTTGGAGCTGGGATACGGAGACAGCATTGTTGAGACAGGGAGGTTGTATTGTTATATTTTGATCAACTGGACCGGGGAGAAATGTTCACATATTGAAATGATCACCTTGTAAGCTAAATAATGTGGCTGAATGTATTAAAAAAATGTAAATAAAAAAATTTTTAATAGATATTTTTTAAAATACACACACACACACACACACACACACACACACACATATATGGTGCTCAGAGTTAAAGGACTCAACTGGTTGATCTTTAGGGACAGCTTCAAGTCAGATGAGTATTTTCTCAAATGGATGCTGTAGAATTGTGGTCCCCACAGATGCACCACAGAAAAGAAGTTCCTGTGGTTAAATAAGTTTAAGAAACACCATAGACTAAAAGAACTACCACACACAGAAGAGACTATTCTGTTCTGGAGAATTCATTACACTTTCATGTATTAAAGCTGTATGCAGTCCTGCAGAGCACTGACTCACACACAAGCAAATGGGTGCTCTTGTAAGACTTCTCCACAAGGAAACCTTTTCATTTTGTGTTCCCCAGGTGTCCTAAAAATATTTGAGCGCCAAACCCCTTGCATACATAATTACTTCATGGGACTACTTCCACAGATGCTTAGGTTATAGCATCATCAAACATTTCTTTATGATGTGGTAGGCTATAAAAAAGATTGGCTTTCATTAAGTTATTTAATCAAAAGGTATATTTATCTACAGACTACACAGACTGCTAATTTTTTTTGTCTCTCTTTAAGCATGGAACAAAATTTTTATAACAAGGATAGAGCTAAACTACTCTAAAGGCTATATCCCTATGTTCTTTAAAATCCCTTCTAGACTAATCGTTCTCAAATGTTACCACCATCAGAATCACCTAGAGGGTTTGTTAAAACAAGGACTGCTGAGCCCTATGCCCACCATTTCTCATTCAGTAGATATAGAGTGAGGCCTGAGAGTTTACCTTGTGAACAAGTTCCCACGTGGTGCGAATGGTACTGAATGGGGACTCCACACTCACCCAAACTGCGGCATTATGTTTAGATGATGAAATAGAACAAGAAGACACCCGTTTGGTCTCTGCTTCCATTATTAAGGGCTTTTATCTTTTCTCTTGCTTTCTATAAGCCTGATTCTTGAATATTTACCCAAATACCTATTGCATTTTCTTTGTGTTATAATTTTTAAAGGTTTTTCTGCCCTAGAGTATATGCACTCATCAGAGTGAGACAGAGAGAGGCAATATGAAAAATTGCAGGTTGGTCACGCAGCAATTCCTTCTCCTTAATTTTCCTCTCAGGATTTTTGGGATGTGTACACTTGCCCCTGGTATGATTTTTAAGCCATGGATCGGGAACTCAAACCATGGTCAGCATGTGGGAGTCCAGCACCTTAACCACAATGCCACCTGCTAGACCCTGTGCTTTAATTTTTTTTACTTATAAAAGTTTCAAACACTTCAGGAATCATGGTCTAACTATGGTGGCATAGCTGTAGCACAGTGCTCTATAAATCTGGAAGCCATGTGGAAAATTAGGGTTGGGGGTTTGATTCCTCAGTTGACCTGTACGTGCTTAGTTCACATATATGTCCTTGATCATGGCTAGCTGGGAAGGCTGAAAAAAGGATCATAGCATGAAGCCATGTCTCCCTTTCTCTGCTTCTGTGTTTCTCTCTTGTGAAAAATGAATAAACTTTATTTTTAAAAAAGCTTTAATGAAGCTTTAGTAAAAGAAGATACAGTATTCCAAAAAGATTAAGTATTAATCTATTTAAGAGTTCTCCTCTTATTTTTCATTCAACCATATGGGCTATATTTCAGTAAAATGAACTTACTCTTCACTCATTAGAGGAATGATTAAGAAGTGGTTGGTAAATATAGGTAAACACGTTAATATCATTGACACTTGGGCTTGGGCATCATTCACTGGAATACATGGCTCTTCCGGACCTTTAATCTCTACAGCATTCTATGATGCCAGAGTAGCTACAGTATCAAGGGGCTCTTCATTATCCTGATGACTGTAGGGGCTAGATGATGGTTCAGTGTTGCCACCATGTTCCGTGAGAATGAGCCACATGGTAAGGTTCTAGGTTCACACCTGGAGATCCCTGAACACACCAGGCATGCACATGCCCCTGACCCAGGATTGGCTGAAGTGGTGGGGAGTTGCAGTGTTGATAACCTATTGGGAATGCCTATCTCATGCTCTTTCTCTCTCTCTCTCTCTGTTGTAAGAAGGAAATAGTAAAAAACATTTTTTAAAAAGTGGTGACTAAATGTAGATATACTTACAAAATCTCAGCACACCTGGTATAATAGCTATGATTCTAGGAATTGCACATCAAATTAAGACTGATTCATATTACATATCATATTACATATTTACATATTCCACTTTTAGGTATAGCCACTGACACTGCTTCCTAACCCCTTAATTTGAAGTTTCTGTTCCTTTTGCCCCTCTTTGAAACTAGTGACCTATCAAAGAAGCAAGGACAGAAATTAATATTTATTGAACATTTTCTAAGGGTTGCATTATTTCATCTATACCAAATCTCTGACAAGAGTTTACTCCAAAGATAAGTGGAGACCCAGAGAGACTCTGATCACATGGATTAGTAGCAGGATGGGGGTACAACCCAGCCATGACCACTCCAAAGGCCAACTCCTTTCTCTCGCCTCATCTCCCTTCTCTCACCTCTTACCAGCTACTCTTTGCTGAGTGCTTAGTGATCCTTAAATGGAATAGGGGAGCACCCTCTTTAAGAGACCGCTATGGAGGAAAATTATTTGGTGTTATGAGCTATCCATAATCCATCATTTTAAAGTTACCGCTTTCATATACGTAAGCATCACCTTAGAGGTGAAGACATCTGAAACTGAAATTAAGCAAGAGAGGCAGTGGAAATGCAAAGGGGTAAAATGAAACCAAAATGTTTTAGTCGAAAGGATGCAGAATGTTGTATCTTTGTAGACTGCTGTTTAATAAGCCCAGGGAATAACCCAAGCGAGTAATAAAAAGGGACAGTTTAGCAGTTCTCGAGGAGCATGTATTCATTAACTTGAGGCTTAAGAAGGCACATGCAGCATCTCTCTGCTCTAGCCATAGTCAAAGCAACAGCAGCAAAGACTCGCTAGCACTGCCTTGGTTATATAAAGCAGCTCGCAGCAGGGTATTCGGTAAAAAGGAAAACATCCCATCTACCGAGCTCTGAAACCCAATGCAAACAAAGTTCTCCAGAGTAAACTGAGTTCTGCCCACAGAGCATTCTTGAGGGCTTAGTCTATGTATAAGCTGAATTCCCTGCTAGTACCCACACAGCGCAGGGAGGATTTTATGAATATGTGACCTTAGGTTTTAAAAGGAGACCACAGAATTTGACAATGACCTAAACTACTGTGAACGTCAGCCATTCAGTGAAGAGAATGTTACCACGAATTCAGAGAACTACAGAGGGCTGCCCTGCACTCTGAAACCAGGCAGGGGATTGACAGTTTTAATAGCTGCAGGGGTGTCAGACACACAACGATTGGGCTGCTCATGACACCACTGGGAAACAGTTTGTTAGAAATAAACACGGTTTGTGAATAGAGCTCTGCTACTCTAGGATCTGCTGGTTTTCACTGGCTGATTTCCCAGATTACTCTGGTAACTTTATTTCAACAGAAGCCCAGCTTCTTCTGAACAGACTTAAACACCACTGGTCTCCACAGAACGGGAGCAAGCCCTTCCTCATGCAATGTCCTGATTTCTAGATCAGAAACACAGACCCACAGGAGTTAAATAAAGTTCCTACTTTCCTTCTTGCATATACTATTTAGTGATCACCTACTATGTGCCAGGTCCTATGACAGATGCCACTGATACAAAGATATAGTCAGCTCTCGAAAGGGGCTCAGTCTAACCCACAAAGTAAACATGAAACATACATGACATTACTCCAGGACAGATGTTCTCAACAAAAACAGAACATTGTGAGAGATCAGAAGCAGTAGCCACATTGTGCTTCACAGAGGTGCCATTTCACCTGGGTGTTAACTGATGAATAGGAAGAGAAAAAAATGGTCATACACAGGCCATGGCAGTTTGATAGAGCATGGCATGCACAGAGAATGGTGAGAAGTTCTCACCAAAGCTAAGTGAGTTTGAGCGAATGGCAGAAGATGTTGAGGGTCTAGACCTTTTTCATTAGGGTAAAGGTTTAGAGTGGATTTGGGACATTGAAGCTTTCCGAGACTGTCAAGGCATGAATTCACTGGGATGGGGCATAGAGTGTGGTATGAAGTCTTAAGAGGATGATGACTAGGCCTACCCAGTATCTATTCCAAATGCCTCTGGACATGTCTTTGCTGAGGGAAGGCCCAGACCTAGTGACAAATGGCACCAGTCTCTGAAACCATTGTTTCTTATAGACCAGGAAAGGAGGAAAACCCCTCTCTTTTGCTGACCCACAGAATCCGTGAATTATGATATAATAGGTGATGTTTTAAGTTACTACATTTCAGGGTGGCTTGCTACTCATGGATAAATATTGGAAGAATCGGGGAATGAATCTCTGATCCTGCCATTTATTTCCAAAGCTAAACCGTCTTGTGAAAGTGTTGCAATCACTGGCTAATTCAAAATGAAAACTTTGAGGGCGTTTGGTGAGAACCCGGGAGTAACTCGAGTCTTAACTGTGAACACAAGGCTGGAAGTGACTGGGGGCCCAGAGGTTACCAGCAAAGGGCAGGATGGCTGACCCGACTAGTAGAAAGTGTCCATCATCAGCCTGCGGACACTCACTGCATGTGATAAAAAGCTCGGATTGGTGGCCGGGGGCTTAATAGATTCTTCATGTCTGGCAGACAGAAGAAACTAGAAAGTCAATAAATATTTGTTGTAAGAATTGACCTAATCTGGAGACTGTCAGCAATATTGATGGAAGGACAACGGGCCGCCATGTAGGTCACAGGTGCCATACTGAGCCTATAATGGGATATGCGATGCAGACCTGGACTCTCCTTCTTTCTGAGGTACTTTAGTCTGAGTGCTCAAAGATTGGAGAGTTGGAGCCAGCTTGCTAGACTCTCCATGGAGGGACTCTCAGAGGATTCTGGCTGGAGCTGTTTATCTTTCCTGCAAAAGGTAACCCAGGCCTCTGTGCTTGCCGTGGGAATCTCGACTTGAAAACTGTCCTTGTTGCTTGCCATGGGAACCTCGACTTGAAGTTTGTCCTGTTGCTCACAGAGTATTTACATCTCTCTTCCCACCATTCTGTGGAGCTCATTAGCTAAATGTTCGCACCCACAGGTCCCCCTAATCATTTTCAACCATTATTCTGAGCACTAAATGAAGCATTCCTCTTTTCTGAGCTCACAATAGCTTCTTTTTCCTAAGAACTATATTTAAGATCTCTCATAGTGATTTAAATCTATTAATGCCTGAAGGAGAGGCCAATTGAAGACTACTGTACTGGCCCTCATAGTTTTCCCGGCAAGGAAATGATGAGATCTCTGATCTCTCATGCAGCTTTCTTCCACTGAGATAAGACATCAGTCTCATGCACTGCATTTTCAGAAAGCCTTTAATATTCTTACTTGAGGAATCTTTTGAAGTCATAATTCTGATTGAGAATATGCTTTATGCTTGATTTCTACAAGAGTGATTTTCAAATGACTGGAAATTTTCATTAGCCAAATCTCTCTTATTTTCATGAACATGACACTCAATTGCATCATTTTCAGGATTATAACTGTGTATATTTCCCACCTATAAGTGTTAAGATCGCCCCAGTTTCATGGAGAAGTCTCTACTTAGCCTCTCTACACTTAGAATATAGTTAAGAATTTGTTAACTACACTGCAAATAAAATGTTAAACAAAAGGTTCTTTCACTCATGGATTCAGGATAAGAAAGCTTTTGAATCAAAACAAATGAGAAATTGGCTTTTGAGCCAGGCAGAATCAATTGTTTTCGGGTCAATTTTGGCTTGGGGAGCCTAATGAAGACTGATCACTCCACAAGGCTGGGATTAGTGCGCTGTCAGTCACGGTTCATCACTGCCGTACCTCAAATCGCCCGGCTCGAGTCCAGACAGCTTTGCTTTTCTCAACATTCCAGACCATGTTAATTAATCTATTAACAGACTAATACATGTCAACTAACATGTACATTGTTATTTAAATACTTGAGAGGGACTGCTAAATCACTTTCGAAATGTCGTATTATGCTCTGTTAAGAAACCAAGCCGTACCTTTCCTCAGTGGTTTATCTACCTACTTGTGCCCTAAGTTCCTGAGGGCAGGATTTGGGTATGATTCATCTCGGAATGCCTTGGTGCCTGGCGCAGTGCCTTCCCCACTAGCGTGATGCAGTAAATAGTTTTGGAGTGAACAAAAAAAGTCTTGAACAGGAAAGAGAGAATCCAGCTTGAATGTCTTGACTGGTTCTCTGACAGTCATGTGTCGGAAGAAGCAGTCGTACGGCGCTGTAGAGCTGGTAGGCACGTCCGTATATTGACTGCATCCCAGCCAAGTGTCAGTAATGCATTCTATTATGGAGGGAAGTGACCTTTAGAAAGATTATGGGCTTCATCTCAGATTTTTTGATTCCATGGTTTATAGATTTAGAAAACAAAGCTACACCAACAAAATCGTCTACCAAGATTCATTCAAGAAGCCCATGTTTTTAATGTGTCTTTATCTACTCACCTTATTATGACCAAAGCTATATTTAGAGAGGGAGGTTTGGACCATATATCTAAAATATTAGTATCTTCAGCTACAGCCAGACACATCCATGCCCCATCCCAACAGTTACACAGAGTGGTTAATGGAACTTGGTCAAACTTATTGACTTGACATCTTTTGCATGCACAAAAATTCAGTGTTCGGCTTTGCAAACACTCACAGTTAATCATCAGGTACAATTTAGAAACAAAATATTGGGTCATCATAAAAGTCAGGACACATTTTTGTATAGAAAAATACGTTATGACTTTTCTGATGACCCAATGAAAAGTCAGCTCAAACTTTTAAAAATCTCAAGATCTATTCCAACAGAAAAATGAAATTAGAGCTTCTTGGTCTAAAATGTTTGGGCCTTCCTTGCAATATCAGCAATATAGCAGTAAGGTAAAAATCTTCATGCTAATTATTTTGACATGTTTTTGAGCGTTGTCTAAATATACTTTTCATTAAAATAGTTTGAGGGCAGTCAACAACCAGGAGAGAAAAACGTGCTAACCACCCTCCCACTGCCTGCATTTCTGTACGGAGTGTGAGTGGCAGGGATAGCAGAAGGTACGAGCAGGCTAGGGAGTGTTGCTTCCTCCTCCTCCTCCTCCTCCTCGTCCTGGGAATCAAAGCCAAAAAAGGGTCCTCATCACTGTGGTTCTTTGATCTCTTACTCTCTATTTTTAGAACTCTTCTCTCTAATAGCCTCTGCCCATTGCCATGACCTTTCATGACACATTGCTCCTGGTGGTTATTTTCGGATCATATTCCTTTCCCAAAGTATTCCTACAGCTAGAATTAATGTATGAGGCAGAGCAGCACACGTCCTTGCTCGAAAAAGCACCCAGAACACATGTTCCCATATGCGGGTGAGAGAGCTGGTGTGCAATGGACAGACACATCATCCATATTTTTAGTCATCAAAGCATTCTAGAAGGACTGCTTGATGAAGTAGTTATCACAACCTCACAAGACAGAATTATCTAGGGGCAGAATATAGGCACATAGAATTAGATAATGTGTCCAGCACAGCCAAAGTGGTGTAAGTTAGGGCATGTGTTGTTTAAGCGACATAACATAAAGGAGATCCAGACTTTATTATTCAAATCTCTTTTTCAGACTTTATCTCCCCTAAGTCTACATTACCACATATAATAAGAATCAATGTCTACAATGAGGGAAGGTCAGAGAGACAGAGTGTGCTTTGACCGTTCAGTATCTCTTGGGAAAAGTATTTCTACCCAGATATGTTAAAAGAAGAACAAAAGCTTCTTCACCAAAAATAAGACCAACACCTAGATTCAGAGGGAAATCTCTCTTCAATGAAGACAGGAACTATCTTTTGTATTCATCACTGTACCTCCTGTGTCAAATACAGTGTTAACTAAATGGCTGCATTAATGAGATAAATTAAGGCCCAGCCTCTGTGGTGCAGCTGGTAGAGTCCCAGAATGGAGCTGGAAGCTACATGCCAACTGTAGTTTGAATCCTTGGCCTAGTTAGCCTGAAAACATGCCAGATACGTGCCTGAGTGTCCAGGGTCCTGGTGGGCTGGAAAACTGGAGGAAGGGGATCACAGCATGACTGAACCCTTTGGAGAGTGCTTCTCTCTCTCTCTCTTCTCTCTCCTGTGTGTGCACACATTCTAGCACAAACAGATTTTTTAAAAGGATAATCTGCTATAACAATAACAGCTAATGTTTACTGAGCACTTAGTATATGGCTATGTAATAGGCAGTGTTCCATGAGTGTTGCATTGGTTATATCATCAAATGTTTACAATGATGCTGAGATGTGGGTTTATATTAAGAGAGATGATGATGTTGAACTAGTGAGAGGCTAGATCCAAGGTCCAATGCTCTTTAAAAAATTTTTTTTCTTTCTTTCTTTTTGTCATAGGGCATGTGTACTAACCAGGGAATGGCTATGTTGCAATCCCTTCTCCTTCATTGTCCTCCTGGGAGTTTGGGCACTCATGCACTCATGTCTGGCATGATTTTTTTTTTTTAACATTTTAGCAAATTTTATTTTTCCTTAGGTAGAATGACTACAAAAGGCATTAATATGCTGAGGTTCCAGATCCTTGTTTTGTGCAATGTGCTCTCCAATGAATACTCCAGCTAATATTTGATTTACTTGCACAAGGACAGGTGTGAGCCTACCCCCAATCTGGGCAGCCAGCAGTCTGCTTTGATTTACTACCACTGATTTCCCACCTTTCCTCCCAACTCCTAGAATCTTCCAGGAGGATGAAAACAGACTACAGAGACTAAACCAAGGCTAGGATGCTGAAAAGAAAGATTTTCAGATACACAAAAGCAAAAACATAAGGCAGGTGAGAAAAAGTAAAATGAGGAAGATAAGACAGGAGGCTAAATTACTATGGAGTTGTACTGCCTGTTTACAGAGATCTTAAGACATACACTAGATAAATAAAACCCACCCAGCTTCCTTCCTCAAAATATTCTAATGCAGAAAGCAAAAATACTGCATCCTTCTTGTTGTAAGCACTGTTAGTATTCAACACTAATATTTATGGTGCATTACAAAAAATAAGTCATAAAAGTAGCAAATCAATATAACAAACCATCAGGAGGAAAAATTCTCATATTTTCATAAAATACAGATAGATTTGTATATTAAGTGGACTTTCAAATGTTTGCAGCCCTACAGAACTTTGAAAAACAAAAAATGTCATCCTAATTCCAAAAGTCTAGTAATTAAAAAAAAAAAAAAAGACAATTTAGTCTATGTTTAATAGGATGTTTATTTAGGATGGTAACACAAGTCATGCAAGAGCTTCATAGGAAAAAATAAAAGGCAAAACAAAAAGAATATAAGGAATGGTAATTGGTGCTGCCAATAAAAAACAAAAACAAAACAAAAAAACCCTGTAAATCCTTTTACTACCCAAAAGTGATGTGAAAAACTGAATCTGAGTATGAACATGGCTGTAGTAATCTTTCAGAACTGTAAATTAAAGTGATAGGTAACTACTTGTGTTTTATTCCTCAGAGGAGTAAGGTCCAATATCCAAAATAATCATTAATGTCCCTCCCATCCCACACTCAGATGGTGAGCAGCCCTAAACCTCTACACACTGACTTCTTCAACACCCTTAGGACTGTCTCAATTGACACTAACAGGGGAAGGGGCAGGCACCTTTGGTGACTGTGGAGAGCACTGCATATGGAAGCCATCTTGAGCTATCCACCATCTTGAGCTATCCACCATCTTGAGCTATCCACCATCTTGGAAACCATTAGGTTTCACTTCCTCACTGAGCAAATCGTTTCTCAGAAATCATGTGACCAATCATTCTCCCCGGAAGTGGTTGGGTTTCTAGGCAATGGGAGCGATCCACCCACACCAATGATTGGTTCATGCTGTTCTATCTCATTTGCATTTCGGGCAACCAACTGGTGCCCACCAGCTGTATATAACTCACCATTTTTCCTCAATAAACGGAAGAAGAAGAAAAAGACTTGATCAGCACCTTGTATTGTGTGTGTGTGTGTTTGTCCCATCTCTCACTCCCTCCCCCAGAGAAACTGTTTGACTGTCCCATGGGTCTGGACACGTGGCGCCTGAACACGAACCTGGGTACGAGGGATCCAGTGAAGAGCTCCCGAGGAAGGCTCCACTGCAGAGCAACCAAGAAAAGCCGGCGGAAAACAGAAGGGGACGGCAGAGATTCATCCCGAGAAAAGCCGTGGCAGAAAACAGAAGGGGACGGCAGAGATTCGTCCTGAGAAAGGCCATGGCAGAAAACAGAAGGGGATGGCAGAGACTCGTCCAGAAGGGGACGGCAGAGACTCGTCCTGAGAAAGGATGGCAAAAGACATAGAAGGACGAAGAGAAGACATCCTGGTAAGTATTTACTTACGTTTTATTTTAAGTATGGGTAATAATGGGACAAAAGCTTAGTCAGCACAAAATATCCGTTCAGAGCTTAATAGAAGCCCTTGCCGTTATCGTCGCTAAGGGAGATCAGATCATGCAAAATGATCAACCCCAGGAGGAGGCTATAGCCACCTCAGATCTAACCAAGGATTCTAAAATTGAAAAAGAACAGGGAGAGGATCTTATTTTCCTAGATAGTGAGGAAGAAGTTAAATGCCCCAAAAGTGAGACAAAACCCAAAAAATCTAAAAAACGAAAAAAGAAAAACAACCTGAAGGCTCTACAAGAGCCAAAGAAAAACAAGTCATCAACTAGTTCAGAAGAGGAAATGCTAGAGGCCAACGCTGATAAATATAATAACTCAACATGGCCATCAGAAAAAGAAACTTTAGAAACAAAGACAGCCACGTGCAATAGCCCAAAATGGCCATCTGAACCAAAAACTTTAAAGGCAGTCAAATACAATGATTCAAAATGGCCGCCTTTCAAAAAATGACTGCCATCTTACAACCCGGTCGTTCTGCATCAGCTTTGGTGATGCCAGTTATTGACCCTAGGGAAGAGATTTTGAATAAAATTGAACAATTTGAAGAACAAATTCAATTAGAAAAGAAACATCAAGACTTAATATCACATTGGAAAAACTAAGAGTGGGTAAATCTAAAAGTGCAGATTCCTCACAGAATCGCTATCAGCCCATTTTTACACCTGGCACAAAAATTACACCAGTTCAGATACCACAACCATCAATGAACTTTGAGGAACAGGAAGCCTTCCCGGTAACAGAAACCATAGATCCACAAGGACAAGCTTGGAGCCACCTACGTGCCTTTGATCTTAACATTATAAAAGAAATGAAAACAGCAGTTGCTCAATATGGAGCTACAGTTCCATATACTTTAGCCATAGTTTACTCGGTGGCAGAAAATTGGCTTACACCAATAGATTGGCAAACTTTGGCTCATGCTGCACTCTCTGGAGGGGATTACTTACTTTGGAAATCAGAATATGTGGAAAATTGTAGGGAGACTGCATGCTGTAATGCCCAGGCCAACAATGGCTGGACAGAAGATATGTTATTAGGAGAAGGCAATTATACACCTAGTGACAATCAAATGCAATCTGATTCAGGGCTATTTGCTCAAATTAATACGGCAGCCATGAGAGCTTGGAAAAAACTTTCTACTAAAGGAGACTTAAGTACCTCCCTTACAACAATAAAACAAGGGCCTGATGAACCTTTTTCTGAGTTTGTTCATCGGTTGATCACTGCAGCAGGCAGAATATTTGGCAGTGCTGATGCAGGTACCAATTTTGTTAAACAATTGGCATATGAAAATGCTAATGCTGCTTGTCAAGCAGCAACCAGGCCATATAGAAAAAAGACAGATTTATCAGGATATATTCACCTATGTTCTGATATTGGGTCAGCATACCAACAGGGA
>NW_006159743.1:722628-724934 GCF_000334495.1 Tupaia belangeri chinensis | reverse complement strand
TCTCGGTTATGGGTAAACCTCAACAAATTAAGACAGATAATGGCCCAGGTTACACAGGAAACAATTTTGCCTCTTTTTGTAAACCACTTCACATTAAACATGTTATGGGAATTCCATACAATCCCCAGGGACAAGGCTTTGTTGAACATGCTCATCTTTCCTTGAAAAATACTCTCCAAAAGCTAAAAAAGGGAGAGCTTTTACAGACTAAAGGCTCGCCAAAAAACCTTCTGGCACATGCTCTTTTTGTCCTAAATTTCCTGTCTCTTGATAAAGAGGGAGACTCAGTTGCTGAGCGCTTCTGGCATTCAACTACCTAAACAAAATTTGCCTCAGTTTTGTGGAAAGATCCTCTGGACAATACATGGAATGGTCCGGACCCTGTCCTCATTTGGGGCAGAGGGTCTGTCTGCATATATTCTCAAAAAATGGATGCTGCTCGTTGGTTACCAGAAAGATTAATCAAACAGATTGATTCTAACAAGCTATCCAGGGATGATGAAAGCCCTGATATATCTCTCTCTCCTTCCACGGATCAACAAAATGAAGATCCTTCTTAAATACCTGATCCTGTTTTGCTTCTTCGACACTACTGCTGCTGATTTTGATCCTGGTGCCGCTCCTCCTGGCAGAACAGGGGGGTCCCTGTCTTGCTTTACAGGAACGCTGATGCTTTTATGCCAACAAGTCTGGCATCGTTCATGACAGTTCCTTATGGTCTGCATGGAATGACTCCTCCCCTTTTTCCTCCCCATACTTGGTCCGATTCTGGGTTTACTGATTGTTTGCTCTTTGGGGCCTGTTCTCTTTAATAAGCTCATGGCTCTCCTTAAATACCAAATTGGTGACTCCATAAAAATGCAGCCTATCCAAGTCCACTACCACGACCTGGAGATGGAGTATCATGGAGCCTACACACTGCTCCTGCCTGAGGCACTGAATCGGTTATCCAAAGACGGGTAAGAGAGTCTGAGCCTAACAGCTGTACAGTCCTCCCACCTAAGACAGGAAACCCATCATAGCTATGGGATTCTCCAATGACAGGTAAGGATGGACATGTGGCTCTAAAAACGACTCCAACTAAGACAGGCATGATTCCCCCAGGTTCTTCTCCTCTCTTTGAAAAAATAAAATAGGGGGACATGTGGAGGGCACTGCATATGGAAGCCATCTCGAGCTATCCGCCATCTTGGAAACCATTAGGTTTCACTTACTCACTGAGCAAATCATTTCTCAGAAATCATGTGACCAACAGTTCTCCCCAGAAGTGGTTGGGTTTCTAGGCAATGGGAGAGATCCACCCACACCAATGATTGGTTCATACTGTTCTATCTTATTTGCATTTCAGGCAACCAATTGGTGCCCACCAGCTGTATATAACTAGCCATTTTTCCTCAATAAACGGAAGAAGAAGAAGACGATGATGACGACAACGACGAAGACAATGACGATGACTTGATCAGCACCTCATATTGTGTGTGCGTGTGTTTGTCCCATCTCTCATTCCCTCCCCCAGGGAACCTGTTCTACTGTCCCACGGGTCGGGACAGGTGACTCTTAAATGAGACTATCTACATTCAGAATCTTAAAATTTTGGTAATGAAAACCATAAGACTTGCAAATCATCCCTACCATCCTTAAATGTAGTGTTGTGATATTCACAGAAGGATTCATCCAGTGGGAATAAATTTGAACAGATATACCGAACTGAACATAGTGTCTCAGGTCTCAAACAGATACAACTGATCTCTTGGAAAAAATAAATATAGTGTAATGCAAGTTTGGTAGATGGAAGAATATATAATCTATCTACCAACTGTCAAGGTGTACAACTTCATTGCAGACACAAAGAATCAACAATTTCAAAGAATTTAAAAAAGAAGAAGTTTGCACTTATTCCTCACAAAATCTTTCACTTTTGGAGCTATCCCAATTGAAGCTACACACTGAATTTATTAATACAGCATTAAGTTTTTGTGTAAAAAAATCTTTGTACAGAGTAATAAAAAAAGATAAGGCAAGATGCATTAAACAGAAACCTTCTGGTTCTTTTCCTCTGGGTTCTTACAGAGCCACTGATGACTATCTGCAACAAAAGAGTTAAGTTTCTGCTTTTCCATATCAAGCATCTTATGCCTTTGCTGTGGTAAGAATTCTGTCCGAGCACCCTGAAGGACAGATGCTGGTGATGGTCTTTGGCACTTACGCTGGCTTCTTCCCCTTGAGTACTTTTGTAATGTACAAGTAGAAGAAGTCACAGTATAGAATGGTGTGGACTACACCAGCCACCACAGCGATGAGGTCCA
>NW_006159743.1:703215-707587 GCF_000334495.1 Tupaia belangeri chinensis | reverse complement strand
CTGAGCGCTTCTGGCATTCAACTACCTAAACAAAATTTGCCTCAGTTTTGTGGAAAGATCCTCTGGACAATACATGGAATGGTCCGGACCCTGTCCTCATTTGGGGCAGAGGGTCTGTCTGCATATATTCTCAAAAAATGGATGCTGCTCGTTGGTTACCAGAAAGATTAATCAAACAGATTGATTCTAACAAGCTATCCAGGGATGATGAAAGCCCTGATATATCTCTCTCTCCTTCCACGGATCAACAAAATGAAGATCCTTCTTAAATACCTGATCCTGTTTTGCTTCTTCGACACTACTGCTGCTGATTTTGATCCTGGTGCCGCTCCTCCTGGCAGAACAGGGGGGTCCCTGTCTTGCTTTACAGGAACGCTGATGCTTTTATGCCAACAAGTCTGGCATCGTTCATGACAGTTCCTTATGGTCTGCATGGAATGACTCCTCCCCTTTTTCCTCCCCATACTTGGTCCGATTCTGGGTTTACTGATTGTTTGCTCTTTGGGGCCTGTTCTCTTTAATAAGCTCATGGCTCTCCTTAAATACCAAATTGGTGACTCCATAAAAATGCAGCCTATCCAAGTCCACTACCACGACCTGGAGATGGAGTATCATGGAGCCTACACACTGCTCCTGCCTGAGGCACTGAATCGGTTATCCAAAGACGGGTAAGAGAGTCTGAGCCTAACAGCTGTACAGTCCTCCCACCTAAGACAGGAAACCCATCATAGCTATGGGATTCTCCAATGACAGGTAAGGATGGACATGTGGCTCTAAAAACGACTCCAACTAAGACAGGCATGATTCCCCCAGGTTCTTCTCCTCTCTTTGAAAAAATAAAATAGGGGGACATGTGGAGGGCACTGCATATGGAAGCCATCTCGAGCTATCCGCCATCTTGGAAACCATTAGGTTTCACTTACTCACTGAGCAAATCATTTCTCAGAAATCATGTGACCAACAGTTCTCCCCAGAAGTGGTTGGGTTTCTAGGCAATGGGAGAGATCCACCCACACCAATGATTGGTTCATACTGTTCTATCTTATTTGCATTTCAGGCAACCAATTGGTGCCCACCAGCTGTATATAACTAGCCATTTTTCCTCAATAAACGGAAGAAGAAGAAGACGATGATGACGACAACGACGAAGACAATGACGATGACTTGATCAGCACCTCATATTGTGTGTGCGTGTGTTTGTCCCATCTCTCATTCCCTCCCCCAGGGAACCTGTTCTACTGTCCCACGGGTCGGGACAGGTGACTCTTAAATGAGACTATCTACATTCAGAATCTTAAAATTTTGGTAATGAAAACCATAAGACTTGCAAATCATCCCTACCATCCTTAAATGTAGTGTTGTGATATTCACAAAAGGATTTCCACATCCAGTGGGTATAAATTTGAACAGATATACCAAACTGAACATAGTGTCTCAGGTCTCAAACAGATACAACTGATCTCTTGGAAAAAATAAATATAGTGTAATGCAAGTTTGGTAGATGGAAGAATATATAATCTATCTACCAACTGTCAAGGTGTACAACTTCATTGCAGACACAAAGAATCAACAATTTCAAAGAATTTAAAAAAGAAGAAGTTTGCACTTATTCCTCACAAAATCTTTCACTTTTGGAGCTATCCCAATTGAAGCTACACACTGAATTTATTAATACAGCATTAAGTTTTTTTGTAAAAAAATCTTTGTACAGAGTAATAAAAAAAGATAAGGCAAGATGAATTAAACAGAAACCTTCTGGTTTTTTCCTCTGGGTTCTTTTTTTTTTTTTTTTGGAGAGATTTTCACTGTAGGGCGCGTGCGCTCGCCAGACAGACAGAGAGAGACATAGAGACAGAAAGCGAGAAATCACCCCCCAGGGGGGATGGTCATGCCGCAATCCCTTCTCCTCCATTCTCCTCTCGGGATCTTGGGCACGCCCGCACACGCGCCCGGCGTGAGTTTTAAGCCACCGGGTCCAGGACACGAACCGCGGTCGACTATGTGGGAGTCCAGCGACATAGCCATTACGCTAACTGCTGGTTCCCTTCCTCTGGGTTCTTACAGAGCCACTGATAACTATCTGCAACAAAAGAGTTAAGTTTCTGCTTTTCCATATCAAGCATCTTATGCCTTTGCTGTGGTAAGAATTCTGTCGGAGCACCCTGAAGGACAGATGCTGGTGATGGTCTTTGGCACTTACGCTGGCTTCTTCCCCTTGAGTACTTTTGTAATGTACAAGTAGAAGAAGTCACAGTATAGAATGGTGTGGACTACACCAGCCACCACAGCGATGAGGTCAAAGAAACCCTCAAAGTAGAAGCGTCAGATCCAGTTGACAAGATACAAAGCACGATAGAGGCCCAGGAAGCACCCAGGTAGTGGGTGGTGATGGTCTCAGCCTCCCCGGTCTTGCTGATCATAAAGAGCTGTGGAAGGATCGCCACCGATTCCAGGTAGATAGAGAATGTCCGTAAAATCTCCAGAGGAGAGAAATCATGATTGACTAGAAATGAGAGGCCTCCCACAGGGACCACCAGAAACTCCACTCGGAAGGTATCATGATTTCCATCGCAGGTTGCCTTAAACTTCATGTAGATCAGGAGCACTGTGGCATAAGGGCAGGCAATGTAGATAAAAGCTTCATAGAGGTGTTGTATAATGAAATAAATGAAGTAAAAAGATCCGGGTATCGAGTTGTGAAGACCAGTGCAAATAGAAGCTGGCTTTTCCCAGAAATACCGGTGCAGGAGCGTGTCTTCCAGATTTTCAGTAGTAGGATGACAATGGCCGCCAGGTGGGACAGGTCCCTCGTCAGCCGGAAGATGTTCATGGTGGTGGCGGTCAGCGCAACGCAGCAGCCCTGGGGCTAGGCTGCTCTGAGGAGGCAGCCCCAGAGAAGAAGCGGCGAAGATGGTGAGAGCTGGCACGACGTGACCAGGGCATGCCTGGCATGATTTTTAAGTCACCAGGTTCAGGGTTAGAGCTATGGTCAGCCATGTGGAAATCCAGTCAAATATCTCTTAAGTGAGAGAGCAAGGATCCAACATCAGGCATTTTGGATCCAGAATTTATGCTTGGAGAGAAAAGAAATGGATTTTCTGTCTCTGGAGAGAGCAAGGATCCAACATCAGGCATTTTGGATCCAGAATTTATGCTTGGAGAGAAAAGAAATGGATTTTCTGTCTCTGCTACATCCATGAGGTATTTTTTTTTTTTTTTTACATTTTATGACTCTTTTTTTTATTTGTTTTTATTTTTTAACATTAATATGCTATACATCATTACAGTATACAAAATGAAGTTTTCATCCAAAATACATTGTCTGTTGGCTCAATCAAGTACATCAACATATGTGTTATCAACAAACAATTTTCCATTTCTTATGTCTTGTATATTTTGAGTTTTTTCTCTTTTTTTGCCATCCTTGATTCCCTATCCCTAACCCTCTGCCCTGTCCAACCCTCCTCCCATTGTCTCTGTTATCCCTGTTTGCTTTCTATGCCTATCCCCCCCATTTAATTGATTTGCTAATGAACTTAATTTGTCTAAATATTTGTAATAGCAAGCACAGCTGATATTTACATACACAAGAACCCATGTCTGACTTTAGGCATAAACCTCAGTGAGTAGAATGAACATACTATAAAATGGTACCTAGCTGGGGCTATATAGCTTACTGTGGTCATCAAATACACAGTTTTTTCTTTAAATTTTGGTAACAGTTTTAGTATTTTTTTCTCTGAATTTTTTTTTAATTTACATTCATTTCCTGAGCATCATCACAACATACTAAATGTGGTTTCCCCTCTAGAGTAAACTGCATAGTGTCTTAATCATGCATGTTATCATCCATAAAATTCCATTACTACTTTCATATATATATGTTTTTTACCCTATATCTGACCCTCTGCCCCATTTCACTCTCTTATTACACTATCTCTGCTGTCTACAATTATCTTCAATTCCTTTTCTCCCACCATTTCGTTGATCACACAATATCATAAGTAATCTAACTACTTACAATAGCAACTTCAGCTGATGGTTTCAAAAAAAGCAGTTTTGAACTGGTAAGGATATTTCCTTGAAACTTAAGGCCTAGAAACTGGTTAGTATTCTGTTCAAATAGTAGGTACATGAATCCATTGACAGCTCAAGACAGGACAAAAATCCTTAAAACCGGACAACAAAGCTTAGAAGAAAAGCAGCAATATTTTAGTCAAGTCATAGAATGCTGTTTCATCAGTTCAGTCTCATGTACTTAATTTTCTTCTGTTTCTGTTGAGGTTCAATCTTCCAGATTGAACTCTGAGATATAATACTCAACTCCAGACTTTGTCCCTACAATTAAGTTGCCCATTTTCTTAGTTTTTGA
>NW_006159743.1:695444-702627 GCF_000334495.1 Tupaia belangeri chinensis | reverse complement strand
GTGTGCTTACTCTTGATTCGGGCTGGCCGACACTGGAGGTGACGGGGGGGTTGGACCATTGTGTGTATGGGGATACCCTACCTCTTTCCAGGTTTCCCTCTCATAGAGGAGATAAATAAATGCTTAAAAAAAAAAATACGGGCCAGCCTGTGATGTGGTGGTTGAGGTGGTGCCATTATGAACGTTCTGAATTCTTTATCAGACATTTCCATGATTTCCATGGAACTCTGTGTGGATGAAGAGCAGCTATCTGTTTCCCTTGTGGGAGAGGTATTTTCCTGCTTCCCCATATTTCTTGTGCTCCTGCAGCGATTTCTAGTCATCTGGTGGATGATCAGTTTCTTCCCAAACTTGGAAGTTCAATCAGTGGGTCGAGGAGTGTGCAGAAAAGAAAACACAGAGAGGGAAACAACAGCAAAAACACCAGACAAGACACAGAGAAAAAGAAGAGAAAAACTTAAAAAAAATTAATATTCAAAAAATTTTAATACAACTCAAAAATTGGAAAACTGTTAATAAAAAACAGTGTGGAATTTGGCAAACTATTCATGTAAGCTATTTGAAGAGTAACAACAGTTCAGTTTCATCAGCTGTGCAATAAAGGGGCTGATTTGGGCATTTTGTTAAAGAGGAGTGCCACTCACATTAACCACAGAATGAAATCTCACTCCTAAACAGCATTAAACATTATGAAACTCTTGTACATTTACTATGAATGGAGACAGTAATTACTCCAGAGAGCTTCATGGGAGTTCAACTAATCTAAAAATATCAGGTTGCTGTAGGTCTCCAGCATCACATCCTTGTATAGAATCTTCTGAGCATCTTCCAGGTCCTGCCACTCCTCCCAGGTAAAGTCCAGAGCAACATCCTCAAATGATATGAACCTCTGTCTCAGTCAAACTCTCTATCTCTTCTGAAAGTTGGTCCAAACCTCTGAGCAACATCCAGTGCTTCAGGAAAAGATAGAATTATCCAAATTTTGCCCACTCGTCATGGACACCGTGTCCGGCAGAGCGTGGTCAGCACAGCGGCAGGTTCTCCCCAGCAACCACGCGGCAGGAACTGAGCCCATCCATGAGGTATTTGAAGACAGAAACAACTTATTCAGTGTTATGGGCTAAATCGTGTCCCCTTCTAAATTTATGTATTAAAATTCAAATCCCCAGTATCTCAGAATGTAATCAAAAGTGGAGATAGGGTCTTTAAAGCAGTTATGAACTTAAAATGAGGTCATCAAAGTAGGTAGGCCCTACTCTAATGTGATTGGTGTCCTATGAGAAGAAAAAATGTGGACATAGGCATGGATAAAGGGGAGACCATGAGGACACAGAGGATGGCTATCTGCAAGCCAAAGGCAGAGGCCTCAGGAGAAATGAACTCCACTGATACCTCCATTGCAGACACTTCAATTGCAGACTTTTAGTCTCTAGAACTGTGAGAAAATAAATTTGTGTTGTTGAAGCCACCCAATCTGTGGTACTTTGTTATGGAAGCCCCAGGGAAGTAATAGATTTAGTGTTAAAGTTTAAAATAGGAGCCAAAGAAAATGTGCTTGGTCCAAATTAGTCAAAACAAAGGAAACCAATCCAAGGCAGATGGCTGTTTCATTCCATGAACATAAGTTGAACAGTTGTAAAAGTTAGACAGCTTTTACAAGTTCCCAATTAGGTGGGATGTGTTGTCAAGAAATTCCTCTAAATGGCACAGACAGCTCCATTCTCAGAGGACCTTGAAGTATACAGAGACAGAAAAACGCCAGCTACAGTTTGTGGTGGGTACGTGGTTTCTATCTTTGCAGATTTTCTGGCCCTTGGCTATTTTCCTTTCTGTCCTACATATTCATTTATCAGGTGCCTCATATTTTAAAATAAAAGTTTTAAAAGTTATACTAAAATCAGTATTCAAATTATAATAAAAGAAAATGAGAACATAACAATAATCTGTAATCCAATTATCCAGAGGTAAATGTTATTAACAAAGAATATTTATAATCTTAATACATATAAAAATGAGATTTTGAAGTACATAGAATTTTTGCCCTGCTTTCGTTCAATGATCATTGGTTTGAAAGTTTCCTAGGGGAACCAGCAGTTAGCGTAATGGCTATGTCGCTGGACTCCCACGTAGTCGACCGCGGTTCGTGGCCCGGACCCGGTGGCTTAAAACTCACGCCGGGCGCATGTGCGTGCGTGCCCAAGATCCCGAGAGGAGAATGGAGGAGAAGGGATTGCGGCGTGACCATCCCCCCTGGGGGGTGATTTCTCGCTTTCTGTCTCTATGTCTCTCTCTGTCTGTCTGGCGAGCGCACGCGCCCTACAGTGAAAATCTCTCAAAAAAAAAAAAAAAAAAAAAGAAAGTTTCCTAAGTCATTAGTCTGCATAGTGGTTACATTGCTGGACTCCCACATAGTAGACCACTGTTTGAGTACTGGAACCGGTGACTTAAAATGCACACTGGGTGCCTGTGTGTGCATGCCCAGAGAGAGAGATTTTTGCTATAGGCCACATACATTTGTCAGAGAGATAGAGACAGAGAGACAAAAAGTGAGAAATCACCCCCTCAGTGGGATGGCCACACTGCAATCCCCACTCTTCCACTCTCCTCCCAGGATTTTGGGCTCTCACACATATCTGCCTGGCAAGTTTCAAGTGTCTGGGTCTGAGACTTGAACAGTAGTCAGTCATGTGGGAGTCTAACAACCATAACCATTATATCATCTGAAAATAATTTTCATATTATTATTTTTTAAATTTTCTATAGGTTTCATGTGCTCACTGTTCCCACAAAAAGAGGGAAAGTAAGAAAGTATCCCCCCAGGATAACACAGACTCAGCACCTACACTCTCATTTTGAGATTTTGGGCACACATATACACACCTGGCTTGTTTTTCAAGCCACTAGATCTAGGATTCAAACTGTGAAGCTGGCCATGTGGGAACCAGCTGCCATAACTACTACACCACTGGCTGTCTCAAGAAGGCCTTCTTTTAGAACATTGGTGCAAATAAAAAATGTTATGATTGGGACCAGCAGTTGGCATAATGACTATGTCGCTGGAATCCCATGAGGTTGACCACAGTTTGAGTTGTGGACCCGATGGCTTAAACTCATGCAGGGCACGTGTGCATGCATGCCCAAGATCCCAAATGGAGAATGCAGAAAGGATTGCAGTGTGACCATCCCCCCTGTGGGGTGATTTCTCACTTTCCATCTCTCTGTTTCTCTCTGTCTTTCTGGTGAGTGTACGTGCCCTATAGCAAAAACCTCTCAAAAGAAAAAAAAAACTGTTATGACCTTCTAGAAAGCAGTTTAACATTATATATAAAAGATTCATGGGAGAAAAACTTAGTTTTTAGTTTTTACTAGGGCACATGCACTTGCTAGAGACAGAGAGAAGGAAAGTGAGAAATCACCCATTATGGGGGATAGCCACACCACAGTCCCTTTACCTCCACTCTGCTCTTGGGATTGTGGGTATACATACATACACAACTGGTGTGATTTTTCAAGCTGCTGGGTCCAGTACTTGAACCACCAAGTTAGCTATGTAGAATCCAGTTGCCTTAACTGCCATGGCATGGGCTGGCCCTTATGAGAAAAATTTTAATAAACACAAGAATGTATGTAAATAAGGGGAAGAGGTTATGTGATGGTGATCACAGCAGAGTTAAAAATATGGGGACCAGCAGATAGAATAGTAGTTACATAACTGGACTCCCATGTGGCTGACGGCAGTTTGAATCCTGGACCTGGTGGCTTCAAAATCATGCCTGGTGTGTGTGCATGCATGTCCAAGATCCTGGGAGGAGAATGTTTAAGGGATTGTGGCATGCCCATCCCTCCCGGGGGATGATTTCTAGCTTTCTATCTCTCTGTCTCTCTGATGAGTGCACATGCCTTATAGCAAAAAATCTCTCTCTCAAAAAAAAAAAAAAAAAACATAGTGGACAGTTTAATACATATTTCAAAAAAGCTGGTAGAACTATTTGTTTTTTAAGGTTTTTACCATAGGGCTCGTGTGCTAACCAGTGAGGAGAGAGATTGTGAGAAAAAATAAGAAATCACCCCCAGGGTTGGGGGTAGCCACACTACAATCCCTTCTCTTCCATTCTCTTTCTGGGATTTTGGGCATGCGCACACATGCACCTGGCATGATTTTCAGGCTGCCAGGTCCAGGACTTGAACTCCAGTCCACCATGTGGGAGTCCAGCATCTTAACCACTGCACTACCTGCTGGCCCCCAAAACTAGTAGAACTATTAACAAATGTGTACAATATAACACAATGTTAAATGCTGAAGAAGATAAACGTGTGTATATTTTTGGTTTGATTATTATACATTGTATGCATGTTTTTAAAAAAACAAATATATTGTTAAAAGTATTCATAGCCATTGCTCACTAATAAAAGATATAATAAAGTATTTGTGTAAATTGTCACCTTCTCAGTAGAATTACCCCTGATTCTTATTTAAATTGCATACCTGACTTCTGACTTAACTAATAGACTTCAATGATTCTACAGCATTTGATAGAGACACCAATATAATTACATCTTGGTAGTAGGGCTAACATATCTCTTGAGTAAAGGTTATTTGAAGACAACTCTAGAAAACTTTAAAAATAAGCATTGAATGGGTCAAATCAATTTGCATGTAGCTTAATTACTTGCCAAAAGGAGGTTCAACACTATTTAAAGATAAATGACACATTCAAAAACTTAACAACATAATATTCAAAATACTCAGCTTCCAATAAAAAATTTGCTATACATGGGAAAAAGCAAAATAAATAAATAAATACATAAATACAATCTAAAATAAGGAAGAAAATCAATGGAAGCAGACCTAGAAATGATAAAGACATTGAAACTAGAAGGTAACAAAGATATTTAAAGTAAAACATAAATACAATGAGAAGCAGAAAAAATATTTAAAAGAATCTAATGAAACTTTTGGGCATGAAGAGTATATCTTAAATTGAGAATGTATTGGATGGGGAACCAGCAGTTAGCGTAATGGCTATGTCGCTGGATTCCCACGTAGTCGACCGTGGTTCGTGTCCTGGACCCGGTGGCTTAGAACTCACGCCAGGCGCGTGTGTGTACGTGCCCAAGATCCCGAGAGGAGGATGGAGGAGAAGGGATTGTGGCATGACCATCCTCCCGGAGGGTGATTTCTCGCTTTCTGTCTCTCTGTCTGTCTGGCGAGTGCACGCGCCCTATAGCAAAAACCTCTCAAAAAAAAAAAAAAAAAAAAGAGAGAGAGAGAATGTATTGGATGAGTTTAACAGCTGATATTATAGAAGAAAAGATCAGTGAATCTGAGGGGCAGCAAATTAGACTATATCAAAATAAAATGCATGGGGGGGGGAGGGAAGACTGAAAAAAAAAAAACCACAAAACAGTTCTTTGAGGCCAGCATTTGGCATAGTGGTTAAGGCACTGGACTTCCACATGGTGATCATGGTTTGAGTCTCAGATGTAGTGGCTTAAAATTCACACCAGACACGTGTGCATGCATGCCCAAAACCCTGAGAGGAGAATGGAGGAAAAGGGATTGTGGCATAGCTATTACCCCTGGGAGGGGGGTTGATTTCTTTCTTTTTCTCTGACAAGTGTAAATGGCCTATAGCAAAAAACTCAACAACAACAAAAAGAGTTCTTAAACTTGTAATATAATAGCAAGCCACCTAATACATGTAAAACTGAATTTGTAGGAGAGTAGAGATAGAGGAAAATATGTACAGACATTATGGTGAGGATTTTTCCAAATTTGATGAAAATATAATATAAACCCACAGATCCATGAATCTGAATGAATCCCAAGCAGGTTACAAACAAACAACCCCAAGTTACATGAATGTCAAAATTCTGATGACCAGTGCTAAAAAGGAAGTATGAAAAGTAGTGGGGAATGGGGAGAGAATCATTATGTATAAATCATTACCTACAGAGTAGCCAAGATTAATAATGACAGCAGACTTCTTGTCAGAAGCATGCAAGCTTCTGACAATGGAACAACTTTTTTTTTTTTTTTTTTTAATAGGACTTTGCCTTAGGGCATGTGCACTCAGCAAAGATAGAAAGTGAGACAGAAAGGGTGACCCCCCTCCGCCCCCAGAGGAGATGGCCATGCCACAATCTCTTCTCCTCCGTTCTCCTCTTGGGATCTTGGGCACACACGCACACGCACCCAACATGATTTCCAAGCTGCCAGTTTCAGGACTCAAACTGTGGTCAGCCTGTGGGAATCCAGTTGCCTTAATCACCCACCATCTGCTGTTTCCAGTAACAACATTTTTAAAGTGTCAAAGAAATAGGAAAAACAAACAAATTAACAGCGTCTGTCAACCTAGAATTTCAAAATCAGCAAAAATAGTCTTCAAAAGTACAGGCAGAGGCTGGAGGTGGTACAACACCTCCATAGCTATGTGTGGCTATAGCCATGAAGCTAGATTTCTCTGGGCTTCATTCATTCACTGGTTTCTTTCTTTCTCACTTTCTTTTGCCATTTCTTGCACAGATATTTACTGAGAATCTAGTGTTTTACATGACGTTAATTAGCAGGACATTTGTTCTTTCAAGGTTCTTATTGAGGAGAAAGTTATACTAAAATGAAAGTTCCTATTAAAATATACAACATGTTAAGTGTAAAGATGAAGATCACGGAATTTTCTTTTATTACAGAAAGCATGTGGCTCCATGAGCATGATTAAACACTTACTGTCACCCTGAAGAAGGTCAATTCAGAATGCAGACTTTTTTTTTTTTTTTCGAGAGGTTCTTGTTCTAGGGCACATCTGCTCACTAGAAAGACAGAGAGAGAGAGACAGAAAGTGAGAAATCACCCCCCAGGGGGGATGGCCACGCCACAATCACTTCTCCTCTCAGGATCTTGGGCACGCACGGACACACGCCTGGTGTGAGTTTAATCCAACAGGTCTGGGAATCAAACCACGGTCAACTACATGGTAGTCCAGTGACATAGCCATTGAGCCAACTGCTGGTCCCCAGAATGCAGACTTTTAAGACGAGCATTCTAATTTTGGCTATTCTTCTGTCATTGGTGATATTAACTCAGAATGAAACTTCACTGGACATTGGATGAATAGGTGAGTGATTCGCTCTGTGGCTCTTCTTTTTTTTTTTTTTGGGAGGGTTTTCCCTTGTAGGGTGCGTG
>NW_006159743.1:685323-694703 GCF_000334495.1 Tupaia belangeri chinensis | reverse complement strand
GCTTTTTTGTTTTTTTGGAGAGATTTTCACTGTAGGGTGCGTGCGCTCGCCAGACAGACAGAGAGAGACATAGAGACAGAAAGCGAGAAATCACCCCCCAGGGGGGATGGTCACGCCGCAATCCCTTCTCCTCCATTCTCCTCTTGGGATCTTGGGCACGCACGCACACGCGCCTGGCGTGAGTTTTAAGCCACCGGGGACACGAACCGCGGTCGACTACGTGGGAATCCAGCGACATAGCCATTACTCTAACTGCTGGTTCCCGTGGCTCTTCTTTAAAAAGAAGTTGTAAATGGAACCAAGCGTCATGTATTTGACAGAGTTGCTTCTAATCCTTCTACATGATGAAGCTATAATTGACTAGACATTTTTATCCTCAGGCAAGAAGCTACTTTCAAGATAGCATCACAGTCAAAATCAGCTAATTACTACAGTTTCCAGTTTGAACTTCTCCAAATACCTAATGATCCCTCAGGTCCAGGGTGAAACAGAAGGCCAAAAGATACGCAATGGAATTATTTTTTTAAAAACAGCCCAAATGAGAAATTTTAAAGCAGTAATTTCATGGCATTAACAAATCATATATATTTTTTAGGTGTATTCACTTTATTTATGATTGACAGCACATATGCACACACAAAATTGAGAAGGAGAGACAGAAGCACCCTCGATGGGGTCTTGTCATGCCAGGATCTACTTTCCCAGCCCAGCTCACCAGGATCTTGTGCCCATACATGCCCCTGGCTTACCTTCAAGCTGTCCCAGAGAACCAAACCTGCAGATCTGATCTGCAGTTGGCCTCATGGCTTCCAGCACTGCAATTCCGATTGCCACTGACTACACCACCAGGCTGGGCCACGCAATCATGTTTCAGAAAATATGGATATGGAGTTGATTTGGAAATTACTATGATTGTCATAGAGACTTCAAGATATTTAAAGATAAACCTACAGAGCACAGTATTTTAACAGTTTATCACAAAGACTAGTCACTTTTGTTCTATTTAAAATATTATTTAATCAAGAAGAAGTTTCTGTTATGGGTTAAATCGTTTCTCCCAGAAAGATATGTTAAAATCCCAACCCTTGGTACCGGTGAATAAATGAAAAATGGAGAAATGGGGTGTTTGCAGGTACAAACAAGTTAAGATGGGGCCATACTGGATATATATCCTAATATAATGACTGGTGTTCTTATAGCAAGAGAACGCTGGGACACAGAGACACAGACACATAGGGGAGAAAGGCACATGAGGACAGAATGCCAAAGATTGCAGAAACACCAGAAGCTAGCGGCAGCAAGAAAGGACTCTTCCCTAGAATCTTTGGATGTAACATGGGCCTGCTGACACCTTGATTTCAGACTGCTAGCCTCTAGAACTGTGAGACAATAAACTTCTGTTCATGTAAGCCACCTAGTTTGTGGTACTTTGCTACATCGGCCCTAGGGAACTAATATAGTTTCTTCAGCAACATTCCAATTGCAGGACTTCCACTTTCAGCCAGAATGGAAAAGCAGTGACTGGATTTATCCTCCTGCCTGAAACAAATAATTAAACTGGACAAAAGCATAAAACAACATTTTGCAGACATATCTCCAACAGCAGCGAAAGTGATGGCTTAGACTGGGGAAGTAAGAGACAAGGCTTACAATGACTCCAGCTTTGCTTGAAAAGAAGATCCAGGCTGCAAGACAAGCAGGGGACACCAGTTAGTCCCTGAGTTGATCAGACAGAACTAGGTGTTTGTGGAAGCCAACGTGTCTAGAGATAGCATGGCAGAGTACTGGACAGGAAAGGGCTACATGGAGAGAGCAAAGGAGAGAGAGAGATCGCTCTAGAGATCTGAAAGGGGCTCCCCTCATGTCCTCGACCAAGTACCTATCAGTGCAGTCAGATGAGAAAACTACCCATGCTGGGGAAAAACCGCCTCAAAGGAACAGAGAAAACACTTCTTGGAACATACATGGAACAGGGAATATTTTGTGTTCCCAAAAGTCAAAGTGGAACACTTTGTAAATTATGAGGCCTCAGGTGAAGTACTCAGAAGAGTTTTGCCTCGGTAGTTAGGACAAATTAACCCTAGAGCAAAGCCGCTCTGGTCTCAGTAAAGCTTAAAAGTGAAACTTGAAAGGACTGAACTGTATTCCAGAACAAAGTCCAAGGATATTTTCAAGAATATAAATGTGAAGGGGGATCTTCAAAAAAGTTTGTGGAAAATGCAAACTATGTCATGGAGCTGGCTCCCTATAAATTATGCATAGATTTCAAAAATTTTTGCACCAAAATTAACTCATACTTTAATTCCATTCTCCATGAGCTTTTTGAAGTTCTTTCATAATTTTAGCTCCCAAAAATATAGAATTCACAATGTCTGATATCCACTCAAAAATTGCCAGGCAGGTCAGCAAGTAGCATAATGATTGAGGTGCTAGTCTCCCACATGGGCAATCACGGTTCAAGTCGCAAACTTGGAAGCTTGAAACCCATGCTGGATGTATGTGTGTCCAAAATCCCAGGAGAAGAATGGAGGAGAGAGATTGTGGTGTGGAAAACTGCGCACACTCTATGGCAAAAAAAAAAAAAAAAAAAGAAAGAAGAAGAAAAAGAAACTCATGAGGCATGCAAATAAGCAGAAAAAATATGACCTGTAATGAAGATAATAATTTATCTACAGAAACAGATTCAGAAATGATACACATGATGGCATAAATAAATCAGAACTTTAGAAAGTTGCTATAACTAGAGTCCATATATTCAACTAGGTCATGAAAAAGTTAAGCATCCTAATAGCAACGTGGAAGATATTTTAAAAGACACAAGTCAAGTTTTTGGATTGAAACTATAATGTCTGAGATAAAAATAAATACAAAAAAGTTACTAATAACAAATTATATACTTGTCACAAAAGAAAAGATGGATGAACTTGAACGCATAGCATTAGAAATTATCCAGAGTAAAACATATGGAAAAACAGAAAAGACTAAAAGTAAAATGAACTGAGTTCCAGAGAGTTGGTGAAAACTTGAAGTGACCTAATGCATAGGTTATTAGAGATTTCCAAACACTGAGGAGTGTTGTGAGACCAAAACATATTAAAGAAATAATGGCCAAAAAATTTTCCAAATATTTTGAAAATCTTAAACCCACAGATCAAATGTAAGAAATGTAAGAAATACAAAGAAAACTATACCATGGCACATCGCAATCAAACTGCTTAAAAGTGGTGATAAAAAGAAAATTCTTAAAGGCATCTTAAAAGATACATTACATAGAACAAAAAAATTTCAAATATCAGCAGACTTCTCATCAGAAACAACATAAGTCAGGAAGAGTGGAATTTTAAAGTAATATAAGAAAAAACTGCCAACCTAGATGCTCAATATCCAGTAAAAATGTCTTTCAAAAAAGGAAGTGAGGGGCCAGTCAGTGTGTGTTGGTTAAGGCAGCTGGATCTCACATGGATGAACACAGCTCAAGTCCTGGACCATACGGCTTGAGAAACAAGCTGGGCATGTGTGCATGGGTTTCCAAAGTCCCGAGAAGAGAGTGGAGGAGAAGGGACTGTGACAAAGCTATCCTCCCCGGGGGATTTTTCACTTTCCCTCTCCTCTCTGGTGAGCGCACCTGCTATATAGTAAATTTTAAAAATAAAAAAGTTCAATAAATAAAAAGGAAGTGAGCACTAGCTAGGTGACATGGTAGCTAAGGCAGCTAGATCTCACATGGCTGACACTGTGATTTGAGTCCCGGACCCAGCAGCTTCAAAAACATCCCAGGTGTGCATGGGTGTGTACCCAAAATCCTGAGAGGAGAATGGAAGAGAAGGAATTGAGGCATGGCCATCCCTTCTGGGGAACACACACACACTCTCTCTCTCTTACTCTCTCTCTCTCTCCAGCAAGTGTATACACTTTATAGCCATTAAAAAAAAGGAGATGAAATACACAAATGAGCACATCAAACAACTAGTTAAACGCTGATAAAGGTCTGTTGTCTAGTGAACAGTATCATACCTGTGTCAGTTTCTTGCTTTTGATAATCATACTACAGATTGAGTATCACTTACCTGAAATGCCCGAAACCAGAAGTGCTATAGATTTTATATTTGTTCTAAGTGTGGAATATTTGCATATATATAATGAGATACCTTGGGAATAGGACCTGAGTCTTAACATGAAATTAATGTATGTCTTATATTCACCTATACCTATAACCTGAAGGTAATTTTATACAATATTTTTGTACTGGGGGATTTTGACTGCCACCTGTCACATAGAATGAGGTGTGGAATTTTCACATGCTGGTTTTATGCTAGCACTAAAAAAGCTCTGGGTTTTGGAGCAACTCAGATTTTGTAGTTTTGTATTAGGGGTGCTCAACCAGTAGTCATGTAATGCTACCATTGGAGGAAGTTAAGTGAAAAGTTTATGGGATTGACTACTTACTGTTGTTTCTTCTTTATTCATGATAGAGCATGTGCAAGCATATGATAGAGAGAGATGAACACCCTCCACAGGTCATACTGCAGTCCTCTTCCTCCAGTCTTCCAGGCCATCAGATCTGGGGCACTTATGTGCATGATCTGCTGAGTTTCAGGCTACCCAGGCTGAGATTTGAACCACACCATGTGGTATCAGGCTTCCCTCGAGTAGTGCATTATTGCTATGTCACAAAACCAGCCCTCCGTATACAGCTTCCTGTGAGTCTATATTATTTCAAAATAAAAAGTTTAAAAATGAAAATGAAACAAAAACTTTTCAAACATACAAAAGGTAGAAGAATTTGTTACCAGCACACCTACATGAGAAACCTTAAAAGAAGTGGCTTGGGTGAGCTATGGTGCCACATTGGTAACAGAACACTCTGCAATGCCCAAGCCATGTGGGAGGGTTCCCGGTTTGTGTCCTGAGGTCTCCCTATAGATGCTAAGCATGGCTGTGTGAACCTATGATCCCAGCTGGCTACAACTGAGAAAGTGTTACGGCATGAAAATCTTGTTAGAGGTGCAGCTCTCTCTCTCTCTAGCTTTTCTTCTCTTTCATAAATAAATAAATAAATAGCTACAAAAAGAGAGAGAGAAAGAGAGAGAAGTGCTTCAGGGAGAAGTAAAAATAATGTAAATGTCGATCTAAACAAAGGAATAAAACACCAGAAATGATAAATGTGGGTAAAGATAAAATAGGTTTCTTCTTATTTTATATATCTTTCAAAGTATAATTGACTATTTCAGTCCAAAATATTGATAATGTGCCATGGGGTTTGTAGTCTATGTAGAAATAAAACATATGAGAAAATATATAAAAAGGTGGAAAAGGGGGAAATGGAAGTATACTGCTGTAAGGTTCTTACACTATGAGCATATAAAATAGCACAATGTCATCTGAAAAGAGCCTATAATAAATTTGAAAATGTATACTCTAAACCCTAAAGCAACCATTGAAATAGAACAACAGACTTACAGCTTATATGCTAATAAACAAAACAATTTAAAAAATCTCCACAAAAAAGGACAAGTAGAAAAGAGGGGTAAAGAATAGAGGGAACAAATGTATCAATAATCACATTAAATATGAAGGACTAAATGCCTCAATTAAAAAGTAGATAATGACACATTGGATAAAAAGGCAAAACCAGGGACCAGCAGGTGGCGTGGTGGTTAAGGTGCTGGACACTCCCACATGGCCGACTGTGGTTCGAGTCCTGGACCTGTTGGCTTGCTCTCTCGCTCTTTCTCTCTCTGTGTGTCTCTCTGGTCAAATTGAAATAAATAAATGAGTAAATAAAAATTAAAAAATAAAAAAGGCAAAACCAGGGACCAGCAGGTGGCGTGGTGGTTAAGGTGCTGGACACTCCCACATGGCCGACTGTGGTTCGAGTCCTGGACCTGTTGGCTTGCTCTCTCGCTCTTTCTCTCTCTGTGTGTCTCTCTGGTCAAATTGAAATAAATAAATGAGTAAATAAAAATTAAAAAATAAAAAAGGCAAAACCAGGGACCAGCAGGTGGCGTGGTGGTTAAGGTGCTGGACACTCCCACATGGCCGACTGTGGTTCGAGTCCTGGACCTGTTGGCTTGCTCTCTCGCTCTTTCTCTCTCTGTGTGTCTCTCTGGTCAAATTGAAATAAATAAATGAGTAAATAAAAATTAAAAAATAAAAAAGGCAAAACCAAATGATAAGAATTCACTTCAAAAATAAAGGCAGATATGGGTTAAAGAAAAGAGTGTTTTCAAATAGCATGTAAACATTAATCAAAAGATAATTAGAAAAACAAAGAAAATTAGAGCAGGGAGTAGATTTCAGAGGGAAGAAAATCACTAGAGGTAAAGAGGGTATGTTAGATTAGTCAGGGTTCTCCAGCCCTACAGAATTTATTTATTTATCTATTCATTTATTTTTAAAGAAGTTTTTTGTTTGTTTGTTTGTTTGCTATAGGGTATGTGCATTTACCAGAAAGACAGAGAGAGGCAAAGAGAGAGAAAGTGAGAAATCGCCCCCCAGGGGGATGGCAATGTCTCAATCCCTTCTCCTCTGAGAGGATGCACCGGTGTGAGTTTCCAGCTAATGATCTGGGACTCAACCCACAGTCAGCCATGTGGGAATCCTGCACCTTAACCACTATGCCACCTGCTGGCCCCGCCATACAGAATTTAAAAATAATAAAAAAAGTGTGTAGATGTACAAAGAGATTTATTATAAAGAATGGGTTCATGATATGGAGGCTGACAAATCTCAAGATCTGCAGTTGGCAAACTGGAGACTTAGGAGAGCTGACGGTATAATTCCAGTCTAAAGGGCAGCAGGCCGGAGACCCAGGAAGAACCAAATTGTCAGTTCAAGTGTGAAGGCAGGAAAAAATTCATGTCCAGCTCAAAGGCAGACAGGCAAGAGAAATTCCCTCTTACAGCAGTCAGCTCTGTGTTTCTATTCAGTCTACTGAGTCACCTGTTAATCTCACCCAAAACATCCTCAGAGACACACCAAGAATGATGTTTGACCAATTATCTGGGCACTCTGTGACCTGGTAATTTTGATACATAAAATTAACCATCAGGGCCAGTAGGTGGCATGGTGGTTAAGGGTGCTGGACTCCCATATGGCCGAACATGGTTCTAGTCCTGGACCTGGTGGCTTGCTTTCTCACTTTCTCTCTGTCTCTCTGTCTCTCTCTCTCTCTCATTCTCTCTTGCTCTCTTGCTCTATCCCTCTCTGGTCAAATTTTAAAAAGTAAATAAATAAAGTTAAATAAAATAATTCTTTTTTAAAAAATTAACCATCACAAAAGGACATTTCATAATTACAGAGGGGTCAGTTTGGGGCCAGCAGTTAGTGTAATGGCTATGTCGCTGAATTCCCATGTAGCCGACTGCAGTTCGAGTCCTGGACCCGATGGTTTAAACTCACACCGGGTGCTTGTGCATGTGTGCCCAAGATTCCGACAGGAGAATGGAAGAGAAGGGATTGCGGCGTGGCCATCCCCCCTGGGGGGTGATTTCTCGCTTTCTGTCTCTCTGTCTCTCTCTGTCTTTCTGGTGAGCACATGCACCCTATAGCAAAAACCTCTCAAAAAAAAAAAAAAAGGGTTAATTTATCCAGAGGATATAACAATCCTCAATGTTTCTGTATCTAATACCAGAAGTTCAGAATGCATCAAGTAAAAACTGATAGAACTAGAAGGAGATACAGACAAATTCAAGCTGTAACTAAAGATTTTAATTCTCCTCTCTCAATTTACCAAAGAATAAGTAACAAAAAATCAGGAAGGAGTTAGAAACCTCAACACTGTCAATCAACATAACCTAATTGAAATTTATAAACACTCTACTAGCAACCACAGAAGAGATAGTCTTTTTTTTTTTTTCAAGGTAGACCATATTATGGACCATAAAAAAAAAATCTCAAAAATGTAAAATAATTCAGGTCAGGCAAGCGGTGGCATGGTGGCTAAGGTGACTGAATCCCACATGGCTAAGTACTATGCTGTTGGAGTCTTGGACCAGGTGATTTGAAACACGTATCAGGCACAAGTGTGTCCTTGCCCAAAATCCTGAGAGGAAAGCGGAGAAGAGATTGCAGCATAGCTATCTCCCCTGGGAAGTGCTTTCTCACCCTGCTCTCTGTCTCTCTGTCTCTCTCTGGTGAGCACACATGCCCTATTGCAAATTAAAAAAAAAAAAATTGGGATCCTGAGATGGATACCATACTTCACCTGTGAAACCTTGCTTTCTCTGACCAAAACTGAAGATTTTCTGCTGAGACCGCCCCGTCCAGACTCATTTCTAGTGGGAAAGGCACAAACCCAGGCCAGACCCATCCTGAGATGAATGCCATACTTCAGCTGTGAAACATTGCTTTTGTGCAGCATGCACTCATGCTGTGTGGTTTTCATTTTTTGCTTTTTTAAATGATAATATTATGTTTTTTATCATCTTTTTTTCTTTATTTTTTTTTTCATTTTACTTTTTCTTCTCCTTTCCTTTTCTTTAATTCTTTTCCTTTTTTCTTCATCTTTATTCATTGGCTGATCAGCCTCTATGCACTAAGTGTCTAGACAGGTCCAAGTGAACAGTATCTAAATGTCTGAATACATTAGGGTCAGAATATTCCTCTATTTCCACTGAATCTGATTCACAAAGAGTGAAAACGGAACAGAAGAAAAGTTGCAGGTCACCTCCTTCTGCACACCTCTGAACTCTAAGATTGAACTTCAGGAATTAGGAAGAAATGCACCATCCATCAGATGACTAGAAATCACCACAGGGTCACAAGAAATATGGGAAAGCAAGAAAATAACTCTCCTTCAAGGGAAAAGAATAATTCTTCAAACAGTACAATGAAACTCATGAAAATGTCTGATAAAGAATTTAGAATATTCATAATGCCAAAGTTAACAGAGATGGAAGAGAAAAGAGACAATGAACTGCAGAAGAGGCAGGAGAAAGGGGCCAATGAGTTCTAGGAGAAGCAGATTAGATCATGCAGAAAATCAGATCTCAGATGTAGGAGATAGAATCACTGGCCTAGAAAAATCTACCGCAAAGACTGAGAAAATTGCCCCCCAAAATGAGAATAATATACAAGAAATACTAGATACCATCAAATGTCCAAACATCCAGATAATTGGTATCCCAAAATGTGAAGAGACTCTGGGACCAGCAGTTAGCGTAATGACTATGTCACTGGACTCCCATGTAGTTGACCGCGGTTCGCGTCCCGGACCCAGTGGCTTAAACTCATGCCAGGCACGTGTGCGTGTGTACCCAAGATTCCAAGAGGAGAATGGAGGAGAAGAGATTGCGGTGTGGCCATCCCCCCTAGGGGGTGATTTCTCACTTTCTGTCTCTCTGTCTCTCTCTGTCTGTCTGGCAAGCACACGTGCCCTA
>NW_006159743.1:667673-684588 GCF_000334495.1 Tupaia belangeri chinensis | reverse complement strand
GGTGTGGCCATCCCCCCTGGGGGGGGGGGGATTTCTCACTTTCTGTCTCTCTGTCTCTGTCTCTCTCTGCCTTTCTGGTGAGTGCACGCGCCCTATAGCAAAAACCTCTAAAAAAAAAAAAGAAAGAAAAAAGAAAGAAAGAAAAGAAAAAGAAAAAAAAAACCTGAAAGAATTTATCAACACCAGATCAGATCTAGAAGTTCTCAAGGGAGTGCTATACCAGGAAAATTAAATACAGACACACAGAAATAACAGTTTAAAAACTAAGAAAATGGCCAACTTAATTGTAGGGACAAGTCTGGAGTTGAATATTATATCCCAGAATTTAATCAGGAAGATCAAACCACAACAGAAGATAGGTTAAGTACATGAGACTGATCTGGTGAAATAGCATTTTATGACTTTTGACTAAAACATTGCTGATTTTTTTCTATGCTTTGTTTTCCAGTTTTAAGAATTTTTGTCCTGTCTTGAGCTGTTGATAGGTTCGTGTACCTACTATTTGAACAGAATCCTAACCTGTTTCCTGGCTTTAAGTTTTAAGCAAAGCTCCCTAGCATTTCTTTGATTTATTAAAACTAAAACTGCTTTTCTTGAAATTAAAAAATATATTTAAAAATACCTATTTAATGACTGTAGTAAGCTGTATAGCTTCAGCTAGGTGCTACCTTCTAGTATATTCATTCTACTCAGAGTTTCACGTGTAACATCAGACATGTATTCACAGACACATATATATCAGCTGAACTTGCTATTAAAAGTAGTTAGATTATTTAATAAATTTTGTGAAAAATGTAGAGGGAAAAGGAATGGAAAATAACTGTAGACACCTGAGATAGTGTGGAAGGAGGGTGAGAAACAGGGGGAAATATATACATATATATATTTATATATAATATAAATATAAATATATGTGTATATATATATGTGTGTGTGTATATATATATATACACATGAAACTAGAAATGGAAAATTATTGATGATAACATGTATGATTAAGCCACTGTGCAGTATATTCTGGATGGGGAATCACATTTTATATGCTGTGACGATGCTCAGGGAATGAATGTAAATTAATTCTAAAAAATGTTTCAGAAAAAAATTACAGCGCACTTGTAACTAGATTCTAGCTTTGTCCATATTTTCAGTTTAAGGTACTTTGTGAATCAATAAAAAGTGGGGAAAAAATTGGGGGGGACCAGCAGTTGGCATAATGGCTCTGTCACTAGACTCCCATGTAGTTGACCGCAGTTTGAGTCCCAGACCGGGTAGCTTAAACTCCTGCTGGGTGCGTGTACGTGCGTGTCCCAGATCCCAAGAGGAGAATGGAGGAGAAGGGATTGTGGCATGGCCATCCCGTCTGTGGGGTGATTTCTTGCTTTCTATCTCTCTGTCTCTCTCTGTTTTTCTGGTGAGTGCATACACCCTTTAGCAAAAACCTCTCAAAAAAATAATAATTGGTGCCAGCAAGTGGCAAGGTGTTTGAGGTACTGGACTCCCACATGGCCAACTACAGTTTGAATCCTTTTCCCCTATGTCTCTCTCTGGTCAAATTAAATAATAATAATAATAAATAAAATTTAATAGATATTTCTTTAAAAAATTCAAGTCATACATAGTGTATTTTCTGATTGCAATAAAATTAAAGTATAAAGAAATAACAGAATGATAACTAGAAAATATCCAAATATTTGGCTATTTGGATATACTTCCAGGGTAGCTGGTGGTTTAGTGGTTAGGGAGGATGGATCCCACATGGCTGACTTCATTGTTCAGGTCCTGACTTGGTAGCTTAGAAAACACGCTGAGCACATGTGCATGTGTGCCAAAATCCCAAGAAGAGAATGGAGGAGAAGGGATTGCAGTAGTTACCTTCCCTGGGTGGTGCTTTCTCACTATCTATCATAATAATAATAATAATAATAATAAGAATGGCTCACTTCTAAATAACCCAAGAATCCAAAGGAAATTAGGAAGTCTTTTGAAATGAATGAAAACAAAAGCCCAACATATCAAACTCACAGGATACAGCTGAGACAGGAGCGGAGAAATTTATAGCATTAAATGCTATAAAAGGAAGAAAAAAGATTTTCAGCCAGTGACCTCAGCTTCCACACTAAGAAGACAAACAGAGCTGTCTTCCCAGCAGCCTGGTCAGAGGTGCTGTTCCTCTGCACTTAGCCGATCAGTCTCTGCCACGGACGTGGCTGTAAAAGGGCACATAAGGGACCCTTCTGTCCATGGAAATGTTTCGTAGCTTCTCTGCTGATGTCTATCATGACTCTGATATTATGCTATCATTTTGCAGGTGGAGGAATCCAGGTAAAAGGTACATGGGGTATCGCTTACCTCTTCCAACTACATACAAATCTGCAATGATTTCAAAATTAAAAGTTTAAATTAAAAGAAAAAAAAAGAAACTAGACAAATAGGAGAAAATTGAGCCCAAAGTAAACAAAAGAAAGAAAAGAAAGCCAGATGATACACCTGAACAGTAGTGGAATCGAATTAAACAAAACTCCAAAATGCTACGAACTGAAATGGAAGCCTGGAGTTTGGTCCTCTTCCCCAGTACGCTCTCCTTTCTCGTCCACTTCCATTATGATCCAGTGCCTGAGACAAAGGCCTCAAATAACTGGCCCACCTTTACAACTGTACAAGAGAACACTTGAGTTTCACCATGTACCATTTTAGGTAAGACCGAGAATATAATTTACATATCCACCAGCTATCATTGGAGTCAGAAGTTTACCCAAAGGCTATCAACTTTAGGAAGCCTGGATTGCTTACCAAAGGGAAGCAGAAAGCCATTTAAAATAAAAATACCCACTTCCCTTGTAAATGAAACTTCAGAGGATCAAGTCTTATGCTGATATTGAGTCCTAAGTGTGGTCAATTAAATTTAAGCAGAGAAAAACATAGCTTGATCTTCCAAGCCTTACAGTGGAAGCATTGGAAATGACAAGAGCAGAACCATCCAGTGGGATGAGACTTCACCCCTGGCATGGAGCCTTGTGTAGGCAGGGCTCCTGAGGCAGCCTATGTATATTCTACCTTACGAAGTCACTTATTACACAGTATTTATATGACTGTATTATCTCCACATGCTTTCACCCCTCTAGACTGTGTCACTCTCAGTCAGGAATCTTTTTATGCACCAATCTTAGCATGGTGCAGTCATGTCATAAATGTCCTGTAAAAGGCAAGAGTGGGGCTGGCCCTGTGATGTAATGGTTAAAGGGACCAGATTCCATTTGGGCAACCATGCAGTTCAAATCCTGGCCCCTAGCAGCTTGGAAAACACACCAGGCATCTGTGCTTGCATGTCCCCAAATCCTGATGGGATGACAAAATGAAGGAGAAAGGATTGCTGTGTGACCATGCCTATTGAAGGGTGCTTCCTCCCTCTTTCTCTGTTTCTGTCTCTCTCTGTCTATACATGTGGCTTCTGGCAAAATATAAATAAATAAATAAACAAATAAAGGTAAGAGTGAACGCCCCTAAAAATCTAATGGGTTATCAATAACACATGATGTGACATCCTAGCTATTTAACAGAAAACAAAACAGAACTTCAGATCTGAGTTGAAACCAAAAAAACAGAAGCTTATCTCTTTTCTGAGTTCAATTAGATTTTCAAAACTTTTTTTAATGGATATATTTCCAGCCTTCATTGAGAGTTTGGGTGGGTTTAGGTTTTATCTGAATCAGTCTGCCCATCATTTTCCCACAGAGTTCTGGAAGAAAGCAGATGGCTGATGACTCATATCTTGGCACAATTAGTTATGTGTACTGACATCAACTTGTGTTCCAAAAGAGAGGCATTTACAAAGGATCAAAACCTAGATAGCCCTGGCCCTAGGATGTGGCTCATGTTATAAGGTTTCCAACACACTGCTAAATTAACTGCATATGGTTCCAAATGGTTAATGACTGGAGAAATGACTTAGGTGGAAATTGCCTCAATTCTCACACTGTGTCAATTCAGAAGTCTTCCCTGAGCTTGTTCCCACTCCCATCTTCATGTCTTACCTCTTTGCTTGGTCCCAGTTTTCAGGGTTACAACCCTTGAAAATATTGTTTGCAGGATGGCCCAGTTATAGAAGTCGGCTCTTCCTGGCTACTGATCTTGGATTGGGACTCAAGGGCTTCTCCTCCATTCAAAATAGCATATTGAAAGACAGGCATTGTATGTTCCTAGTTAATATATACTGAATGTCTGCACTCAACAGCAGACACGAAAGACTGAAGGTATAATAGTAGTGAGGCCAATTGCAGATACTAGAGACCGTATAGATGGGGTGAGTAATAGGTGCTGGAAAGGAGAGTAGTAGTGAGAAAATAAAACATTTAATAGACAAAAAAATGAAAGGCTATCCGTTGATAATGTATATAATAATGTATTTGACTTGACTAATATGCACTGTATTCATGCTGGGAAAAGCCATGTTGTACACTGTAAAGAGGTACATGGATTAAATGTAAATTAAAACAAAAAATAGCATACCAATGGCCTAGAAAGTGCTGAACACCTAAAGAAAGATAGAGGGAGTCTCAGTTAGTTGTTATGATCAAACCATTTCCTATTTTTAAGATTTTGCCTTTTGGGATCAACAGTTGGTGTAATGGCTATGTCACTGGACTCCCATGTAGTTGACCATGGTTCGAGTCCTGGACCTGCTGGCTTAAACTCACGTGGGGAGCATGTGTGTACGTGCCCAAGATCCTGAGAGGAGAATGAAGGAGAAGGGATTATGGCATGGCCATCCCCCCTGAGGGATGATTTCTCGCTTTCTGTCTCTTTGTCTTTCTGGCAAGTACACACGCCTATAGCAAAAACTTCTCAAAAGAAAAGATTTTGCCTTTTTGTTTTTTTAATCTTTTTAACTTCTCTCTTCACCCCACCTCAGCCTACTCACATACATACATGCTTACTAGGAAAGCAGATTTGCAGGTAAAAACAAAGACCTCCAATATATTTTGCTCTGGCAAAAGGGAAGAGGAAAAGTTTCAGTTGAAGTCTGGAAAAAGAAAGAGTTTGGGACCAGCAGTTAGCGTAATAGCTATGTCGCTAGACTCCCATGTAGTCAACCACGGTTTGTGTCCTGGACCCAGTGGCTTAAACTCACACCGGGTGCATGTGTGTGCATGCCCAAGATCTCCAGAGGAGAATGGAGGAGAAGGGATTGCGGCGTGGTCATCCCCCCCGGGGGGTGATTTCTTGCTTTCTGTCTCTCTGTCTCTCTTTGTCTGTCTGACGAGCGCATGCACCCTATAGCAAAAACCTCTCCGCCCCCAAAAAAAGTTTCAGATGTAATCCATCAGCTGAATGGCATGATTTAAGTTTTGTGTTAGAATAAAACGAGCATTTTTGTTGATTAAAATTCCCTAGAAACAGCTAGATTCCCAAAATATTCAGACAAGAAGCCATTTTAAAGCTGAGGTGTGTCCTGGCATGTTCAGGGAAGCTCTGTTCTAAGCTCCATCTCCTAGACTCCCGACATATTCAGACAAGGTAGGGAGACCTCTGTCTTTTCTGTGTCTCTGGCTCTCTGTTTCTCTGTCTTGTACTCTCTCTCTATTTAAATTACAAAAAGTTTTTTTAAAAAACTTTTCAACTACTTCTTCTCACCCTGGGCCTTTTCTTTCACTTGCTAATTCCAGAAGCCATTTTAAAGCTGAGGTATGTCCTGGAATGGTAGAACAGCACTGCATGGTTTTCATTTTTTATGTGCAAAAATTTTTTTTCTCTTTTTTGGTATTATTTTTCTAGTTTTTTTTTCTTTTTGCTTATTTTTTTATCCTTACTTTCCCACTCCAAGCTTAACTCTCCACACATTGAATGTCTAGATAGGCCTAAGTGCATAGTAGCTAAGCTTCTCAATACTTCTAGAATCATTGAAATCCTCACCACTTACTGAACCTCCTGCTTTAATGAAAAAATTTATTTTTATAAATGTGAACTCCTAATCTTTCTGTGGATACTACATTGTAAAGCACAGTGGAGGATAGATTTTGTCACAGAATGACCAGAAACAACCGCTGAGTCACAAGAGACATGCAAAATCGAGAAAATATCTCTCTCCTAAGGGAAAGAAGAATCCCTCATCATCCACAGACAGTACAGTAGATCTCATGGAAATGTCTGATAGAGAATTCAGAATATTCATACTGACAAAGCTAAATGAGATGCAAGAACCAAGAAAGAATGAACTCCAGAAGATGCAGGAGAAAAGAGACAATGAGTTCCAGGAGGTGTTGAAGTTCTCCGGTGACATGAAAGAGGAAATACACACCATAAAGAAGAATCAAATGGAACTATTAGAGATGAAGGATGCCATTCAGGAAATCAAAACCTCCTTTGAAAGTATTAAAAGCAGATTAGTCCATGCAGAAAATTGAATCTCGTATGTTGAAGGCAAAACCTCTGATCTAGAAAAAACAACCAAAAAAACTGAGAAAATAACGCTTAAAAATGCAAATACTATACAAGAAATACTAGATAGCATTAAGCGCCCAAAGATCCAGATAATCGGTATCCCAGAAGGTGAGGAAACTAATAAGGGCATTGATCATCTATTCCATGAAATCTTGGAAGAAAACTTTTCAAATCTAAAGAGGCATTCAAATATCCATACCCAAGAAATACAAAGGACCCCTAATAGAATCAACCCAAGAAGGTCTTCTCCAAAGCACATCATAGCCAGACTGGCCAAATCTGCAGACAAAGACAAGATATTGAAATTGGCAAGAGAGAAATGTCAGGTTACTTATAAAGGTTATCCCATCAGGTTAACCTCAGACCTCTCATCAGAAACAATGCAAGCAAGGAAAGAATGGGAAAATATATTCAAAGCGTTAAGCGAAAAACAGTTTCAACCAAGAATACAATATCCAGCAAGATTATCTTTCATATGGAAAGAAAAGATAAAAGCATTCTCAGATAAACAAGACCTGAAAGAATTTGCCAATAGCAGACCCACTCTTCAAGAAGTTCTGAAAGGAGTGCTATACCAGGAAAATTAAAGATACATACAGAAATAAGAGAACAAAAGGCAACCAAGAAAATGACCAATTTAATGCTAGGAACAAGAAATATCAATAATAACGTTGAATGTTAACTTAAACGGACTTATTGGATGACAGTAACCCTGCATATTCAACAGAAGAGTGTTTGAACATAAGACTGAAATTACAAAATAGAATTTTATGACTTTTGAGTAAAATGTTACTTGATTTTTTTTAACTATGCTTTGTTTTCCCAATTTAAACATTTTGCTTTCTTTTGAGTTGTTGATAGGTTCAGCAATTTGTTAAAATATTTTTCTTATTTGTTTCTTTAAATGGAAACAAACTTTTCTTTCTTCCTGACCTCTCTTGAATTGGAAATATTTGGGAGTATTCTTATTTTTTGGCAGAAGTGTTATTTGCATAAGTTCAATAATGCTTGTTGCATTGAGTCAGAAATTGGAAATACTCATTATTGGACAGGGCTTTGATTAGAATGTCATACCTGAAGATTAACTTGTGTGCTAGGCATTTGCTTTTCAACAATTTGAGTAGTTGACATGTAAATATTTTCTCAAAAATATTTAAAACCATATTGTCTCTGTTGTTATAGAGTCACAAACAAAATTGTACGAAATTATAAGAAATATTTTGAACATTATCTTTAAAATTCAGTAGTTTGAAATTTTGAAAGTTGTTTATTAACTGTCAAGAACTATGGAGTATGAGCAAAAAACAAAAATTGTTTTTGAGAGGTTTTTGCTATAGGGCGCATGCACTAGCCAAAAAGATAGAGAGAGACAGAGAGACTGAAAGCGAGAAATTGCCCCCCAGGGGGGATGGTCACGTCACAATCCCTTCTCCTCCATTCTCCTCTCAGGATCTTGGGCACGCACACACATGCACGGGGCGTGAGTTTAAGCCACCAGGTCGAGGACTTGAACTGTGGTCAACCTCATGGGAGTCCAGTGACATAGCCATTACACCAACTGCTGGTCCCACAAAAATTTTTTGATATGTAAAGTAAATGTTTGTGGGAAAAATGTAAAAATAAATAAATAAATGGGGGAAAAAAGTTCCCTAGAAACAATACAGCTAAAAACAAGTTTTATTTCAACTTTTGTCACTTTATCATTTTGACCTAGCCCTTTTCTGGATAATTTTTGTCAATAAATATAAAAATGTAAAAAATTAATTAAAAAAAAAAAAGAAAGAACAATGAACTCATGGGACCATCAAAATTCACTACTGTTCTTCCCAGGTCTCTTGATTTCTACAAACTAGCGCTGGCTAAGTCTGTTCTTCCATTATCACCCACTTTAATCATCCTCACACTGACTGCCAACCTCTTTCATTGCTGAACATAACACTTCCCTCCAAAGGCTCCACAGGGGCTGCAGATTTAAAATGGATCCAGGCTGATATGAATCACAAATATCTGTAGGGCACATCTTAGTTTCTGAAGAGCTGACCTTTAACATGATTTTATTCAGTCCTCCCAATAATTCTGTGAGGTATTATTTCTGTTTTACCATTGAAGAGTTCAGGTCCAATGAGATGAAATGTCTAACCTGAAGTCACACATAGCAAGTGGTACCCAGTAATCCTCATGTCCTTTCCTCTTACCACGTGGCCTGGAAATCTCTAAAAAGAGCTCAGCCATTCTTCTCCCAAGTGCCTGATGCTTTCTATTTTTGTTCCTGAGCCCTTCCACCTTTTCTTATTCCATAACCCCCATCCTTACCCCCACAACACATCCCTCTGGGCACTTGTCCAATACCTTCTTTATAGAGTTGTCTAACTTCCCCGGAAGCAGTCTTCCAGGTTATATCACAGTACTCTAGCATAGCCTAAGGCTGTCATGGCACCTCTCATCTGTCTTTCAAAACCAAATTCCCCAAATCATATTTTTTCCCCACTATTTCTAATGATTCTCTATCCCTTCCTCTGGAACTTGTTATCTGTTCCCGAAAACCAGAGGTTGCATATATCCAAATCATTGTACGGTGCCTAACAAAGAAGCAAGGATAGGCTTACTCTTGCCATGTCTGTTCTCTGATGATAACAGTGCTGATGATGACGTAAACAGGGTGAATTTAATTTGCACCTCCTTTTAAAAGCTAAGGATTCACTAGTGGCTCAAAGACTTCAGCATCAATGGGTCTGAAAGCCCTAAGGAAAGTTTTAAAGAGGCTCTCTAAAATGGCAAGGTGGCAGCAACAATAAAAGCGAGTAGAAAAAGAACACTCACAACAAGAGTGGGAATTTAAGGAGTCAGGGGAGTGTAGCAGAAATATAGAAAGGGCGCAGGAGGTAGACGGGTCTGGGTTCATCTCCCTGTTTGGTCACATTCTAACTGTCCAAGCTTGAACGAGTTGCCTAATTTCTCTGAACTTCTATTTCCTAAGCTTGGAAAGAGGCCAAAAAGTTCATCTCGGGATTCTCTTGAACATTGAGATAACCTGTACTCTTATGACACTTCTCTTCCCTTTCTCCCTCAGAAAGATGGATCAAAAGTAATGAGAATTCTGGGACCAGCAGTTAGCGTAATGGCTATGTCGCTGGACTCCCACGTAGTTGACAGCGGTTTGTGTCCTGGACCCGGTGGCTTAAAACTCACGCCGGGTGAGTGTGTGTGCATGCCCAAGATCCTGAGAGGAGAATGGAGGAGAAGGGATTGTGGCGTGGCCATCCCCCCCGGGGGGTGATTTCTCACTTTGTCTCTCTCTGTCTGTCTGGCAAGCGCACGCACCCTATAGCGAAAACCTCTCCAAAAAAAAAAAAGTAATGAGAATTCCCAATGGCACCCTAAGGTCCTGTTGGTACTCATCCATCTCCTGGGTCTGCAGAGTTTTAGTATGTATGCTACATATTAAAACCCCCTGCAGCATTTCTCAGAGCTCAGAAACTTTGAGCGCTGAACATATACTGTCTCTGTCCTTTAACAATAAACTGTTAGACTCAACCATGATGGTGTACACTGCTAAGATGCTGTGTTCTGCAGGATGGGACCACATAGGAGGCCCAGGTTCAAACTAGAGGCTGAACATGGTGGCATACATCTGTAGTCCCAGCTCCAGGGAGCTGAGGCAAGAGGATCACAAGCTTGAGGCTGGCCTGGGTAACATAGTGAGACCCTACCTAAAAAAAAAAAAAGCCAGGGACCAGCAGGTGATATGGTGTTTAAGATGCCAGCTCCCACATGGCCAATTCTGCAGTTCAAGTCCCAGACCTGGCAGCTTGAAAAACACGCCAGGTGCATGTGCATATGTGCCCAAATCCTGGGTGGAGAATGGAGGCGAAGGGATTACAGTGTGGTCATCCCTCTGGAGGTGATTTCTCACTTTCTACCTCTCTCTACCTGTCTGTGCCTAGCAGGCATGCCCTATAGCGAAAAGAGAGAGCAAGAGAGCACCAGGTAGGGTAGTGTGCACCTTTAGTTCGAGGTGGGAGGTTGAGGCGGTAGCATTGTGACATGGCAAGATTCTGTCTTTAAAAAAGAAAGAAAGATAAACAGAAATAAAATGAAAACAAAGATAGACCAAGTAAACATAATGCTTAAAGTGGCAGAAGTGACAATAGTAATATATAACATAAACTTCAAAGCAAAATAGAATATATTAAGGAAAGGATCAACTCACCAGGAAGACATAGTGACCCTAAATGTATATGTACCAAATAATAAAGACTTCAAACACACAAAACCAAAAAAGGCAGAAAGAAAGAAAGGAGAAAAAAGAAAGAAAAACAGAAAGAAAGAGAAAAAGAAAAAAATGAACTGTTTTAACTAGAGATCAGCGGATGGCATGGAGGTTAAGGCATTGCACCAGTGGCTTGAAAATCATGCCAGGCAAGCCCAAGACGCTGAGAGGAGAATGAAGAAGGGAATGCACCGTGGCCATCCTCTCTAGGGGATGATTTCTCACTTTCCCTGTCTCTGGAAAGCGCATATGCCCTATATCAAAGAAGATGGGACAAGAAGATGAAAAGAAGAAGAAGAAAAGAAGGAGAAGAAGAAGGAGGAGAAGGGAATTGTCTTTAAAAACAGCCTTTTTTTCCTTTTGAAAGCTAAAACCAAAGGAAAGGAGGTAAAAGACTTCAGAGAGGGAACTAGCAGTTAGCGTAATGGCTATGTTGCTGGACTCCCACGTAGTTGATTGCGGTTCGCGTCCCGGACCCGGTGGCTTAAAACTCACGCCGGGCGCATGTGTGTGCGTGCCCAAGATCCCGAGAGGAGAATGGAGGAGAAGGGATTGCGGCATGGCCATCCCTCCTGGGGGGTGATTTCTCGCTTTCTATCTCTCTGTCTCTCTCTCTCTGTCTGGCGAGCACACGCGCCCCATAGCAAAAATCACTCCAAAAAAAAAAAAAAAAAGACTTCAGAGAAATACCCTGAGATGAGCTTCAAACTGTTCCATGCTTTTCCTTTATTGCCATGACCCGGGGCACCCACCTCCACATCCCAGGCTCAGGGACACCTTACACAAGGCACACACAGGGCGTGCTTGGCCAGTGCCTGGAGGGCTCTGGGTTTAGTAACCCTGCTATGAGCTGTGAGGTGGCTGTGAGTAGTGGGAGGTGGCAGCTCTGTCTGCCTTAGGGAACAAAATTGATGGTGATGACTAAGTTCCAGTAGAAGTATCTCTCAATCTTTGAGAAAGTTCTTAGGTTCTGACACATCTCTTTTTCTCTCTGACCTCTCTGTTTTCAGAGGAAATAAAACTAGCTCAGGCAAGTACCTTAGGGAGGGAATCTTTTTTTATTGTTTAACTAATTTATTACCAGACTCTCATTAAGAAACTGGAGCCTACAAATTTCTGAAAACACAGGCTGAAGATACATTTAGAAGACTATTTAAGTGACAGATCCACAGTCAGTCGTTAAGGGGAAGCCAAGGAGTTGCATCAAGTTCCTAAACTTGAAGGCAGAGTTCATAGAGGGTGGATGCTGTGTTCTCCCTGAGGAGACTGGCCTTCGGAAAAGACAGTCTGCTCTACCTTAGCAGCTCTGTGTCCTGGCACCAGGTACTGATTCCTACCTAGGCCATAGTTTTCTCAACTTTTAAATGGAAATAAACTATTCATCCCAGAGGCCAGAAGGTGGTGTGATGGTTAAGACACTGGATCCCACATGGCTGACCACAGTTTGAGTCCCAGACCTGGAGACTCGAAGATCATGCCAGGTGAATGTGTATGCATGCCCAAAATTCTGGGAGGAGAATGAAGAAGGGATTGCAACATGGCCATCCCATGTGGAGTGTTGCTTTATCACTTCCTTTTTTCTGTCTCTCTCCAGTGAGCACGCACACCTTACGGCAAAAATCTAAAATAAATAAGTAAATGAATATTCATCCTATAGGGTGTTTGTAAAGATCAGATGATATCATATGTACTAACTACCTAGCCCATGGCAGGCAAAACCCAGACATCATTGATGGTTCTGCCTACCCCTATGGCTCCCCAACACTCAGGCCAAGTATCAGGTAGCACTGAGCCCAGCCATGGCATTCGTGTTTTTGTTTGTTTGTTTGTTTTTAAAGAATCATTTTATTTAACTTTATTCATTCATTTGTTTATTTTATTTTGACCAGAGAGGGTCAGAGAGTGATAGGAGAGAGAAAGCAAGAAACAAGTCACCAGGTCCAGACCTTGAACCGCTGTTGGCCGTGTGCAAGTCCAGCACCCTCAACCACCACGCCACCTGCCAGCCCTGCCATGGCATTCTTTATGTAGCTGACTCCTGTGGACATTTGAGTGCATGATCCCTAAGCTGGGGAAATCCTGTTATTTTATAGGTGAGGAAACCAAGGCAAGGTCTCACAGTTTACCACTCTTCTTGACTGTGCCGTAAGGACATGACAGGGAAGGCATTTGAATGCTGTCTTACATAGTTACTAGCATCCCAGTGCAAGTTAGAATACTAGGCTAAATGAGTAACTTTTTTTTTTTTTTTTTTTTAGCTTTTTGCCATAGGGCACGTGTGCTTGCCGGAGAGGAGCAAGACGGAGAGAGATACAGAGAGAGGGAAAGTGAGAAATCACCCTCCAGGGACGATGGCCATGCCTCAATCCCTTCTCCTCCATACTCTCAGGATCTTGGGCACACACATGTGACCAGGATGATTTTCAAGCGAGTGGTTCCAGGACTCGAACTGCGGTCCACCATGTGGGAATCCAGTGGTCTTAACTACACCACCTACTGGCTCCTGTGGATAACTTTTTAATCTCAACATATATCAAAGAATTTTACTATTTTTATAACTAGCATTTATCTAATCTAAAAAGAATAGAAACTGTTCTCTAGAAAATAAGCCTAGCTCATTCTATGCCAATTAGAGTGAAAGGTAATGGTAGTGCTTAGCAGCAGAGACCATTGTTATTAAGCACTTACTGTGTGCCAGGTATCACGCTGCACATCAACCATGTCTTATGTCTTATTTCACTTAATCAGTCCAACTGCCCAAATCCTCCCTTACACTTAATCCCCAGGACTTGCAAAAAAACTGGCACAAATAAATGCTTTCCATCCTTCTGTAGGATCTGTCTGTGGCTTATCTCCTGTACCCAAATCAAATCTTTTCTAAATTTTAAATATGGTATGTGTGGTTTGAAGTGGGCAGATAAGAAACAGGTTTCTCCAAAAATAAAACACACAAGGAGCTGGAGGTTAATCTTCATGCCCTGGCTCTAGAGCCAACTCATTTGCTAGTGACTTATAATTATTATATTTCATATTGCTCAACCATCTCTAGAAGATGGATTGCAGGGTGGAGGAGGAGAGGTGCCTTCCAGTCCTTTCCAACGAAATGTTTCTGTGTTATCGCAAAACAAGGAGTTCTGTAAGGTGAGAGAGGTAGAGATGCCTGGCTTCCTGTGGACAGGTGCCAGGTGGAGAAAATAAACACATAGAGTTCCCACTTGAAACAAATGTCCTGAAAAAAAGTGTTTCCTATCATGCTGCCAAGGCAATGCCAGCTGCTTACAACATTAATTCAGGGGAGAGGAGAAAGGGAGACTGTGGTGATTGGGGAGTGGATAAAGTAGAAGAACAAGAGAATGAGAAACTCTCATTTATTCCGATCATATGCACTCCTATGGCTGAGGAATGTGAGAACCCTGATACGTAAATGAAAAGTCTAGTTAAATGGTGCCCAGGATGCTATTCCCTGGGCTGGGAGTTACGGAATGCTGGAGCAGAACAGGTACTGAGACCTTCATTCTGGGGATCACAACTGGCCCCACAGACATTGTCTTCTTTGGTTTTCCTGGGATGTGCCTACATGGCATTTTACCATTCGCATTAACTGTCAATGTTTCTAAAATCTGAAGACTTCACATAAAAATCCAGATCTCTGGTATCTCTCTTTTTTCTCTCAATTTTGCCATAGGGTGCATGTGCTCACTGGAGACAGAGAGAGAAAGTGAGAAATCACCTCTCCCCCCATCCCTGGCTGTCAGGGGGATAGGCAAGGCACAATCCCTTCTCCTCAATTCTCCTCCTGGGATTCTGGGCCCTTGCACACATGCACCTGGTGTGATTGTCAGGTCTCCCGGTCTGGGGCTTAAGCTGTGTTTGGCCACGTGAAAGTTCTGTACTTTAACCACCACCTGCTTGCCCCTCTAGTATCTCTTTAAAAAACAAACAAACAAACAAAAAACAAAAAAAACAAAAACTGTCAAACACTGGACTTATTTTCACCTAGCAACCACTCAGTCCCCATGGATGGTCCCTACATTCCTGCAGACACTATGCTGAGGCCAAGCCTCAGCAGACACTAATTCTTGGGCTGTTACCTGATTGAACCTTATGGGCCCAGGAGTGTGTGTGTGTGTGTGTCTCAAGCTGGGACAATTCCACTATTTTACTGGAAGGCACTTTTTTATTCATGGTCCTTTTAGCTGAGATAATCCCATCAGGTGATACATGAGGAAGCCAAGTCTTAAATCTCACATGGCTCACCACTGTCTATAGGCAGAGTCCCTACGCTACGACAGGCAAGGCCTTTAGAGGTCACAGCTGACCTCTCCTGCCCAGTTCTCCAAAGGCATTCGATTGGGCCAGCCATACTAGACTGACACCATGCATGGTGAAAGCTCAGCTTCTGTCTCGAATGTCCTTCCATCTCATCACACTCTTACACTTTCAGACTCACATTAGTTGTCCCACCTAACTCTTCAGGCAACAAACTGTCCACGCGGCACTGTATATACGTGTTTCTGCCATAGCTCTAAGGGTCCTCCAGGGGAGGTTCAATGTTGAGGTCCTCTTTTTATGTCGCTAGTGCCTAGCCCCATGCCATGACACATGATGAACTCTGAAATAAATCTGAGATTCAGAGAAGATAAATACTAGTCATTGAACACATAAGTAATTGTATCTGTCGTATATAGTGGGAATAAACGTGGACTAAGCAGAATCCGTGTATGAGGAACATAGACTGATGAACCATCAAGTAAGCGACATTGAAAACGATCTCAGTGACAAATGCTGTTTTATGAGAGGAGGCCTCACATAGAAGTAGTGATCAATATGATTTGCGAGGTGTCAAAAGAACCGCAAGAGTCCTAAATATCTTTCCCACCAGCTTGCCAACATGCCAATATGCACTCAATAAACTTATTTGCATTAAGGCATTTTCTCTTAAAATGTAACTCCCCCTCCCCTGTCCTCCCTAAGAGCCAGTAAATTGGCAAGTCTCAGGAGTTAGCACAGCTTCAGTTGGCTTTTCAATTATTTTTGTTTCTGATTTATTTCTCCTAGACTGTCTAAGTTTTGATGGGGTTAAATAAGAGTACGATTCCAAAAGAGAAAGACAAGCTTCAACATCTGAAGTAGGGCAATGAGCACAGTGCTTAAGTACAAGGCCTATTTGAACCAAAATGCTAGGTTCAGTCCAGTTCTACTAACTCCACAGGTCCTGACCTTTGGCTACTTATCTACCTTCTGCACCTCCATTTCTCCCTTTAGGTAGAAAATGGTGTCAACAAGAAGGCCTGCCTCAATGAGGCATTGGAGAATTAAAGGAGTCAATATACAACGTGTGCTCAAACAGTGGCCGATGTAAACTGGGCCGGGTACAGTGTTTACTTCTATCATCATTATGAGTGGATGGCATGAATTTAGCACTGACAGGGACTGCTCCAGTACCACTACCTGCTGTCTCCTTCCTCAATTAAACATATATATATATATATTTTTTTTTTCTTATCACTTGTATTTTTAATTTGACAAGCGAGAGAAAGCCACCATGTCTGGGACTCGAACCCTCGGATACTGTGTGGGAGTACAACACCTTATCCACCACATCACCTGCTGGCCCTTCTCTATTAATTTGTGTATGAATCCGAGGAACTTTGCCCAAGGCTACAGACTGGTGAATAGTGGAGCCCGGGGTTCCCAAGGCTGTCCCCCACACAGACTTCCTGACAGGCTGAGGAAGGAGATCTGGAGATAAGCTCTAGCACGAGTCCCTGCGGCGGATCTGGAACACAGGTCCAGGGGCTTTTGCGGAGTCGATTCCATGTCCTGCATTTGGGTGCTCTCCGTGGCTAAGCAAACGCCACCCTCCGGTGCACACACCCGGCACCCCCGCGCCTGGGCGTACCCTCTAAAGTCTAACCCAGCGCGGCAACTCGCGGCCCTGCGGGGAGGACCAGTCAGCAGGGCTGTGGACGGGACAAGTGACACCATCGGCCCCGGCGCCCTCCACGCCAGCCTCCCACGCGGCGCAGCGGGGTCTTGGGCCCTCGGAGGGGCGCGGATGCGGCTAGGTTGCCGGGGTCTTCCTGGCCGCCTGCGACGTTTGGGGTCCCTCGGGACTAGAGATCTGGGCGCTGCGGGGCGCGGCGCACTTTTCAGGGACGAGGTGGCCGCGCGGTGGCTAGGCCCCCTCCCCGGGCTGCAGCCGCC